>NC_135499.1:97928424-98297174 GCF_052857255.1 Amblyomma americanum | reverse complement strand
AAAATGCCGTATCATTTACCAATTGGCTAATTTGGATCTGGGGCTGATTAACGTGCACGGACACTGCGCAGTCTAAGGGCCTCCAGCATTCCTCCTCCATCGAAATGCGACCGGCGCAGAAGTGATCGAAGCCACTGCCGAGCACCATAGCTACAGAGACAAACACCACAAACGTGGCGGTGCACGTATAAGAAAGGCAGTTGCACTTGATTCCATTTAAACACCTCACAAATCATATTTCGGCTTTCCAAATCGGTATTGTACACGAACCGATCAATATGTCTAGGTCTTTTGCACGACACTAAAGGACGTCTGAAATTTGCACGGAATGCGAGTAATATACGAGCATAGAACTGAAGAAATTGATTTCCAAGGCCTGAAAGAAATAAAACTGCAGACTATCAATATGAGCAATCATCAGAAAATACCGAATAGATGTTCATCTGCAAACTATGCAAATCCTCAGAAATAACGCAGGGGAAAATAAAGAAAAAACGGTACGCAAAGAATACACGTAATTTTCCTGAGTACCAAATATACATCAAATTCATTTTTGATCATCCAGCTAACGGCACGCTGCAAACTGCGAAACGGACCTCCCCCGAACTCCTCACCGTTTGTCACATGGTTGTCGTATTCCCGCCGAAAGTTCATGGCACTTCCTGTTAGGGCTAGTGGCGAAAGCTGTTCCGATCTGAGGGCGGCTGTTTAAATACACCACCCGTAGGTAAGGTGAAAATCCGCGATAAGCTCTTTATTTTTTTCAGGCTACGCCCTGTGTACACCTGGGAACAATGAAAATGAGAATTTTTGAAAACTGGAATTTTTGCAAAAGACCCCTTGCGCGAACTGCTCACGCGGAATACGAGTGGCTGAAAAGCATTTTCTAGCGTTGCCTGCGAGACAGCCTGAAGAGACCCTGGTCGTGTTCCCGCATTTATGTCGGAGCTTGCGGTTTCCATTCCCGCTTGTATGGAATAGTTGAGGTAAAATACACTTTTTCGGGTCTGGGGTTTCGTGACACCAGGAGTACTTAGTCACATGAATACGCCGCTCCGTTTTCCTGTCATTACTTTTCTCTTTCTTGACGCACAATCATGGGTCGATCCCAACCATAACAGAAGCAGCTTTATAGAGAGCGCGCCCTTGTCTAAGAGGAGAACCCTTCGTTGTAAGAAACATAGAAACACTGCTTCAAGAACTCGAATTGGTGACTTTTTGAAAGAATCCACAGGGGCGCGCTAGTCCTTTAACGTATCCAAAATCTGTAAACATCATCAGTCTCTCACATGCAGCCTCTGCATTCTCCAGTTCCACACAGTTCCGCTGGAGGCGAATCGCATCAAAATTATTTTCACAATACGGAAGAGAGCCTTGTCACAGATATAGAACCAGTGGGAAGAAAGGAATGGTTAAGCACTTTAATAGCGAATTACAACTTGCTGCGCTGGAACTGATTCTGTATTTCCGATTGACCACACATTCGCGCTGGTGGTGAATCGCATCAAAAACTATTTTAGAGAAAGAAAAAGAGCCTTGTCAGAGATGTAGCAACAGTAGGAAGAAAGAAATGGTAAAGCACTTGCATAGCGAATTAGAACTTGCTCTGCTGGAACTTATTCTTGTCTTTCCGGGAGCACATGGCTGTGGAGAGGCCAGGTGTTGGCGTTATGGCTTTTTAACTGAGTCTGAGCTTTCAGAGTGAGGATGGCCCCGATAGGGAAATAATTAAATGTGATCCTACACAGAGAGTTCCTGTCATGGTCAGAAATGCCCACTTCAATTTGGAAGCCAGGCCTTCGATATATACCTCTAATGACATGAGCACGCCTCGCCAGATTCGCTGCAGGACACGAAATCGGATGCTATCGACTCAGAGTGTGTTCCACTCAATAGGCCATCATGCACCGGAAGCATAGAACCTGCTATCATATGATAGGGCTGAAAGCAATAGGTAAAAAAATGTAGGGTCGAAAGAGCATTAAAAGGCAACGAACTAAGAAGGTTACCACATCGCCTTTCCCACTTTCAAAGAGATAGAGAGGAAATTAGTTTAGCACATAAATCGCTGGGAAGGATTTCTGCATGTAGGAAGAGGTATCCCGCTCGTAAGAAACATAAGCTCAAGCAAAATCAGAGCACGCTTATGTTATTTTACTGTGTGATGGTAGAACTTGACATACTTGAGAACCTATCCCGAGTTGCATAAATTTGACGCCGGACCGGAGTTATGAAACGCAGACCAGCTGCCGAATGTTTTGACATCGCAGAAATGTTTCCGGCACGCTCCAAATCTCTACGCCTTACATTATCTGTAATTGATTTCTCTACGAAGCCCGTCATGGATAGGATGTGCATCTATGTAACCTGTATTTTTCTTTATGTTTTATAAAAAAACGACGTAAATGCACTGTAGAACGGCAACGTTATAATGCTTTCAACCGTATCTTTATAATAAGTGTATGCTCTATGTCAAAATGAGTAGTCGATACCATAAGCATAACCATCAGTGTTTCAGCACCTTCCTCGGGGACAATTACAACCCATACTGTTGTCTCTGATAATTGATATGTAGGATACCTCTGAATATGAACGCCACGATGCACAGTATCAAATGTGTCAGGGAGGGAAGAAAGAGGCGCGGTTTGTGTGCTTGTATTTCCTGTGGTCGAGTTCTTCGCGCCGTTCTTGGCGCATAAACCAAGTTTCGCTGCAACTGTAGCTGCAACTATTACTGCAAGGCAATCTGAAGCCAGCTCAAGCGTAGATTGTATTCGGTTATCAGATATACTAAAAAGAAAGGCGAAGGTAGATGGGTGAAGTGAGCTTGTTGAAGCCAGCCGCGGTATTTTGTGTATTTTTTTGTATACCTTTGCTGCACCACTTTGAAGACAGTATCAGACGTTCAGCACAACCGTTCGCTCATTCAAAACTCAGGTGCGCACGCTGGAATACTGTAGCGCAGAGTACTTGTTATTTCCCTCGTATTCTATAATCTTTTTCGGAACTTCGTTATAGCCGGTGTTAACCCAGCTTCCAAGAAGAATCGTAATTCTTTACTTATTTCTCTTATTTCGTTACAAACCGTTTTAGGTTATCATGAGGATCGACTTAGCAACAAGAATAAATTACCACCGCCAGCAATGTGTGCGAACGAGAACATCGATCTTCACAAACAAGGATTCAGTTCAAATGAAGGAAACCAATAGCCACTGAAGACGACTAGCATAGAGTAATTGGATTGGAACCGACTGTAAAGCACAGGACGCGAAATTCCGAGGTCGCAGATTTCAGCGGTTGTTTTGTAGTGATAGGTACATTACGGTAGCATTTCGAGCCTTCAGCGTGGCGGCGCCGCCACGCTGTCACGAGGTTGGGCACGTGGTGCGGAATAGCTGCCGGCGGCGCGCAGCCGTGGCTCATCACGTGGTTCATCACGTAGTTGGTCATGTGACCAAGTTCCACTCAGCCAGCTGTAGCTATCGCGTCGCTCGAGGTTTAACCAGAGCTACAACTACCGCGTAATATCTATCAGCGAGGCAATTGAGCTACGCGGGCAGAAAACGCCGCAAACAGTGCCGCTCGTCGCCGTCGCCTGGGCTTGTGCGGCCGAGCGATAGCTTCACGCCCGGTGAATAGACAGCCAGAAAAACTGCGCTTGTGCACCTTATACTTATCGAAAAAAGCGCAACGAGTGGCTGCATTTCATATCTTCACACTTTCTTACTAATCCGCGGGGAACTCCTGCCAGATTCTTCAACTTCGGCCACCATACTCGGCCACGGCGGCCAAAACGCCGCGGCTTTCACGGCGCACATCGGCGAAGGCATGCACGGCACGTGCCGCTTTTCACTTACGGGAGCACTTGACTGCTCAAAAGAAACCACACTCAAAACATTAAAATAGCATGTTTATGAGCGTAACTAATAAAGCAGGGGTACATCGATATATGTTTCCTCAACAATCAGAAAACGGGGGCCACGAGCAAGTCCACGTTCATAGGGATCACTCATGCCGCGTAGTAAGCTGACGGCTTCCGAAAATAAAACACTGAAAATGCATTTTATTTCGATCAGCTAAAAAAAAAAGAAAACTTTTCGAGCGACCGCCGTCCACGGTTTGAATGCAAGCACTTCAACAGCGCGCACCAGACGACGCTGGTCGGGTACCACACTCTCACGTCGGCGATCAGAGGTTGCCAGACCAGCAAGCAGTTCGCAGAAGAAACGGAAAAGAATTCGTTTTAAAAATATTTACTGCACAGAATGAACTGAAATTTGGGGGAATTTTATATTACAAGTTGAGAAATAAATGCGATAAGCAGGGTATGCGTGGGAATAGGCTGCCATGGCCCCTTTAACTATGTGTTTTACATGCACACAGCGTTTTACATGCACTCGACCTGGGCGCTCCCGCACGTAGAAGGCGTGGACAGTGCTTCACAGCGTTCAGTCACTTACTCGGCCACCAGCTTGCACTAATGCAGTAATAACGCCTCTCTCCTTGAGGTGGTATTCAATATTTCTGTCGTGCGAGCCACCACATCAGTCGAGCTAATTTTACAGCGATAGCAATCAGTGCCCGGAATGTCCGGATCCCGGCATCGCGGGGCTTCTACAAAAAAAGAGAGATAAATATAAGTAAAGACTATGAGAGGGGAGAGAAGAAGCCTATTAAAGTTAAAAATTGATATGTTTCGTGCTGGCAATTACTGGTTGACTGTAGTTTCATAGGAAACGAGTGAATAACGTCCTCGCGAAAGCGAAATAGGGTCGTTTCACGAACAGCAACATCGGTCTTAACACTTCAGAGCCCGTCTACATAAACGAGCACCAATGTCCAGCACTTAAAAAACTTCTAGCATGACTGTTAAGAAGTACGAAAAGAGTTGGAAGTCCGTTTGGAAAAGCAATGGAAAGATCTACGCAAGGCAGGCCGATGGCTTGCGGGCAGTACAAATCCTCAGTGAAGCTGACATCGATAAAATCTTTTCAGACAGGGCTATGGTTGTGTCTTCATCTTCTAACAGTGACTGAAGTATTTACAGGCTTAGCTGCTTGCACAAAAGGTAACAAAAGATATACACAAAATGTCAGTATAGCTCAATTGCCTCAAAAGCCTGAAACCTGGTGGCACATAATCTTTTCTTCACCTAAATGCCCATTCGCTGGAATATAAGCATGATGATTTCGAACTCCTGCTGAACTCTGTAGATATCAAGTTGGATGCTATTATGGTATTCGAAACCTTGAATACCGAAGCTTCCTGTTCGTTTAATCATCCGGCTTATAATAGCTTTACACTTTGCAGTCCGCGTAAAAGGGGCGGTGGTTTGCTGCTCCTTTTGAAACATTGTTTTAACGTGCATATCGTGGAAGAATATTCTGAGTCAAATGAAAATTACGAGGTATTGACTGTTCGTGATGCTTGCACATTTTTCACCGTGGTTTATCGTCCACTACACGCAAACGTCGCAATATTTTCGCGTTTTCTTGAACATCTTTTTGACTTCATATGTTTAAATAAGTACTCATTATTTCTTGGTGGCGATGTAAACATTGACATGCTTGTCAATTCAGCCTGTCGAACTGGTATGCTGTCTGTTTTTGATGCATATGGCTTTATTACCCTCATAAATGAGCCCTCACGTATAACATCATCCTCGCAAACTCTAATTGATGTATTTGTTACAAATGTTGATAAACCTGCAATCCCTGGAACTCTTGCATATGATATTAGCGATCACTTTCCTATTTTCGTACTTATTCTGGATAAATATGCCCCCAAGACAGACAGCTCACCTCCCTTGCTTTTTCAAAACGTCACAGATACTTCTTTGAACAGTTTTCGCACTGATATTCAAGCTCACAACTGGAATCATGTTCTTGAAAAAACTGATGTTGATTCCATGTACGACGCTCTCATGTCAGATATTACAATCCTGTACAAAAAACATTTGCCATACATGTGGCGCATAAATAACAAAAACTCACGGAAGCCATGGATTACAAGCTATTTTATAGCTCAAATTAAAATAAAAAATAAGCTATACTGCAACCTCGTAAAATCAAACGATGCGTCAGAGCTTCACACGTTTGAATCATTCAGGAATCGCTTAAATGTCAAACTTAAGCATGCCAAGCATCAGTATATGACGACGCAATTCAATGATACAAATAAAAATACTGATTTGCTGTCGAAGCGTTTAAACAGTCTTCAACTATGCAAAAGACAAACTGTACTTATAAGCATGAAGGTGGGTAGTACATATGTGACTGGCAAGGCGCTGTCTGATATGCTGATTGGTCACTTTATTGGTGTGAGTGCCTCGAGCAGACTGCCGGCAATAAGTTCGGTCCCACTTGCCGGACGAATTTCAGTCAGTAATAGCATGGTATTTTTGCCCACAACTGCAACAGAAATTACATCTACATTTCAGGCAATGAAAAATTTTAAATCACTGGATGTCAATGACATGCAGATTTCTCCAGTTAAGTATGTCCTTGTTCTGACTGCGCCTGCCTTATGCCAACAATATAACCTGCTTTTAGAATGCAGCTGTTTTCCCAGGAACACGCAGATTGCAAAAGTGGTGGCCCTATACAAAGGAGGTGATAAAAACAACATAAATAACTTTGGTCCCATCTCCGTACTGCTTATATTTTCAAAAGGTTTGGAAAAAGATAATGCACACACGTCTTTAAAGTTTCCTAAACAAATTCTCTATGATCTCGCTGTATTAGTATGGCTTTGCGACAGGAAAATCCACGTAATCAGCACTATTAGCTGAAAAAGAACTCATCACTGACGTCTATGAACGCAAATAACTTGTACTAGGTCTGTACATTGATTTTCAAAAGCGTTTGACTGTGTCTATTATGAAACCTTATTGTCAAACCTGGAGGACTACGGAGTGCGCGGAAGTGCAAATCTTCTTCTTTCTTCATATCCTCATAACAGGTGCCAATATGTAAATCACAATAATCATAATTCGAACATAAAAAACATCCCTTCCGGCATACCGCAAGGAAGTATCCTTGGGCCTTTGTTATTTATATTAATGATATTTTTTCCCTGCATGACGCCATATCATGCATTGGTTACGCGGATGATAGCTATGTTTTTCAGAGGGGCCAATATTGATGATTTAATTTACTCTGGAAACCATGCACTGTCATTTGTTAGCGACTGGTCGCAAAGTAATCATTTACGGTTGAACACTAAAAAGACACAGGCTATTCTTTTCCGCACTAAGAACAGAAATGTTAACCCCGAAGGCAAGGTACTTTTAGACGGTGTGGAAATAAGTATTGTTAACGAAATTAAGACCATTGGCGTAACATTTTCTGCGACCATTACAAGAATAAGCATGTTGAAGCACTCTGCAATAAACTTAGCAAGGGTTTGCGGGATACTAAACAGACACCACCACTTCCTACCAACCGCAATTACGCGTAATTTATAACGCACTGTTTCTGTCTACACTAAACTACTGCCTTCTAATCTCGTCAACTACATCTAAGGAAAACACAGAGAAACTTAAAATCTGTCAGAAACGTGCCTTGCGTTCAATTGCTAATATTCCATGTCATGCGCATACTTCTGATTACTTTCATCACTTTAAACATCTTCCCATAGAATCCATCTATCTTTTTGGTCTCACGTCTACATATCGCTCGTCCGTTTTGGTGTGTAATCGCAGCTTCCTGGACTTAATAAATATTCGACAACACAATTCCTTCTAAAATACAAGTCAAAATGTCTCATGGGTTGTGCGTTTCTGTCGTACAGATTATGGTCGCCCATCCATTTCTTATCACGCAGCTGTTCTTTTAATTATCCTTGCGGCCATCGATGTCTGCCCGGAAAAGATATCCAAACGAGCAGTTTATGCACATTTTCTTGCAGCTAACGCCTGATAAATTTTGTATGCTCGTGCTTGTACTTTTTGGTGTTCTTGATGTTTGTTACTTGTTGCTTATTTTATTGTATCCTGTGTTTTTGACTGCCATGAAGTGCTCTGTACTGCTGTACTGCTGCACTGCTGCACTGCTGCACTGCTGTACTGCTGCACTGCTGTACTGCTGCACGGCTGTACTGCTGTACTGCTGTACTGCTGTACTGCTGTACTGCTGTACTGGTGCAGATTCTTTTTCTGAATGGTGTTGAAAGGTTCTTTTATAGGCATTGCGTTTAAGTTGAAGTGTATTTAAGCGAAATGCGTTATTTCTTTTCAAACTGCTGCCGAATTGTACATGAGGCGGTCGGGCTTCGTCAAGCCGCAATCTTGAGGCTTTTACCCGCCACCCACTCTTTCTCCATGATAGAGAAAATAAAAGATTTGATTTGATTTTGATTTCATTACCTCAGCGCTATGTCTGATCACGCGGCATCATCCACTACAGCGCAGGAATAATCGCTCTACTTGATGTGACCGCACAAGTTCTAGTATAATGCTTGGAAAAGACGGCTTCCAGCAACTAGAACCCGAGATATCTTGGAGGCTTACTGAACAACCAGCAAAAAAATTAAGTGGTCACTGTGCCAATCCAAATTTGAGCTAACGTGAGTCGAATGTTCTTCAGCCAGTGCTGTCCATGTAGCGGTAACCCTCATACCAGTAATTAACGAACAACATCCTAACAAAAGTAAAAGAAATAACATAAAGTTCCACCGAGAACAAAAACAAATCTGCAAGCATATTGAGCGTTGTAGTGAAATCTTACATTATATGAAATATTGCGGCCGTAAACGGTTTCCCCCTAAGAAATGCTTTTCTCCAAATTTGTTGGGTATGCAAACATAAGTGGCTCGGGTATCCGAAAGACCTTCATTGAACGTACATAAAAATGCATTTCAGGAGTGGATGTCTGCTACTTTTAAGTTGTTTTCTCGGGAAATTTTCAGAGCAATTGTCATCTTATACGTTGCCATTTATGATGCTCTGAGTATATTTCACTTTATAAGGAAGCCCACTTGCAATTCAGTACTTGTATCAGAGCCTCATTTTACAGCACTGTGCTCCAGAATAAATCATTGGATGAAATTTCAGCGACTTATTACCAACAATATTTTTATTCGGTACAAAACATTTTTTTCTTTCCCGCGCATTCTTTCGGGGTATTCAGATTGAAATACCCAAATAGATAAAAATAGAGAAGCCACCTTTCCAAACAATGAGGTCACTTTAAAATGCTTTGATGTCAACATATAGGCAGGTCTTGTCATCGCTGGTTACAGGGCACAATGTGAATGGAGGCTCTTTTTGAAAGAATGATTAGGAAAACAATAAGTGAGTGAAAGAAGCGAGCACAACGGCATCGCACCAACGCCGTGTGGTCATTCTAAAAATTGGCATCAACGGTGGTCCAACACTTCTATTTAGGGAAAGCGCTACCATTTTGAGACATTGGCGTGACTTTGAATCCATAATCGGGGCAGCACTCGGCCGAACGAGAGGCCGACGCTCGATCGTCTATCAGACCGGTATTCAAGCACTTGCATCCTGCTTTTGAAAATCGCCATGGATTCTTGGAATATCGGCACAATTAGCACAAGTGACCAAATAATCGGTGTCGTGGATGTGCAATTCTACCTAGTTAAAATACTTAAAACAAGACTGCCAAAGTATATAAAAAACACTTTTATTTCACTCAGTTACAAGGGGCATGAGTGTAGTGCATGCACGATGCCTTACACACAAACAGCCATCCTGTGGTCGAAGGAAAAGAATGGCCCAAGAACTGGGTTGCAGGGACGATTATTCACTTTCAAGGTTGTTGCAGTGAGGATGATTCAGGTTGGGCAATGCATCTTTGTGAGTTCCGGTGGCACGACTAAGGCATCCATAAACTGCTTAACGTAGCTGTCCTCCAGTGGACTTAAGCAAATTCCTCGTGCAACTCTTGTACGGTGACCTCCCGATCCGTCGAACCAACAGAGAGATCCAGCCGCCGCGGTGGATCAGTGGTTACGGCACTCAGCTGCTGAGCAGAAGAAAGCCGCGGGTTCGATCGCGACCACCGCGGTCGAATTTCGATGGAGGTGAAATTCTTGAGGCCCGTGTACTGTGCCATGTCAGTGCACGTTAAAGAACCTAAGGTGGTCGAAATTTCCGGAGCCCTCCACTACGGCGTCTCTCATAGCCTGAGTCGTTTTGGGAAGTTAAATCCACATAAACGATAAACGTTCAGAAAGGTCCATGATATCGTGATCATCATCCTAAGTAGTGCCATCACAGGAAAAAGACAAAATAATCAAATAGCGCTCAGGATAGTTGCAACTAATTTTACAGGGAAATTTGTAATTTACGCTTACGAACTAGTGCCACAATAATTGCGAAAAGTAGATTGGAAATTAGCAAGTATGTCTTGTACCAAAAGGTTTTTATCTAATTTCAATGCACCGTGTCGCTCGGCCCAGTAAACATATTCACTGTGACAAAAACAAATTAACTTGGTATTTCAAACACACGAACATTGATTTTATTGCGAAAGCAATACTGCTCGAGGTTTGAGCTCTTGGCCGTCGTCGCGGAGAATCCACCATTGACCTCTAGCGTGACCTATGTGTGACGTCATACCAGCTGTGGAAAAGCGGGGCCCCAACTCGACTCGTCGCGATCGTCCCAGCGAATCCTCCATGCTGCAGCTGCGCGCCGCTGCCGCAGGGGCGCTCGCTCTACGGAATGCAGCTGTCATGAAAAATAGGGCACTGTGGAATTACAATAGGTATGAGGTGGTAAGAGGGATCTGGAAAGGGGTGATGGTCCCTAGCCTGACCTTCGGGAATGCGGTCCTGTGTATGAGGCCAGATGTTCAAACAAGGCTGGAAATTAGGCAACGGGGAGTAGGGAGGTTAGCTTTGGGAGCACATGGCAATACACCAAATCAGGGGGTACAGGGTGATATGGGATGGGCGTCTTTCGAGAGCAGAGAGGCTAGCAGTAAGATAGCATTTGAGGAACGATCGAGAAGGATGGAGGAAAAGCGGTGGGCTAGGAAAGTTTTCAGATACCTGTATATAAAGAATGTTGATACGAAATGGAGAAAGCGAACAAGAAAATTGACAAGCAAATATCTGGACAGCACTAAGGGGGCAAATCAGCAATTATCGGTTAAGAAAAATGTTAAAGGAACAGAGAGAGCTTTGTGGAAAACAGGGATGCTGACGAAATCGGCACTAGAAACATACCGGACCTTTAAACAGGAAATTGTCAAAGAAAATATCTATGATAATTGTAGGGGAAGTTCTTTGTTGTTTGAGGCCAGGACTGGAGTTTTGCGGACTAAGAAGTATAGAGTCAGGTACCAGGAGATAGACACTTTGTGCATTGCGTGCGGAGAGGAGGAGGAAACGGCTGAACACTTGATACTTTTCTGTAAAGGGCTTCACCCTACAGTGGAAGGCAGCGGGGCTGACTTACCCAAGGCATTGGGGTTTAGGGATAGTGAAGGGAAAGTGGATTTTAAGAGGTTAGAAGTAACCAAGCGAAGGTTATCTGATTGGTGGCTAAAAGCAAGACAGGAGTAAAATTTCACAAGACATGGCTAGGTGGCTTGAGCCACCGCCCGATGTAAAAGGTTCAGCCGTATCCATCCATCCATCCATCCATCCATCCATCCATCCATCCATCCATCCATCCATCCATCCATCCATCCATCCATCCATCCATCCATCCATCCATCCATCCATCCATCCATCCATCCATCCATCCATCCATCCATCCATTCATCCATCCATCCATCCATCCATCCATCCATCGTCGTGACAGCTGTGGAAAAGCGGCCCACAACTTGGCTCGTCGCAGTCGTCCCAGCGAATCCTCCACGGTATGTCGGATGATGTGTATAAGGTGAAGCTGCAATTATGTGCTGCAGCTAAGAAGCGGCGGCGTGCGGAAGAAACGGATGAAGAGCGGGAACAACGTTTGGATAAACGGCGTGCATATTGTAGTCGTTATGGAGAGCTGGAAAGAGACGCAACAACGACAGAACGAAGCGAGCAAAAGACAACGCACTCAAGGGACGCCAGAAGAACGCGCCGCAAGACTCGAGAAGCGCCGTAACGCAGATGCGGCTAGGAGTGACACCTCCCTTAGTGACTCTTCAACTGCGGAAGAGACCGCTTTGAATTCTCGAGAGCATCGGAATGAGACGCTGCATAGACGACGTGCCGAGGAAACGAAGCTTTCGCAATTCGACTTGGATTAATCAGAGCTAAACCACAGACAATTTTTTATTTATCATCATAATTACGTATCTAAAAGCCGCAAGTTCGTTTTTCAAATTTTTATTTATTAATGTTAAAGCACAGGTTGTAGCATCTTTCAGATGGGCGTTATTTCAACCGGTTTGATGACTTCTCCTGCATGACCTGAAAAAGGTGGCATCCCCTCTTAAGCGAAATACGCTGAACGCAAAAAACTGAGGGCAGCTTTTTCTAAAAAAAAAAGAATTAAAGAGCTTAATTTCTTCACTATGCATGCGCCTGCAGGTATGCAAGTCAAAGAGAAAAAGTAGAGTCCTTGCTGCCGAGGTGTGCATTGGAAAAACGAGCCGTTCTGACCTCTGTTCTGCATAACCCGTAGAAGACAAGCGTCTTCCCGGACGCATCAGATGACACATTACATGAAATTTCAACCCGCGGATAGATGTGGCGAAGAATGATTTGTGAATTCATCTCTCCAAGGACGAAAAAAAAGTTCTTACCAAAGATCATTACACCGCCGCGGTGGCTCAGTGGTTATGGTACTCCTCTATTGACCCCAAAGACGCGTGCTCGATCCTGGCCGCGGCGGTCGAATTTCGATGGACGCGAAATTTGTGAGGCCCGTGTACTGTGCGATGTCCGTGCACGTTAAAGAACCCCAGGTGGTCAGAATTTCCGGAACCCTTCACAACGGCGCCCCTCATAGCCTGAGTCGCTTTGGAACGTTAAATCCACAGAAACCAAACCAATGATCATTACATTGCGCGCGACGTAAAGCCAGGCAATTTGCAATGAGAGTTGGTACACAAAGTGGTAATTGTGTTTCATGGCATCTTTCATGGCAGGATAAGGAACTACGTCGGAGCTCTCACAACCGATCACGTGTAGCTTTTTGCTTGCGCAGACTACGTACGGCGCCGGATGGAGCGTGCATGCTTTCTGGCGCCACCATATTAGGCACAGGCAATACAGGCGGCTCACGGAAATTAACTGACGAGCTATGTCTGTTTGTTCTATGCATATGTTTTCTGTATCAGCGCGATATTCTCATTTATGAAGCAGCAGCAACAGCCCCCGCTTTTTAACTGTTATACTAAAGGCTGTTGCATAAAGACGCATCACGCTATACCAAGACGACAAGGGTAGTGGCGGGAGACACAACCGCGGGGGCCCAGGAGGAAAATGTATGCTGTCGTTATATTTGCAGCAGCTTTTGGTGCGCGAAGAAAAAGTTTGCAGCTGAATGGTAGATAAAAGGAAATGAATTGGTGGGGGGGGGGGGGGGTGCATGAGCAGAGATAGGCGTAGCTGGGGACTTGAGAAAAAGGGACCAGAGAAGAATAGTGCCTCGCGTGGAGGGGCTAGCAGCCTTCTTGAAAAAAGGGCGCGACCAAGATGAAAGGTGGGGAGATATGGGAGTTGAAAAAGAGGGAAGGCGAAACCTGTGAAAGGGATTTGGAATACTTGAAGAATCCATGACGGGCAGCTCTGAAGGCGATACCATTAAGAGACAAGAAACACGCAATCGTCAATGTATTACTGAGGTGAAGACTAAACGCAAGTGTTAAGTGCGACGCAGATGTTCGGCGCCCGAAACATTTGAAGAAAAAACATGGAGCATGGGCATTGATTTCTCCAAAATGGCCTCAAATGCTCCTGTAATGTGAGGGGTAGTGTTATGTGGTCTTTGCTGGTTCAAAAATGCCATGATAACGTTCTCATAAAGATGACAAATCTATAAAACGATTATACATTGTGTGTCCAGAAAACATGTTCTTTCGTGCTTTAATATTCATTTCATGTGAGCAACAAGCTGGGAAAACCCAAGTCTGACTATGGCCTGTCGTGAGTAATTTCACTTCCTGCTAGAGCAAATAATGCTGTGCTTTTTTTACACAACTAGGTAGACAAATCGGCCTGAGCCACGAGGTGAGGATGTATTCCGCTCGTGCATTCCGCGGCTACCTGAAAAGAGGGCACTAATCTTAAATGCACTGATTCGGACCTAATGGCTTATAACTGTTGCGCAAAGAAAAATAAAAAAAGGACGAAAACACATTGAATTCCATACTTGCGAAGCTTTTCTTCAATAAAGGCATTGTATGAAAGCAAAAGAAAAATCTGCGTGCAATTAGCTGAAGACGCAAGCAAGACCCCTGAATACAAATTAAGCAAGAGCACAATAATACGTGCTTACTTGCGATGCTTGTCTTCAAGAAAGGCATTGTCTGAAATCAAATAAAAGTAACTGTGTGCAATTGTCGGAAGACATAAGCAAGACCCATGAAGAAAAATTAAGCAAGAGTGCGAAATAATGCATAAAAAGCGATAATTTGGAACAATAATGTTCGCAGAAAAGGACGGAAACAAAAATAGGAGAACACAAAAAGATTCGTAATCACAGGGTGCGACGTACATTAGCGCAGGAATCTCTTTGCACGTGGCCGCGTGCCTTTATGATGCCCGAACAATATTTCGCACGTGTGCAAGGTAAAGCTGAGCACGAAGTCGGTTGAGCGGTTACGGTCAAGCCGAGGTACTCCCTTTTGGAAAAATAGTGAAATCAAGTGAATGCTCTATTTTAGTCCTTGATTACGAGACTGCAGTGAAAAAATGAGAATTTACCCGTTTTCTTCTGTAACTGCAGGTCGCAGTATTTTATGATAAGGTTGGTTTAGGGGTTATGCATGTTTAAAATCTCAAAGCGACCCAGGCTATGTGCGACGCCGTAGTGAACAACTGCGGAAATTTCGATCACCAGGGGTTCTTTAGCGCGCACTGACTTCGCACACAACACGATCCTCTAGAATTTCACTTCCATCGAAATTCGACCGCCGCGGCCGGGATCGAACACGCCTCTTTCGGGTCCGCAGCCGAGCGGCATAAGCAAGGAGTTCGAATTTTAACAGCTACTATTTATAGGCCCGTTCGGAATATTTCATATTGACAGACTACTGAATGCAAGCATCGCGTACTTTGAATGACGAAGGAAACATGTGTTTTCATTTCTCTTGAAGTGCCAGTATGGTCAAGACGTTGAGGCTGAAAATTTTTTTCATTAAGGAAATCATGCTGAAAACTGTCGCAGTCTTGGACACAGGGTTTTCAGTGCGAACATCGAGTTGACGCTGCAAATTTTAAGGAACGCGGAAAACCGAGCATAATATGAAGAATATAGCCGCAACAGGATCACCAGCAATGCTAGTGCTGTAGCCTTGTGCGTTCCTTCGTCTTATTTGTCCAAAATTGCTAACCTGTATGAACCTCGCGCGCTTTCCGGCATCGAACAACAATATTCAGTATGCGTAGATAATCTGAAAGCGGTCTGAAGATAGTAATCGGGAAAAAAATTTGCTTGTTTTAAATTTCGTTGAGCGGGGACAAAAAACAGCTTCCCCTTCTCCCCCCTCGGCCTCCATGTCCCGAACAATGAGCAGGCCGCCCCCCCCCCCCCCCCCCAGCATGGGGACAAACACTCTCCCCTCCTCTTTCCTGCCACCCCTCCCCAGCACTGATAAGAAGAGTCGTGCTCGAATACAATAGTCAAGAGCAGTTCTTTCTTGTGCATAGCATACACTTGAGTCAGCTGTGGAGACATAATCTGCACTTCACTTGGTGAGTTTATTCTCCGAAATGGCATAGACGACGGAACAAAACATGCAGCGAATTCTTCCCCCATTTTCATCTGCCATCTACTTTCGCATACGAAAATTCTGCAGAGTGAACATACGCTGTCCTGCATTTGGTGCGGGAATTTGAATGGGGGATGGGGCGGGGGGTGTTGGTCGCTGAGCATTTGAAATGAGAATTGTGCCAGAGGTATCATTGAGTGCTTGGAAAAATCTTGAATTGTGGAAAAGTATAATTTCCTTTTTTTTTCTTCAGTGCTCACAAGAGCGATGAAACCACTATACTTTAAAAACAAATTTTTTTCGAGAGTAATACCTTACTACGCTCTTGTTCATCTGTCTGGGACTCTGCTAGACATCTGGAGCCGTCCATGCATTGGCAATCAGGGCTGCTAAAAAGTTTGGACGGTCCGGAGATAATTTCGCCAGACGACGAGCAAATGTGTCGCCAAATCTGGCCATTTCGAATCAAATATGGCCAAAAAAGTAGACACACTGGTCCTGTACAGCAATACATAGTAATAATGGCTTACAGAATTTATGGAATATTTTTTTGAAATCAGTTATTCTATAAAATCGTGCAATTATATTGACATAACTTGTTCTAAAGACGGCGCGTGAGGCCCCCGAATAAGCTGTTTGTAGACGAGTTTATTGTGTAAAATATCTGTATGTGCCACTTCTGACGTGTGCCGTATTTAATTCATTTTATGAGATAACAGTTTTCATCAAAGGGGTTATTCTCTCACGCTGCCATTGGATGTAAGACGACGGCAGTCTTATGTCAGTAGGCGAGAAATGCGCCCTGGGCCCTGATTCTCTAGTATGTCTTCACTGCGAGCAAAACTGATTCCGAACGGCATTCCAAACTTCTTCGTTTCACATTATGTATTATCTGCGCTCGTCTACCAGGTGACTCTGAGGAAGAAAGTAAAGGAACCGTTCAAAGAGGTAAAATCTATGAAGTTATAATTTTTATTGCACACACAACGAAGTATTACCGTCTCGAAAGTAAATATTTCCACGTGACCGCGAAACAGTTTTCACAGTTGCGTAGGAGTGACAAAAGGAAACTGATGGTAGCATACAGTCAAAATCTCATAATAGTTCACAGTAATTTTATGAGGCAAATCCTCCCGAACGACGTAGGTTGCGATCTCTTTTTCTGCATATTAAGGCCAAACGTTTAAGACGGACTTAAAAAAGGTAGAGCTTCTTTTCATTAATACGTACTGTCTATGTCGAATTTTTATGAGAAAAAACTCAGTTATGTTCGGAATATGATGCCCCAAGTTTAAGGATCTTGATGGCCGATCCGAGGAGCGTCGGAAAAGGGGCATACTCCAGTAGGGCCCTTGAATGGTAGCACCTTACAGCAACCATTGGAACCCAACAGAGCATCCGGACTCATACTGCTGGTAGCGTAAGTGCTCCGCCTTCTACTATTGTGTTTTTTTCCTGGTCTAAAGCCCTCAGAACTGTAGAAAATATTACGAGTCGCTTCTTGGGAAGGCATTGGGTTAAAATGCATATCCGAGCCCATAGCCAAAACTGGCGACGTCGCCGTAATAATTTTAGGTCGAAGCAGGCCTGTCAAATTGGCAAATTGGTTGAAAAGTAGCCGCCGGTGGGAACACTGCCTGCAAGGCGTTTGTAGCAACGAAATGCTGAGGTCGGTCGAATGCAACCGACTCCAAATTGTTCTATTGACAGTGTCTTTTGGAAATACACTGGTAGAAGTTCGCGAATATGCATCCGAAGGTTCGGAAAAGTGTTTTCGGTATTTCGGATGAAAAACTTGGTCGGTGCATTTCGCTACGCTGTAGAGATGAGCCAGACTGATGGAATGCTTTTTTTATTACTGTATACCGTATGCATTGCGTCCATTATCATTTCCTGAAAGAGGTCTGCAGCACCTTTGTTTGGGTGCAAAAATAAAATCTGTTTATTAATCTCGAGTTGCAAAATAAATGTGATTATTGAAACCGTGGATTTTAGTGTTTTTCTTAATCCTGATATTTTTCTTTAAAAAAGAATGTACATCAATAAGAGGCTTTCTAACAACCTTTTAAAGTTGCTGAATTAAATGCAGATCTCAAATGGGACGTCTGACCTTGGTGCGTTTAAAAACGTTGAAAGTGCTTCGAGTCATTCTGCGTGGGACACGAGGCTTCTGGCATCGGTTTATTCTGTGAACCAGCCCCCATATAAAATTGGATATTCTTTTCGCAACAGGTCTGAATCTGTCGCATTGCTCATGAGACTTCCAACAGCCTCGACCCGACACCGGCACTATTCTCCGCACTAAAACAAACAAGTAATACACGTGCCATAGCCAAAGCAGTGATGTTGATATCTAGGAAATGGGCTGGTATTCTTTGTTAGGTATACCTTATGTATGTCTCCACGCTAAATATTTGATAACAGGTTTTTTTTTTCAGCAACGTTGAGCTTTTACGCATTTTACCTCCCTCGGAGCCTTTTCGCACGGAATGCCCTGTAGAATGGCGGACGACTTCGCTGTGTGCGCGTTATGTTCAACGAACGGCGTTTTCTGGAAGCACCGGGTGTGTGCACGCAGATGTGTACGTGGTTCGTATATGCACGGGCCCTAAGCGAATACATTCGTGCTGTTCCTTAAGCTACACTAGAATAAGCTACCACTGGGCTGATCTATTTCTGAAAGCATGGCCATGAAGCCATTGTTAAGGGATGTATAATGGTCACTCGCACTTGTATTCCTTCCCCACTGGAAAATTCTGGCAAAGCTGGGGTAGCTGGCAGACAAGGAAGCAGGCTAGTGGAAAACGGCCATTTTCTTTGTGGTTGAAGGGCCTGGGGACCGCATGAGATAAGAAGGTGAGGACAAAAGAAGTTGGTCACCTGTTTTCACCACTGATAAGCAGGGTGCAATGGGAAAAACCAACACTCGCCCATCAATACGCCTTGCCCTTCCATTTCGAATCCACATTGTATGGTGGGTGGAGCCCTAAAATTCTCCTGAATGCCATTGTTGTGACTAGGGGTGGGGGATTAACCAACCTCTTTATTTCTCCCCTCCTTTTTTATCCCGTGTTATGCTTCTCCTAACACCTTCATATCCGCATGCGACCGAGTCACGAACTAATGACCGCCCTTGACCTAAGCCTTTTCCCCTTCCTTTCTACCTCTTCATTCTCTCTCTCTTTTATCCACACGTGACCTGGGCCACCTTGCCAATAAATATGGAGCCGGGAGTATAGTGTGCAGTTTCCAAAAAGCTGTTGTGCAGCGCTGGTCTCCAGTTGATTCGAGCCGAGCAGTCAGTGACATCTCAAGCGTCGGTGTGAAAGAAGCGGGGAGGCTGATCTTGCATCATGGCGACGTTCAACGGATCTGTTCTTGAGGTGAGTTGAATCAGCTGTATCCCTTTGTCCGTATATAAATTATTGTTTCGGTTCTTCTTTTAGCTCGTTTAATACTTTTTCTTCTGCTGTTCTCACAACATCGCCCGTGCTTGCATACTGCTGTTTGCGTTGCACGTTCTGATTTTTCTCAGATTGATTGCCATATTCATTCGTTATTTTATTGAATGCAATCCGGCTCAAAACCTAGGAAATCTCGGTTAGCTCCTAATAGACTCCTCGTATACTGCGTAATTCTAAGAAAATTGAAATGCAACGTTTGAAGGATTTTCGTTTCGAGGATAAAAATTGCAGTGATTAGATGAAATGTACCATCGCCACAAGTTTAAGACAATTGACAATTAGAACACCATACGGATACCTTGCTCATAATTTCGTGAAAGAATAGGTCTGTGCGTTATAAGGGTGCAATTTCTCTATTGTAGCAAATGCAGCTCTTCCAGAGGTTGCCTTGTGTCGGATAAATTGAGCACTCCACATAGGCCGTTCGTTTTTGGGACATTTTTTTTCTGGAATAGAGGGATAAAATCGGGCAAATCTTTTCGAGCTCAAATTCGTATAGAGTTTGGGTTATTCCAAGAAAGTTGTGCGGTTTTGGTTTATTTGTGCGTCATATTCTACAGCGCACTGCGGCTTTTCAAAACAGTTTCTTTTCGTGCTTGACATGGGACACGCATTTTTTTGCGCATTCTTAAATTAAGAGGTACAGAAATCAGTGGTTCCACTAAAATTTATTGTCAAATTGATAGTTTTCTTCCCTGTGTCTTGCAAATAGTCTTTCGCGCACAAATTCAATCTCCTACTGAGCACTCTCACTGTTGAGTGAGATCAGCGTGCCTTTATGTGTACAGAGCGAAAACAATAAGCTACTATTTTAAACAGGGACCATTGAGGAGAGTGTGGTTAATGACCTGTGGTGTATCATGCAGTGGGCCCAATAAAACGTCAGGTCCGTGGTTATGCTCTGGGCTCTCATTCCACTACTTCTACTGATTATGCTCGGAAGAAAAGAACCAGATAAGAACATGGTGTTTAATGCATGTACCCTTTTGCCGCGGTAGCGTGAGACCTGCATGCGTGTTTTCTTCGGGTTCTCTGAAATTACAGGGTTCCCGAAACATTGTACGCACTTCTCGCTTTGAGCTTCCTTATTCCTTTGATATTACAGTTGACTATACATGAAAAGAACTCAAAATAACTGAGGACGGAATGTCTAAAGACGCGACTTTTTGCATTGAAGTACACAGTAGACTTCCGGGAACATGCCACTGAACTTCCGGTGGCTTCAATTGGGCCGACTTCGCAAAGCGGAATGCGGCATCCAGCCATCTAGTGGAGATCAGTGGTTCGAACGAATGGGTTTATGCGAAAAAGAGTGGTACCATTTTATACAGCATCCAAAAATATCTTACGAGAGATCGGGGTGTTGATGTGGGATAATTAGAACCCAAAATGTCCAGATAGTTGGCGGAGTCGAAGGAAAACAGGCGCCACTGGAAGTGCGCAAAACCAAGGGTGGCACAAGTTTGAAAACTGAAAATGGGCAATTGATGCTAGAGAAGCGAGGAGGCGTCAATGCTTTCGCATTACTCCTGTGCGGGTTACCGCAGTGGTCTCGAACGTTTCAAAGTTTTCGCTCTGCTGAAGAAAGACTGGTAATTAAAAGTTCTCCTATAGTACGCCGTTCTTGCGGCGATTGGTGAGGGTTAACGAAAAGATCCAGCACTGATGCACAGGGCAGTGTGAAGTGCATTCTTGCTTTTTGTCTCGTTGTTCTCAAATAGTGTCACAAGAAAAAAAATCAAATTCATCATCCTAATACTCCTTCAAGAGTAAATAAAAAGCACTAAACTGGTAGAAATCATTGACGTGGTACCTTGCTGAGAAATTTAAAATGGGCTGAAATCAGCGAGACTGCGAATATTTCGGAGAACCTAAGTAATAACGAAAAGGAAATCGATAGTCCCGGTCTGTGACCTTTTCAATCTTTTTATGGCGGGCCAGTCGTATTGTGCCCACGGCTAAAAATGGAAGCAGTGGTAGAAATTCAGCAGAAACAATCTTTGGCGTTCGGGACAAAACCAAAAAGAGGGAATGTGCAGGAGGATACGTATTTTCTATATTTTATAATGGTAAAATAAACTGCATTCGTAATACAGGATGTCAGAACAACGTACTCTGCTTCAAATATCAATAAAAAGATCGTCGTCATTAACAGTGGTAGAGAAAGAAGACATATTGGTCGTTGTAGGAAAATTAACCGAAATTACAAGCAAATACGAAGAGGGAAGGTTGAGTAACGTTGATATTAGTCACGCTATTCTATTGAGTTGCGGTACTAGGAAAAAAGGAATATTTAATGCAATTTTCTTACACGGGCGGTATCATTGTGAGTATAAGCTTGTTGTTTACGCAGGAGTAGATGAAGTTATATCGCAGAAGTTAACATTGCGGTCTTCATTTAGAAGAGAGAGAGAGCGAAACCTTCTTACTCATTTACAAGTTCATGCAAGGACTTTTGTCGGGAAACTCGATTACGCTGTGCATGGATAAGTTGACTCGTTTAAAAGTTCTCCTCCTAAGAGGGATAGAAATTATTATAAATCAACCGAGCAGTTTTTTTCTGCACCTGTTCTAGCTTTTTGATATTAGTTTGTGTAACGATATTCCAGATAACTGCTGCAGAGTTTGGCACTGGCTGTATAATTATGCTATATGCTAGTAAGCGATCGCATGATGTGGAGAACGGACAAATACCCGTGAATATTTCGGGAAATTTTATTTACTCGTGCTTTAGCGGGAAAGCTTAAACCCATTGTGAAGAGTTGGGAGTTACTGAAACACGGATAGTGGTGTTTCAAAAATGCACTAATTTAAAATCACGTTTCCTATTCGGATATTTTGTTCTAAGGCGTACATGGCTTCTTTCACGCAAAGAGAACGTCAGGGTTGCGATGGGAAACAAGAAAACTCCTTTGGAAAACATTCTTTACCAAAGCATTCAATAGCCTAAAAGTTATATTTTGGGTATTTCTGCCCATCACAATAGTGGTCGAACATATCTTGTTCTGCGAGGAATTTACTTCACCAGGTGTCCTAGGGAGCAGAAATTCTAGGGAAACCTTTCGATTTACGCGATCATCCGTGTTGCCTAACAAACTCTGTTCATCGAGAAGCTACACATTTGTAGCCCTGGAACCCTGCCCTCAATTTGGCTGTGCTAGCCATTCCCCTTTCTTTGATGCCCATAGAGGTTTTCATGAAAGGAAAAAGAAATTAGAGATTCCAAGGTGCGCAGGAGTTGTGCATGCTTTTGTTCTTGCATACATTACATTTTGCATAAAACGAGATGAGAACCGTCTTGTGGAAACTGACATTGAGGCCAGGACTAGAGCTATCACATCTGCATATGGCACTTGGATAGTAGTAGCACATTGGGTTGGAGAACTTGTGAATTCTCTTCTCCTTTATCTCTGGTACTTGAAATTCATTAAAGAAAAGATGGAAATATCTTTTGGTAATTAGGTGCGTCATTATTATTTAAAAGTTAAGTATTGAAGGTCGTTTTTTAGCATGTTCTTTCACATTCGTCTCCATTTCAGACGCTATATCCCATCGGACCTTTATTTTTGACGAACCAAACGGAGGTGGATCCCCGGATACGGGAGCGCAATGTTCATTGGCTCATCGCCACATGCAACCTGCTGCAGTTCTCACCCGAGACGCTTTTCCTCGCAGTGCACCTCACGGATCGCTACTTAGAGGTAAGTCAGGTTTCTTTCCTTAAATCTGAACCGTGTTAATAAGTGCCGCCTAAAACGAAAGTGTAAACGAAAATGCTTTATGATCGAACTGAATGCTAAAATAATACGAAAAATTTTGTAATTGGATAAGACGAGTGATACTCTAGCGTTACGTTTCGCCTAAAATCGGCTTGAGACATCATACGGACTCGAAGGCATTTGCTTGTGAATTCTACATTATTGATCTCGTTTGCACTGTCTTTTCCCACGTAATTTTCTCTTACTTA
Organism: Amblyomma americanum; assembly: GCF_052857255.1. Classification (NCBI taxonomy): domain Eukaryota; kingdom Metazoa; phylum Arthropoda; class Arachnida; order Ixodida; family Ixodidae; genus Amblyomma; species Amblyomma americanum. The sequence goes on along the minus strand of NC_135499.1, from coordinate 98,273,901 downwards.
TTGTAACATCTTCGGTGTTTTAAGAAGGCATCTGCAGATTTTATTGCTCGTAATTGCGCATGCGTAAAGTACCGTGTTCTGATATATTATGTCAGACTCATGGTGCTTCTCCATATCTTGTCGTTGTGTGGTGTCTTGTCGCGACTACTAGTTGTTAATCAGAACTATGGATGCTGCAGCTTCCAACAGTGCCTTGCACGACGGAATTCACTGGAAGCGATGGTTGCAGTTGCGGGACTGTTTAATATCTCTTATGCATTCGATTAACAGGACTCTTCGATGCGTTTCGAGCTTGAATTCGAAATAGCTTCTCGCCCTAAATGTGTACTTATACGGTCCTTATGAAAAGCGAACCGTTTATTCAAACGCAACCACTCGGTAACAGCTCCATCGCAGTTTTCATATTGCCGACCTCTCGTTAGAGTGCTCTGATGGGCTCAATGGCTCATAACTAAGGGTTTTTCCCGCTATATCTTTAGAATATTCCGACGCGATTTATAGTTAGGCGAAGTAAATATGAATTATTACTTAGGCATGCTTTGCTGAAGTCTTGTGTCATTTAGAGTGCCGGAATATTCTGTATGCGCGTACAAGCTCCTCAGGGAGCTTTCAATAAGAGGTGTGTATTGAATATTTTGTGCCCCTGCTTCTGCTGCTTATCCCTGTACAGGTGCGCGTCGTGGATTAGCGCCAGATGGAGCTGCTGTGGGCAGTAGCTCTGCGTGTTGCGGTGGAGCATAAAGAGCTCGTGCACGAAGTGTGCTTCCGCTCCTACCTCGCATCACTTCAAGGAATAGAAGGGCGCACGGAACAAGAACTGTGCGCCATGGAAGAGGACATTTACCGGGCTATCGGTTGGTCCCAGGACCTGGCGTCGCGCCTGGATTTTCTTCGTCGCAACTGCAAGGCTACCATGGTATGAGCATGTGGTGCTTGGATCGATTTCCCTCCTTATTCATATCAGTGGAGAGTGTTGCGCACTATCTGCTTCCAAAGCAGAGAATGTAGAAACCTTGAGTGTATTAGAGTAGTGACCTCATTCATTTGTCGACGATAACAATAAGATTGTGATGTTGCTGCTTGTAATCTACGACGTGACTTCATTGGGCTGTATGTTCGATAGGTGCTCGATACAAGGAAGCTCTCAGAAGAGAGACTAAGCTGTCGTATTGTTGGCACCACTGTATTAACGCTTTTTTCAGATTTTCAATATGCAACAGTTGCAAATTCGCCTATCGTATATCCCGCGCCCAGTGCAAACACACTATTCATCGGAGACTCGTTTACCTGGAACGCTTCGTACATTACCAAATGAAATAAAACCGTCATCCGATCTCTGTTCCTTGGCAGCGGGCGCTTTTCGGGGTGCTATACGTGCGCATATCCCGACGGCCCGCGCACCCAAGCACCGGCGCATCGCCGCCGCCGAAGCAGTGATGGGCCATCTCTCGCTAGCAGAAAGCCAGCCCCGGGTCCCGCACGTGAGCTGAGCTCACGCTGTGACTGCACGTTTTTTGTGGGGCGCGCTTCCGTCGCCGCCGCTCGAAGGAAACGCAGAGCAGGGTCCCCCGAAACCGGCCGCCCGATTTGGGGGATGCGGAAACCGGTCCGAAAACATCCCTTTCCGGCGGCTCCGGCAGCGACGGAGGAAACGAAAAACCGGCTGTGAGAATGTGGCCTAACTGTAGCCGGGTGCGCCGGCGCGGCTCCGTCTAGATTCATGTGAAGCCCGCTCCTGCTCTCATTGGCCCTCTGGCGCTGCCCTCTCGCGGCGTCGGCGCTTTTTTCTGTTCGGCCATAACACAACGATTTGGCAAAAAAGTCCTCTCCGGCGGCAAAAAAACGCTCCGCTGCTGTCGACGCCGACGAATCGCCCGGAAAAACACTCCATGCGGGCCACGATTTAGACTCAAGGTGTAGCGGGAGACACAACTGCGGGGGGCCAGGAGGAAAATGTATACTGTCATTAAATTTGCAGCAGCTTTTGGTGCCCCAAGAAAATGTTTGCAGGTGGAAGGTAGACAACGGGAAATGGAGGGTGAGAGGGGTGCATGAGCAGGGATGGGGGTTGCCTGGGACTTGGAAAAAAGGGACCAGGGAAAAATAGTTCCTTGCATGGAGGGGCTAGCAGCCTTCTTAGAAAAAATGCGCGGCCCGGATGAAAGGTGAGGAGATATGGGAATTAAAAAAAGAGGGAAGGCGAAACCTGTGAAAGGGATTTGGAATTCTTGGAGAATGCATGATGGGCAGCTCAAGGCGATGCCATTAAGAGAGAAGGAAGTAAGAAACGCGCAATCGTCAATGCATTACTGAGTTAAAGACGAAACGCAAGTGTTATGTGCAAGCCAGAAGTTCCGTGGCCGAAACATTTGAAGAAAAAAACAGAGAATGCGCATTGATTTCTCCAAAATGACTTCAAATGCTCCTGTAATGTGAGAGGTAGTGTTATGCGGTCTTTTCTGGTTCAGAAATGCCATAATAATGTTGCCATAAAGATGACAAAGCTATAAAACAAGAATAAATTGTGTGTCCAGAATACATGTTCTTTCATGCTTTCATATTTATTTCGTGTGGGAAACAAGCTGAGATAACCCAAGGCTGGCTATGGCCTGTCGTGAGTCATTTCACTTCCTGCTAGAGCAAATAATGCTGCACTTTTTTTTAGAAATCTAGGTAGGCAAATCAGTCTCAGATATAAGATGAGGTTGTATTCCGCCCGTGCGTTCCGGGGCTTGCTGAAAAGAGGGCACTAGTCTGAAATGCATTTTTTTCGACCAATTGGCTTACAACTGCCGCCTACAGAAATGCAAAAAACGACTAAAATACTTTTAATTCCATGCTTACTTGCGATGCTTTTCTTCAATAAAGACATTGTTTGAAGTCGAAAAAAAAAGTACCTGTGTGCGATCATCTGAAGGCGTAAGCAAGAGCGACGAAGAATAATTAAGCAAGAGCGCAAAAAATGCATAAAAAGCGATAATTTGGAATATTAATGTTGACAGAAAAGGACGGAAACCAAAATAGAAGAACACAAGAAAATTCTTGTAGAACACGTTCTTGGGCAAGTTGGTTCGTAGCTTGAGTGGATGAAGCGCACAAAAGACACGGCAAGTAAAGATAAGACTGCCCGCGAACTGCTAGAAGCCCACCGGATAAAAAAAGGCGGGAGTTCCTGCATCAGCACCCCATCGCTAATCATACTTAAGAATGAGAGTATATTTTTAGATAAGTTTAGAAAGATTTGAGTCACTTTTGTTCCCTACAATGCAGTATCCATACCTTCGCCAGTATCTGTTACCCTTTGCATGTGTTTTTTTTCCATCACCCCTACCTCTTGGCTACAAATAAGCCGTGCGTGTATCCAATAAACAGTTGCAAGTAGCGCCTGTGTCGTGTCCGTCTTTGCTTATGTGCCGTGTCTTTTGTGCGCTTCATCCACTCAAGAAAATTCTTAATCACAGGGTGCGACGTACATTAGCGCAGGAATCTCTTTGCACGTGGCCGCGTGTCTTTATGATGCCGGACCAAGATTTCGCACGTGTGCAAGGTAGAAGTCTAAAACACGAAGCCATTGCTTTGTTCATGGCCGTTGACAAAACTGCGCACGAAGTCGGTTGAGCGATTACGCTTGCACCAATCTATTACAGTAAAGCCGACATGCTCCCAATTGGAAAAGTAGTGAATTCATGTAAATGCTCTATTTTAGTCCTTGATTTCGAGACTGCAGTAAAAAATAGAGGTTTTCCGTGTTTTCTTCTTTTACTGCTGGTCGCAGTATTTTATAAAAAGGTTAGGTTAATGGCTATGCATGTTTAAACTCTTAAAGCGGCCCAGGCTATAAGCGACACCGTAGTAAAGGACTCCGGAAATTTCGATCACAAAGGGGTTCTTTAGCATGCACTGACATCGCACACTACATGATCATCTAGAATTTCACTTCCATCGATATTAGACCGCCACGGCCGGGATCTAACACGTGTTTTTCGGGTTCGCAGCCGAGCGGCTTAAGAAAGGTGTTTAAAAGTCGACAGCTGCTATTTATAGGCCCGTTTGGAATAATTCATATTTACAGTCTACTGGATGCAAATATCGCGCACTCTGAACGACGAAGGAAACATGTTTTTCATTTCTTATAGAGTGCCTGTGTGGTCAAGACGTTGAGGCTCAAAAATGTTTTCATTAAGGAAAGCCTGCTGAAAACTGCCGCAGTCTTGGTCAAAGGTTTTCCAGTGCGAGCCTCCAATTGACGCTGCAAATTTTAAGCAACGCCTAAAACCGAGGGGAAAGGGAAGAATATAGCCGCAACAGGATCAGCAGCGATGCTACTGCTGTAGTCTTGTGTGTTTTTCCCTCGTCTTGGTTCAAAATTCCTAACCCCTTTGAACATCGCGCGCTTTCGATATCGAAGGACAGATATTCACAATGCGTAGGAGCTCTAAAAGCGGTCTGAATGTAGTAATGGGAAAAATATTGGCATATTTTAAATTTTGTCCCCCCTAAGATGCTAAATGAGCTTGGAGTCCGCTAATATGCGCAAAACCATATAAAGGCCGCTATAACCTAAGCCTCCAAGGTTAGCTTCTCATTCGACAACTTCTTGCCACAGCGGCACACAAATCCGATGGTGCGGGGGTTATAGCCACACACACTAGCAAGAAAAAAAAGGAATACACAACACTGGAACCTTACGGCATACAAACTAGGGCATAGCGCAAAAATGTCACATCAGAGTAACTGACACGCAACACAGACACATAAAGAAAGACACAATTTGGTAGCGGTGCACAAGTCCGTTAGCAATCTCACAGCACAGTTACACGCAGACACCCACGCACACGAAGCGCACCAAAGTCCACTGTCGCACAAGTGTCTCTACACCAGTTTTTGGCGGCGCTGAACAGTTACGTGCACGTCCCCCGTTGGGTGAGCGGGAACGTTCACGCCGGCCGAGGCTGGCCTGGCTATGCCTCGCGATCTGTCCCAGATACGGATAGCAAGGCTTCCGGTGCTGCGGTACGGCGTGCGCCGCCTACGCGGCAGCTCGCGAGTCGATGCTGCCTGGTAAAGCTGTTTGTCATAGTACCCGACAGGGGTTACGTTCTGGCTTTCCCGTGCAAAGCGGCGGCCCGCCGACTTTGCCCACTCACCGCGCTTTTCGCGCTGCAGCACAATTGGATGCTCTGGTGCATGTGGTATCCCGCTGCTGCAATCTTGCCTGATATTTGTTCTGCTCTCCTGGGGTTCTCGCGCGGATCACCAATAATGGAGCGTCGCACGTTCCCTCCGTCTCATCAGCTCGCTGTGCAGGGACATAACCGCCCGCAGAGGAGTCCTCGTCGCTGCCGCCAACCTCCGATGGCTGCCCTCCATTGCCAGGTTCTGAGCGACACGCCGGATGTAAGAGGCTCCCTTCCCGAGTGCCCGTTTATGCTCCTGGCTTCTGCTCTTCTGCGCTCACCGCGGTTAGATCAGCGTCGAATGCAAGGGTTGACGGTAGAATACTTTAGACGTGAGTCATAAAATAAAATGATGCCACAAGTTTCAGGAATCTTCCCCCGTGTTGTGCAGCCTTTTCCACGCACTTCGTAACTGTGGATGCATTTTCTTCCTACACCAGTGCGGAGCAACTCGAAGGCACTCGGCAGCAAGTGGAACGCAAATGATGCGAAGGTAAGTGAGCTGTGAATAGCTGCGGTACTCACTCGTGGTCACCTCAGGATTTCCTCCTTGGTGTCCTGATCCCTTCTGGCCCTTAAACGTGCAATGAGCGCTCCACGACACGTAAAACCCGCTCGAGTGCGTGAAGGCTTTGGAGTGGCTGGGCACTCCTGCTAATGCGAATGGCTCGAATGCGCCACCCTCCTGGCATTGCCATGTCACACCCAAGCTGCGTTGCATTTCATGTCTCGCCGTTTAGTGGGGTCCACATGAACCGAAAGGTAGCGCTGTATGAATGCTAAACTTAATGGTAATATTTCTGAAACTGAGCAAAGGGCTTATCTCTGAAAATCCAGCACCTCAGATTGTTGAAAACACTTTGATTAGCTTTGTTCATATTGTTACCAATCTTTGTTTCGATGGTGAGCCGTGAATTTCGTCGAAAACGAGTGGCCAAGAACCTTAGCCTTGAAAATGCTATTGAAGCGCTCCTAGATCTTGCTTCGCGAATGGGTCATGCTGTAAATTCGTTTAACGGAAAAACCTGTTGCCCTGCACATTACACAGAAAAAAAAGGTGACATTAAAGTTACCTAGAAGTTTAAAGCAAAGGTTATCATTTCTTCAGTATTAATGAAGACCAATCTTCGGGCCACTCTTAAACAACTAGCCGCAGATCGCTGGTGTGAGTTTGTGGGTCTTTTCATAGCTGTGGTGTTCCCGCGCTGTATTATCTGCATGCCTCGGGACCAGTGTACGTTAAGTTCTTTCTTGATAAGATGCGCTTCTTGGGATCCTTTCTTCCAGCAAACGCATTACTTGACTGCTGTGCTGGGAACGATACGTAAAAAAAAAACTGCTTTCAATACCGTTAGCCGATCCCATAAAGAACTGTATTCCTTTTAAATAGAACACTTACAAACCCGAGATACTCGACACTATATCATGGAATTTTAACTAAGTGAGAAACCCGAGGGAGAACCTTACTAGATAACATTGAACTCAAAGCTGTTCCTAGTTGTTTTCGTTGGTTGGTACAGAATTTAGTCGGTTGCCTCTGCCTTTGTCCTGTACTAAATGATGCAAGCTCTATGGGCTTTGGACAGCCAGATGTTTCCCTAGCCCAGTGATAACAGATGTTTGAAGCTGAACTTCCTGCGCTGGAAACAAGAAAACCTTTAAAGACAAAAAGAGTGCAAGTCTTTATTGTACTGAGGAAACATTGATAACGTATGTTAATTTCAAGTTACCTTTTCATGACCACATTAGGTAAGTGCAAATATTAGAACCAGTGGTCCAAAAAAGCCAAACGATTCAGCCGTGTAACAGCGAAGCTGACAAAAAGAGCCTGCAAGCAGGAACTGTCGATAACGTTGACGTGTTGCATTTTAAGGCGGTGCAATTTCCCAGAGAATTAGAAGGAAGCTTTGCTGCGTCCGATCGAAGAACCTTCAAAGGGAAGTTGCTCTAGTTTTTGTTTTCGCATGCGCCATGGAAACGTGGCTGCCTTGGTAAAAACCGAAGCGCTTATTGCTGTGTCTAAACCTAAAATAACGAGTGCTAACTAATGACTAAGTAGGACTCAATGAATAATGAGTGAAGAAAGGAAGAAACAGCGCAATGAAACATAGACCGACGAAGAAACGACACAAACGAGCGCTGCCTCACAACTGAAATTTATTCTCATATAAAGACGCTAATATAGAAAGCATGAGAGGGTGTCTTTCCATCAAAATAAAATTTCAGTTGTGAGTCAGCGCTCGTGTGTGTCGTTTCCTCGTGTGTCCAGGCTTCATCGAGATGTTGCCTCCTTTAAATGCATTACCAACTAGCCCGGAAAATTGCTCTTCTTAATGACTGAAAGCTGCAAAGTCCTACCGCCGAGCATTAGTCGCTACGAATTTTTTTGTAGAACAAAGATGTCCACCTAATTTTAGATATAAAACTCCTGCCATGTCTTATTCGTCTAGAATCTCAAGCCACTTGACAGGATCATCATCATATCATATCATTTGAACCTAAGAAGCATTCACTGCCTGTGACCGGACATGTGTTCTTGGGGCAGCTGAATACCTGAGCCGCTTAAGACAAGCAGCTGCATAAGAGCACATGTGCATTTCTAAATTATTGTGCAAGCGTGGGGGCGGATACGAATTTTACAGTCGCTTTTCTTACAAATATGTGCTGAGCACTCGGGCAGTTAAACAGCGTCTCGGGCATGTGAAATTCCATGTCTCGTAACATCGGTAACATTAGGAGAGCAGTAGTGGCAGAGGAAGCAGCAGGAAACGAGGACGGCATACCTTTCGACGCCATTGGGATCCTGGTTCTGTAAAGCACCGTGCGGGTTCGCATGGCGCTGAGCCACGCGGATATTAGTGCTCGGCCGGCCGTGCGGTGTTCCCAGGACAAGGCTAGTCGAGTCGTGAGACACAGCGACAATTAAGTCCCATACCATAGTGGCTACATCGCATGAAAATCTTACCGCTCATTCTTTTGGGGATCTTGAGCTTCTGCTCGCCAGTTGGATCACGGCATTCTTTTTTCAGCTCCTTTATATTCGGTAAAATATTTTCACCATCTTATCGGCTGGCGTAACTTTGATTTGTAGCGTATAACACTAGCATAAAAAAATAAGACCGCCTTCGCAACCAATTATGCGTTCCCAAAACGCGGATCATTAACGTATAGAATGGTATAGCCAAATGTAGCATCTCCTGAATAACGCTTGTGTTTATTTTACGTGCGGTATAGAGCTCTTATTTCCTTATACTTCCCCAGGAGTTTTTGATGCTCCTTAAATATTATGCGACGCGGTTATAAAGGAGTTCCTCCCTCAAAGAATGTGAGAGGGGTAAGTGTCCTCGAGCTGTGCTTATCAGCCGATGCTGCCAAATCGCTCCTACATTCTTAAAGTCAATCGCTCCTTTCGCTATGTCGGCACTGTTTTCTTCCTTCGACATCACCATTGTCCCAAGGTTTCCCGTTTCCGCTGAGCATCTGGGTAGAATAACTCAGTGCGCCGTGTATTGCACGATGCCACGACGATGATCGGTCGTCTCATCATCGGAGCATTACTTCGCTTCCCTACAGTGAAAAATATATACTTAGAACAAAGACAATAAAATTGCATTGATTATTTGCTCCTTGCATGCGTCTTGCCGTCTTACACGTTTCGAAAAAGCGTCCTCTACATATCGCCACCTGCTCTCACTACTGAGCGCTACGATGCTACTAAGCCTTCCTTAACAGAGCACTTTTTTTGGCCTCTTCTTTGACAGCGACGGCGCTTGTAATCGTGAGCAACCTTGTCATGATTATTAGATTGAGTGCTTTTGCACTCACTCGAACTACGATTACAAATGACACAATGTCAGGAGCACCAAACATGGATCGAAGCTGATGGATTACCACTGAGGAGCGCAAAGCAGAGTGGACTAAACATAGAGTCGTCCGTTCCTCACTGCATTAATGGCTTAACGCTTAGTCCTCGAAACCTGCACAAAGCTGTCTCGTCCTGCAGAGAATAATTTCGCTGGCAAAACGCCTTCTCTGCGGACTAGCGGCCGCCTTTCCTCCCAAAGTGACTAAAAACTGCTGAGTGTAGAGCGACAGCTCACGGCATACCTTCATTTAGGCCGAGAACGTTCACCTACCATTCTGACAATCCCACTGTAGATAAGAACTGCATTTTTGCTTTGGTTGCAGCTGCAATAGTTTCAAGTTTTCAGCGAACAGATGAACAGTTCATATCCAATGATAAGAGATCGTAATCGATCTACCAATAAGTTCAAGTAACACGGTGGTTTAGGCTAGTTGGTTGCTATTCATAATGCAGAAAAATTTTGCATGAATAAAACGCACATTGAAGACAAGGAATAAACAAGACAGGACTGTGCTCTACTAATATGGAATTGCTTTGAAAAGTGCTCCATCCATTCCGTAGCAATCTCTTGTGTTTACACTATATGGCACGCTGAACTATGCGTCGACGATCGTCACTTCGTCGCAGTAGTTTGCACAAGAAAAGCTTAAAAAGGGTGGAGCTTATGACTACAGACGGCTTCTAAGTAGAGAGTTAGGTTCCTGAATAAGTAAAAAAAAAAACCGGCGTCCGGTCGAATTAGTTTTGTAATAATTCCAGCTTGCGTTATGAAAGCAACACTTATCTATCGCTCGAAGATGTAACGGGAGACAGCAGGCTGAACAGATAAATATAAAGCAAGTGAACGCCAAGGCTCTACAGCAAGGCGGATTGGGAGTTTAAATGGGGAAAGATCGGATTACGATTGGGATGCGGGAAGGGTATAATAGCGGACGCTCTAGTATTTTCGACTGTATTTACTTAGCCCAACAGATTTCATTCGGATCGAACAGATAGAGGGGTATGGGGAAGGGAGAAAAGAGAGGCTGCTACTTGGCGCCTATCTGCAGTCATGCATATTCGCATTAAGCGTCTGCTTTCTTCTTTCTGGTTTAAATTCTTTCTACTCTTTTGCTTCGACATTTCCACCTTGTTCTACAAGCCGGACCTACAGTGCTTTTGTAGCGATGAGCTTGTTCGCTATTCACGCCTGTGGAAATTTTCCACTTAGTGGTGTTGTAAAGGAATCATCTGGGCTTAATTGTGCCACGGATCCCTCCATTTATACTTCGCAACGTTGAGCTGTTGCTCTGCCCAGACATCATACTTTGTTTCGCTTGTCCAGGCAGCCAAGTATGATGTTGTCTGTGTTTATAATTTAGTCTCTAAACAGAGGCTTTGGCTGCGAGCCCGCGGCATATACGTACCATGATCGTGAAAGCCCACTGAGATATCTATAAATGATGACGGCCTTGATTACGAAAAAATCACATAGGTTGACAATTTCCAGGCATCCTTGTTCACTTTCTGCGTAATTTTCTACCATTTTTCCTTCGCCTTCCTTCGCTTGATTACAGTCGGGAAAGCACCGAGTGGACCTGCTGCGCTCGACGAAGATACGCATCGCGCAATATGAAAAAAGATGGGCATGCTGGGTTATTTGAACAAAAGTTCTTATATGAATTGCCTCGCCATGGAAGATCAGGGAGCCTTGCTGAAGAAAGGCATGCGATGAACAAGAGTGGTCCGAAAAGAATGATATTTCGCGCCACAACTTAGCAGCTCATAAACGGCGTAACTAGTGGCCATACTATGTTTCTTCACATATGATGCAAAAATCTAACCAGCTTCGGTGTCGGCTCGTCTACTCCGTAGCGGTCTGCCAAATGTTTCATCTGGTTCAACAGCAGGTACGCGAAATGTTTCATGCGTTGCTCTTACAATTCTTTACCTCACCGCATGTGGCACGCAACAAATACGCCGAATAGACCGCGGAGGACGCTTGAAGAACTGCGATTAAAATCCTAATTACATGAAATATCCATAGAAGTCGATAAGGCGTTCTTGTGATGGGAAAAAAATATACAAAATATTTAGCAGTAAATGCGAAGCACTGATGCAAATACAAGTAGAACAGGTCGAAAATGCGGCAGATTTGGTGCGACACGTAAAGAGGACGCAACGGATTTGCCTTTCACCTGCGGTTTATAAGACGTCTTCTTTGAAGATATGGTTTGAGGCACCATTGCTGATGTAATTGGCTGGGATAAAATTTCATATTTTGCGACAAGCAGCACTCTTAAGCAATGAAAGAGCTTACGCTGAACGCCCATTGTATTCGCAGTCTCCATTTTATTGGTACCGAGTTTTGCCTTGGTGCACTAGGTGCGCTGTGTCTGCTGATAAAATAACCCGCATTACTAACACTTCAGTGACTTGAACCTACAAAGCTCTAGCTTCCGCCGTCTCATGGTAAGAAATTTGCTCAAAAATGACGATATAAACATTACATAGGATCAATTACATGTCGCCTGTCTATGTAACCTAAAATGCCTCGTGTGTCCGCAAACAGTAGATACTTATTTCTGTGGAGAGGCATATGCCATGTTCAGTGCCATTATCACACGCGTGTATTTAAGAAGAATTCAACTCCAGTGTCCGCAGATGTGCTGTTTGAGGCTCTCAGTGCTTGAACACACGAATGAACACAGAGTACATTGAAAGCCCTCAGCTCTTCGATGCGTACGCATGTGACGGTCATAATTATATTTCTTTATCGCCCGATAGGAACACACTTCACAATTGTAGAGTTTTTCTCCTGTGTGCGTACGCCTGTGCTCAGCTAGGGTGCGACGTGTAGCCGCTGCATAAAGGCACTTGTCACACTTGTAGGGTCTTTCGCCTGTGTGCGTACGCTTGTGCATTTCTAGGTTGCCACGTGTAGCCGCTGCATAAAGGCACTTGTCGCATTCGAAGGGTCTTTCGCCTCTGTGCCTACGCTTGTGCATTCCTAGGTTGAAACGTGTAGTCGCTGCATAAAGGCACTCGTCGCACTTGTAGGGTCTTTCGCTTGTGTGCGTACGCTTGTGCATTTCTAGGTTGAAACGTGTAGCCGCTGCATAAAGGCACTTGTCGCACTTGTAGGGTTTCTCACCTGTGTGCGTACGCAAGTGCGCATCTAACTTGCTACGTGAAACAGCTGCAAAGGGGCAGTGGTCGCACTCGTATGGTTTCTCCCGAGCGTGACATGACATATGGATTTCAAGGTCGTGGGACGTATCAAACACCATTGTGCATAGGGAGCATTCAAATTTCGCTATTGCGTCGTGCCATTCTATGTGTCGCACAAATTCTTCATATTTTGTAGAAGTGTAGGGACAGAGGTTGCAACTGAACGGTTTTGCTGTCAAGTCAGGGCTCAGATACCCAACATAATTTTCTTCATTTGTAGCCAGCGATGGTCCCAGGTGCTCCCAATTTGTGTGGGTTACATTTCCGAGCTCAGTGGAAGACGGCGATTGTAGAACAGAAGTAACAAGAATGTCCTCTGGATTGAATACAGCCTCTGAAATCAAAGTTGATAACAATTGTACGTTAGGGAAAATCGCATATTATCGTTCCTTCGCGTTCGCTAACATATTTCGCAACGCTTCACAAATTCCATACCATTTGGAACTTGCACTAAAGCAAACTGATGCTAAATGACCAACAGTACATGGACAACGAGAAAAGTCACCACATCGACGACTACTCAAACTAACAGTAGACTTTTCAAGCGACGACATTGAACCTTAAGCCGTAGTGTGCGCAAGGTCAATGCTGCAATTTGTGCTGCCTTTCTTTCAAACAAAGGTCCGGTGGCACTCCGAAGTGCCCAACTTTTCTCGCCACCGTGTGCAAGAAGAAAACTACGATGCTTGCAGCGGTGTCCGATGTTTGCGCCCTCTTTGAAGTTCTATGCAGCAGATATGTCCATCACAACGCGCTAATCTTGTTTTGTGGCCACCCTTAGCTTTAGACCGCACATTTGCTACATTGTTTCGAAGCACATAAGTTTTGTTTTCCTTTATAGGGTTTACGTTTCGAACCAAATAGCGTAATGAGGACCCCATAGAGGAAGGCTTCGGATAATGCCCATCGCATGGGTTTCCTTACTCTTTATCGTGCACTTACATCGCGCAATCCAAAGGCCACCATCATTCTGGACCTGTCGAAAACAGACCGCTGCCGTCGAGACGGAAGCCGCAGCCGATCACCATAACTAATGTGCAAGCGAGGCGGCTTACTTAAGAGAAAGACACTCGGACTTCGTTCTAATAAAACACTTCGTATTTCAGATCGACACTTCCTATTTAAATTTTGAAATCAGTATGGTATGTGAGCAGATCAATATGCATAAGTACATCTTAAAAAACTAATGGAAGTCCGAAATTCGTACGAAATGCGACGAATATACAAAAGGACGAAATGGTTTTAAGCGGGGCATGTAATGGGAAGGAAAGATAACCGCTGCTCCTTAAGGGCAAGGAAGTGGATTCTAAAAGAAGGCAAGCGGCAGAGGGGGCGGCAGTAATTTAGGTAAACAGGTGAGATTAAAAATCTTTCACGCATAGGGTGGCCGCAATTACCCATAGGGTTGATTTGGCAAGCCCAAGAAAGGCGTTATCCTGCAGTTGGCGTAGTCGGGCTAATTATGCTGATAACCATACAAGCACAAAAAAAAATTGGCAGTCAAGGCCCCCATAAAAGCAAACGTGCACACTGTCACTATGAGTGATATCCGGAAAAATTCAGTGTATGAGTAGATTTAAAAACTATGCAAATCATCAGCAATCATACAAGAAAAATAAAGACAATAGAGTACACAAAGAATACAGCTGATTTATCTCGGTTCGAAATAAACATCCACTTATTTAAGTGCCAACTAACAAAGGGTGTGCAAGCTAGAGGGCAAGCGTAAGTTTTCTGTGTAAACAGGACAGTTAACTTTAATTTATTCTTACAGAGTAATCTCAAGAAACAACTTTTCTGAAGTTTGTGTTTTGTCGAAAAATGCAGCCCTCAATCGTTAACGTAAGTGATAATGGCGTGGCTGGTTCAACCTAACTGGATGAACGTACATGTCTGAACTTTAATTTACGTAAAACTGGGATATGACCACAGAAGATATATGATCAGTGGCCGTCATTGCGGATCATTGAAATTTTCTATTAATATTAGTTTTGAATAAAAATGAAGCCATAACTGTTTCAAATACCTTGGTGGATACCCGAACTACGCCATAAAGGAAGGCGATAAAGGAGAGAGTGAAAGAGAAGAAGAAAGAGGTGCCATAGTGGAGGCCTCTGGAATAATTACCACCACCTGGGGATCTTAACTTGCGCTAACATCGGTTGCACGTTGAGTACAACCGGTTCTCTAGGCTCGAGACTGTAAAAGAGATCTGCCTCCCCCCCATACAAATTCTCCTCACCGTTTGTCACTTGGCGGTAGCAGTCGGGGTGATAGTCCATGGCGTTTTTCTTATTACACGTGGGGGTAACTATTCCGGTGAAGGGCGGTTGGTTACGTACGCCACCAGTGCGTATATTGGAACTCGGCGATGATCCGTTGTCTCCAGGTTATGCCCTGTGGACACCTGCATACAATTGAAATCACACCAGCAAGAAACACCATAAGGCTTTCACATGTATCCTCCACCCTCTCCGGTTTTTCACAGTAGTGCTGGTGGGGAATCCTGCCAAAAAAGTTTTTTTTCAGATAACGAACACAGCCTTATGACGGATATACGAACAAAGAAAAAAAACTAATCACCTGCTTATGTAATTACAACCTGCTCTGCCGATCTGATTTTGTCTTTGGATACCATTACTGGCGTTCTCTTTCTGAAAGCTCGAAAGGTTTAGAATTAGTTTAGAGCCAGATTTTTTTTTCCCTGCGGACTTAATACCCAGGGTTTTTTCCAAATCAGGTCTGCGCTGCGCAGCTAAGGATCGGCCCACTCTAATGCACCACCGGAACGCACTCCTGTTCCAGAGCCTTCCTCTACAAAAATGCAATCAGAATGTATATAGTTAGCACGAACGCTAATCTCGGGGCAGGAGTACTTCCGTAGAGACGTTAGGTATGAGACAACGGCGGATAAGAATAAGAAGGAGGCGCTTATAAAAGCCGGCTCTTCTCGCGAGTAGGCTTCACACAAAACCGCTGCCGTCGTTTGGGTGTGTGTTGCAAACAGTTGAATTGCTGCTTCTTGATTTGAAAACAAATGCAATATTTCGCTTGCATTTTGCCAACAGCCGCTGTTATTTTCTGTATATTATTAAACACGATCTATTAGTGTTGAACGGCACGCAATGATTTCAATCAAATTGGAGATTTAGAAAACTAAACGAAATATATCCTCTTTTGCTCCAAATTTAAGTAGCGGATATTAGTTCAGGCAGGATATATTGTTAAAGGATCAGGAGAAAGAAGTGAATTTGCTCCGAAGTATTGCCCCACATAAAATTCCATACAATGCGTTCAGCAATGATTTGAGCTTGAAAACAGTTTATTTGAAAGCTAACTACATGGCTACCTAACTACGTGGCTGGAAACAATTTTGAAGAGATCAATCATTTGTTACTGCACAAACTTGAATAAATAAATAAATAAAAAATAAATGATCATGTGCTCTCATGCCTTGCCGAAATATGGCGGATGGAGCAGAGGTCAAGTCTTAAGACCTTTCTTCAGAGTCCGCACTCCGAGAATAAAAATGCCGCCGCTGGAAGAAACACTTAAAAGTGCTGCTGATGGCAAATTTTAGGTGGCGTAAGGCACTTGTGGCCAATGATGACCATGGCACACAGTTTTTCTTTGTACTCAAGGTGGGGTCAAATGACTATTTCCCAAGCATTTCAAGCTACAGAAGCCGGGCATCAGGCAGGGGAAAGCTTGTACCAGTTCTATCTCCAATATGTACCCTGCGGAATTGGGGACCCAATGGGGATCTCCGACATGCGGTAATGTATTGATATTTGCCACTTTAATACCAGCTGTTGATCGCAAGATATAAAATCTTTCTGCTTACAAGTACCTCATTTCTGAGGTCCATCAGTGCTCATATCGCACACTGTCGGAGCCGATTGGATAGTCAATGTTTCTAAATTTCGGCCAACTTTTTATTAGATAAGAGTAATTATGAATATTTTCCATAATTTATATATGCGCTACGCCGATTTACTGAAGGTCTAGTGGGGTCGACATAGATTTTTCTGCAGCAGTTGGAAGAAGACGAAATAAAAAAACGATGACTGTACTCTTGTCAAGCCCCGCTATAGCGTTGCACTCGTGTCTTGGAATAAGTGTACTCGCTGACTGTGTCGAAATACGCAGCCGATATAGCATAAGTATATGTAGCAAAGTGTTTGCGCACCTTCGTTAGGAACAATTAGAACGCGTGATATCGTCTCTGATAAGTGACAAATAGGCAACAGAAAAATTTATACCCAGAAAATTTAAGGTGGGAAGAAAGAGGCGCTCTTTCTGTCGTCCTTGTAATTCCTGCGATGGTGATTTACTCTGTTCAAATTTATAACTTGAAGAATCGACCTCTAAGAATTATTTGAAGGCAACCTAAAGCCGGTTGAAACGTAGATTTTGTTCTGCCTTCCAAAATACAGAAAACGGAAAGGCGAAGGTAATTCAGTTAAGTGAAATTAATCAAGGCTGCCATAGTAATTTTGATTAAATGTGTATAGCACTGCGCACATCTACGAAGTCAATGGCGCCTGCTGACATCGACGCGGTCAGCACAAATGATCACTTTATTCAAATCTCAGTTGGAAGGTTACAATACTGCAGTGCAGAGTGCACTAGATGGATATCGCATCTTTAAAGCTTTCTTAAATTTCTGTGAACAAAAAACCACATATTTCTTTGCCATCATAAATACTGAAACGATCGGTCCGAAAACACTTCTACAATTTGAATAAACTCACTTGGGTATAAAGAAAATTCGGTTGGACCTTGTTATAACCAAGTAGATGGGGACCAAAGGTTCTTTCGTTATAACCAGTGTTTGCCGATCTTCCAAGGAGAATTGTATTTTCATTGTTATATAATTTTGTGGTAAAGTGTTACGTTACATGAGGTTGGACTCGAGTACCATACTCGCACAGGTATTCTAAGGTAATGATACGACCAGGCCGGATTTAAAATTATCTTGGATTGCGTAAGTGGAAGGAATACCATAACCACAGACAGCGTATCTCATTTTCTAACACCAGTTCGATTTACCTGTTAACACTGCGCATTCTGTACTGAGGTCCTGTCTCAACATTTATTCGTACACTGCTAAGCTCTCACGCTATTGCTGAATCACTTGGCTTTGGATCTGTCAATGCTAACAGCCCACCGGGTGTTTACGTCCACCTTAACAAAAGGCTCCTCTAATCTAGGTTCGTTTCAGTACAATTTAGGTAAAAGACAGGTCTGCATAACATGAATTTCGCACTTGTCCATCCGCAGCAAGAAGAAAAAAGCGCGTGGGTTTATCAAAGATGAAAAAAAATGGTCGTTTGATGCGGATCACTGAACACCAGCATCAGTAAATGTAATAAAAACAATCGTTTTTTTTTACTTTCACACCTCCAGACAATGCGGTTTTCACGTAGATATTGATACTTATGCTCGAGTGACTGGTGCACTACAAAAAGGTAGCTGAGCTCCTCAATCCCTTTTTTGTACAGCTCTTAAATTTGTTAGCTTATAAATCTGGTCGCACACTGTTCCTGAAAGATGAAATGATGCAGACAGGAAATTTCACACGTGTCCCACTTGTGAATTACGCGCTTCAAAATAATGTGCGAGCTTTTACAAGTATGGACGTTGGCAGAGGGCGGTTTGAACTTTCTATTAATAGAGTGTGCACTCGAAAAAGAAGACTTTTTTTCACTTGCCACTGCAGGCTCAAAACATGTACGCCTAGGAATCTGCTTGCATGCATCGGATTGGCGGCAGAATACTTCGAACAGGAGTCAGAACATCAAACGGGCCAAATTTTTCAGGAAGCTTCCACCGTTTAGTGCAGTCGTTGTCAGAAGCCGTTGCACAGAAGTCATAACTGTGAATGAAATTTTTCGGCACACCAGTACGGAGCAAAAGCAATGTACTCGGCAGCAAGTGGAATGCAAACGTCGCAAAGGATATTAGCTGTGAAGAGCTGCTGTACTCACACGTGGGCGCCTCAGAATTTACTCTCTGGTGTCCTGGTCCCGTCAGGTCCTTCAATGTGAAATAAGCGCTGCACGACACGTAAAAGCTGCGCGAGTGAGTAAACGCTATCGAGCGGCTGGACACTGCTGCAAAAGCGGACGGTTCGACTGCGCCACCCTCCTGACATTGCAAGATCACGCCCATGCTGCGTTGCATTTCATGTGTCGCCACCTAGTAGGATTTATGTGAACCGCAAGGCGGCGCTGCATGTATGCCAATGGGGAACTTGCGCTGAAGTTTGCGGTGCCGATTGCAGCGCCATAACACACTGCCTAGCGAGAAGAGCAAGCAGTTTTGGGTAGTAATCTTAGTATTTTTCCGCGCCACCTTCAGACGCTTATTGGCGTGAGCCTCCGCGCTCTGTCGAAGGCGCACGTGCCATGCGTCAGCTATCTGGGCTACGCCGAGAGTAGCTAGGCAATGAATGCTGTCAGCCAAACGCGGGTATCTAATCGCGCAGATTGTGTTCTCGCGTTTGCGGCGCCCAAGCGGCTGACAAAAGCAGCTTTGAATCACCGAATGGAACAATTGCAGTTTCACCTTGGCAGCGCAGGTTCCCCAGTGTTGTTTATCGGCACTGTGGGAAAAGTAGATTTTAAGGGGGTAGAAGTACCCAAGCGAAGGTTACCCGATTGGTGGCTGAAATCAGGACAAGAATAAAATTTCACATGTCATGGCAAGGTGGATTGAACCACCGCCCTATTTTGTGGGTTCAGCCTTATCCATCCAACCATTCATCCTTCTGAATCGCACTATGTGCGCAATTGAACAAAAGGCCCATCTCTGAAAATCCAGTGCCTCAGTGTGTTCAAATGACATATATTAGCTACGTCCTTATTGTTAGCAAGGTTTTGTTTCCATGCTGAGACGTGAAATTTGTCGAAAAATAGTTGACAACAACATTATCTTTGAAAATCCTAGTGATGTGCAATTCAGAGTTGCTTGGCGATTGGGCTATGCTGTAAATTATTCGAAGGAAAAGCCTGTTGCATTGCACCTTCCACAGAAAAAAAAGGAACTTTAAGAGAAACCGGCGTTTTAAACTGGAGTGGTGTGGTGTATTGAAACGATTAAATTGATTTCTTCAACATTGATGGAAACCAATTTTCTGAAAACTCTTAAACAATTACCTTCATATTCCTAGTGTGAGTTTGATTTCTTTTCATATGTGTGGTATTCCCGCGATGTTTATTCTGAATGCCTCGAGACAAGTGCAGATTAATCTCTTTCTTGATAAAATGCGAGGCTTCCGAAGCTTTTATGTAGCACACATATACCTTCAGTGCAATACTGACCGCAATACATCAGAAAAACTGCTGTCAGTACCTTCAGCCGATCCTATTGTATTTCTGATAAAGACATAAGCTGCTAACCAAATGATACTCTAGCGTGGATTTATTTAAAGCTAATTGAAGTCAGCGATGATAATATCACTGGTAACATCGTAGCTTAAGTGCGAACCCTGAAAAAGATCCTGACTTCACAACATCAAACCCAAAGCTGTTCGTAACATTTTTCATTTCTTGCTGCAGAATTTAGTCGGCTGCCTCTGCTTTTGTCCTCTACTAAATAGTAGAAGTTAATGCGCTTTGGAGAGGCATTTATTTCCTAAGCACAGGGATTAACGGACGTTTGAAGCTGGACTTCCTGCGTTCGAAGCGGGAAAATATACAACAAAAGAGGGGTTAGTTTTCGTTAAACTGAAAGAACCTTGATGAACTTTGTTATTTTAATGTTACCTTTTCTGGACTATATAAAGTAACAGCACGTATTGAAACCGCTCGTCCAGAAGAGGCACGCGATACGGCCGCGTATCAGCGAAGCTGATAACAAGAGCCCGACAACAGGAGCTGTCGAGCACGCGGACCTGTTGCCTTTCTTGATGGTGCATTTTCCTTAAGAATTACAGTTAAGCATTACTGCGTCGGCTCGAGGATCATGCGAAGTGGAGCTGCACTAGTGCCTCATGAGAATAGCTTGCACTTCAACAGATCGCAGTGCATTTCCCGCTTTAACACGTGGTTTAACGCAGAAGGAGGCCGCTATGAACTGGTCGCATTTTTACAGCTTTTCTCGAGCGTGAGTTCGGCCATTCTTCATAACGTCTGAAAAGGAGGCTGACTAGCAGAGTTTCCAGGCGAACGGCTGTAGGTTCCTTGGGTGGTCTGCTGGCGACGGCCAGTCTGTTACTCTCCTGATGATAAGGGTGGCTTTTGCTAGTTGTATTATCTCCTCTGCAATACCCGTCTTCTTCCGTCTGGTTCATGAAATGCAATGCCATAGTGTTGGCCTCCGCACACACAGCGACAGTTCTCTCTTTGTGAACAACTTTTCCGCATTACATAGTTTATGTGTTCGTGTCCTCTCGCGTACTTCTATTGCAAATGACGCTTTCAGGGGCAGCAAAGGTTAATCAAGGCTGACAAATTACCACGGAGGTGAGCAAGACAGATCTGACTAAAATAGTGTCGAACGTCTCTCAGTGCTCCTAAGTGGTGTCTTAACTCTTTGTCTTTGAAACCTGCACAAAGCTTCCTCTTCCTTCAGATACTCTTATCGCTGGCGAAACGTCGTCTGCGGGGACAGGCGGTCGTCTCTGCTCCCACAATGACTAAAACTCCTTACGGTAGAGCAACAGCTCAGGCACGCCTCCGTTTAAGCTGCGAACGTTTACCTATTTTACTTGCAATGCCGCTGTCGACAAGAAATGCATTTTTGTTTTGTGGGCATCTGCAGAAGTCTTGAGTGCTTTCACGATCATGTGAACGCTTCATATCGGGTGATAAGATACCGCCGTCGATCAAGCATCATGGCAGCTATTTTCACAACTGCGCATACAAACGGCAGTTGCCTCGAAGGCATTTACCGTATATGGCACTGCAGCCTATGTGTCGACGACAGTCAGTTCGAATTCGATTGTGTGCTGTTTGAGGCTCTCATTGCTTGAACATGCGAAAGAACACTAAGGACAGTGAAAGCCCTTAGCTCTTGGATGCCTAGGCATGTGACGGTCCAAATTCTCTTTCTCAGCCATCGAATAAGTACACACTTCGCATTTGCGGGGTTTTTCGCCTGTGTGTACGCATGTGCCGATCTAGGTGGCCACTTTTAGCTGCTTCATATACGCACTTGTCACACCTTTAGGGTTTTTCGCCTGAGTGCGCACGCGTATGCTGAACTAGGTGGCCCCTTGTAGCCGCTGCATTAAGGCACTTGTCGCACGAGTAGGGTTTTCCGTCTTTGTGCGTACGCTTATGCATATCTAGGTTGCCACGTGTTGTCACTGCATAGAGGCAGTTTTCACACTTGTAGGGTTTTTCACCCGTGTGCGTACGCTTCTGCAAGACTAGGATGCTAAGTGAAACAGCTGCAGAAGGGCACATGTCACACTTGTAGGTTTTTTCGCCTGTGTACGTACGCTTGTGTCGCACTAGACTGCTAGATGAAATAGTAGCGTAACTGCACTTTTCGCATTTGTGTGGTTTTTCCGCAGGGTGGGAGGACATATGCCTGTTAAGTTGGTGGCCGTAGCAAACGCCATTGAGCACAGGGAGCAATTAAATTTCTCTCCTGGGCCATGCAATGCGATGTGTCTCGTAACATCCTCATGTTTCGTAGACGTGTACGGGCCGTGGAGGCCCCACAACCGCTCTTTTGTCCTGTTAAGGTTCAGATACCGGACGGAATTTTCTTCATCAGTAGTCGGCGAAGGCCCCTGGTCCTTCCAATCTGTACGGGCTACATTTCCGAACAGAGACGTCGACGGCGATTGTTGAACAGAATTCTCGGGAAGGAACTCGGGACTGGATACAGCCTCTAGAATCAAAGTTAATGACAACAGTACGTTAGTCAAAATCAGAAATGTTTGTGCCTATATGTTTGGCAACGTTTTCGTGCAATGATTTAAAAATGCCATATCATTTCCCCTTTGGCTAATTTGGATCTGGGGCTGATTAACGTGCACAGACACTGCGCAGTCTAAGGGCCTCCAGCATTCCTCCTCCATCGAAATGCGACCGGCGCCGAAGTGATCGAAGCCACAGCCCAGCACCATAGCTACAGAGACAAACACCACCAACGTGGCGGTGCACGTATAAGAAAGGCAGTTGCACTTGATTCCAGTTAAACACCTTACAAATCATATTTCGGCTTTCCAAATCGATATTGTACACGAACCGATCAATATGTCTAGGTCTTTCGCACGACACTAAAGGACGTCTGAAATTCGCACGGAATGCGAGTAATATACGAGCATAGAACTGAAGAAATTGATTTCCAAGGCCTGAAAGAAGTAAAACTGCACACTATCAATATGAGCAATCATGAGAAAATACCGAATAGATGTTCATCTGCAAACTATGCAAATCCTCAGAATTAACGCAGGGGAAAATAAAGAAAAAACGGTACGCAAAGAATACACATAATTTTCCTGAGTACCAAATATACATCAAATTCATTTTTGATCATCCAGCTAACGGCACGCTGCAAACTGCGAAACGGACCCCCCCCCCCCCCCCCCGAACTCCTCACCGTTTGTTACATGGTTGTCGTATTCCCGCCGAAAGTTCATGGCACTTCCTGTTAGGGCGTGTGGCGAAAGCTGTTCCGATCTGAGGGCGGCTGTTTAAATACACCACCCGTAGGTAAGGTGAAAATCCGCGATAAGCTCTTTATTTTTTTCAGGCTACGCCCTGTGTACACCTGGGAACAATGAAAATGAGAATTTTTGAAAACTAGAATTTTTGCAAAAGACCCCTTGCGCGAACTGTTCACGCGGAATACGAGTGGCTGAAAAGCATTTTCTAGCGTTGCCTGCGAGACAGCCTGAAGAGCACCTGGTCGTGTTCCCGCATTTATGTCGGTGCTAGCGGTTTCCATTCCCGCTTGTATGGAATAGTTGAGGTAAAATACTTCTTTTTCGGGTCTGGGGATTCGTGACACCAGGAGTACTTAGTCACATGAATACACCGCTCCGTTTTTCCGTCATTACTTTTCTCTTTCTTGACGCACAATCATGGGTCGATCCCAACCATAAGAGAAGCAGCTTTATAGAGAGCGCGCCCTTGTCCAAGAGGAGAACCCTTCGTTGTAAGAAACATAGAAACGCTGCTTCAAGAACTCGAATTGGTGACTTTTTGAAAAAATCCACAGGGGCACTCTCTCCAAGAGCGCGCTAGTCCTTTAACGTATCCAAAAACTGTAAACATCATCAGTCTCTCACATGCAGCCTCTGCATTCTCCAGTTCCACATAGTTCCGCTGGAGGCGAATCGCATCAAAATTATTTTCACAATACGGAAGAGAGCCTTGCCACAGATATAGAACCAGTGGGAAGAAAGGAATTGTTAAGCACTTGAATAGCGAATTACAACTTGCTGCGCTGGAACTGATTCTGTGGAGAGGCCACGCGTTGGCGTTATGGCTTTTTAACTGAGTCTGAGCTTTCAGAGTGAGGATGGCCCCGATAGGGAAATAATTAAAGGTGATCCTACACAGAGAGTTCCTGTCATGGTCAGAAATGCCCACTTCAATTTGGAAGCCAGGCCTTCGATATATACCTCTAATGACATGAGCACGCCTCGCCAGATTCGCTGCAGGACACGAAATCGGATGCTATCGACTCAGAGTGTGTTCCACTCAATAGGCCGTCTTGCACCGGAAGCATAGAACCTGCTATCATAGGATAGTGTTGAAAGCAATAGGTAAAAAAATGTAGGGTCGAAAGAGCAATAAAAGGCAACGAACTAAGAAGGTTACCACATCGCCTTTCCCACTTTCAAAGAGATAAAGAGGAAATTAGTTTAGCACATAAATCGCTGGGAAGGATTTCTGCATGTAGGAAGAGGTATCCCGCTCGTAAGAAACATAAGCTCAAGCAAAATCAGAGCACGCTTATGTTATTTTACAGCGTAATGGTAGAACTTGACATACTTGAGAACCTATCCCGAGTTGCATAATTTTGACGCCGGACAGCAGTTGTAAAACGCAGACCAGTTGCCGAATGTTTTGACATCGCAGAAATGTTTCCGGCAGGCTCCTAACCTCTACGCCTTACACTATCTGTAAGTGTCTTCTCTACGAAGCCCGTCATGGATAGGATGTGCATCTTATAACCTGTATTTTGCTTTATGTTTTACAAAAGAATGACTTAAATGCACTGTAGAACGGCAACGTTATAATGCTTTCAACCGTATCTTTATAATAAGTGTATGCTCTATGTCAAAATGAGTAGTCGATACCATAAGCATAACCATCAGTGTTTCAGCACCTTCCTCGGGGACAATTACAACCCATACTGTTGTCTCTGATAACTGATATGTAGGATACTTCTGAATATGAACGCCACGATGCACAGTATCAATTGTGTCAGGGAGGGAAGAAAGAGGCGCGGTTTCTGTGCTTGTATTTCCTGTGGTCGAGTTCTTCGCGCCGTTCTTGGCGCATAAACCAAGTTTCGCTGCAACTGTAGCTGCAACTATTACTGCAAGGCAATCTGAAGCCAGCTCAAGCGTAGATTTTATTCGGTTATCACAAATACTAAAGAGAAAGGCGAAGGTAGATGGGTGAAGTGAGGTTCTTGAAGCCTGCCGCAGTATTTTGTGTATTTTTTTGTATACGCTTGCTGCACCACTTTGAAGACAGTATCGGACGTTCAGCACACCCGTTCGCTCATTCAAAACTCAGGTGCGCACGCTAGAATACTGTAGCGCAGAGTACTTGTTATTTCCCTCATATTGTATAATCTTTTTCGGAACTTCGTTATAGCCGGTGTTAACCCAGCTTCCAAGAAGAATCGTAATTCTTTACTTATTTCTCTTATTTCGTTACAAGCCGTTAGGTTATCATGAGGATCGACTTGCCAACGGGAATAAATCACCACCACCAGCAATGTGTGCGAACGAAAACATCGATCTTCCCAAACAAGGATTCAGTTCAAATGAAGGAAACCAATAGCCACTGAAGACGACTAGTATAGAGTAATTGGATTGGAACCGACTGTAAAGCACAGGACGCGAAATTCTGAGGTCGCAGATTTCAGCGGTTGTTTTGTAGTGATAGTTACATTACGGTAGCATTTCGAGCCTCCAGCGTGGCGGCGCCGCCACGCTGTCACGTGGTTGGGCACGTGGTGCGGAATAGCTGCCGGCGGCGCGCAGCCGTGGCTCATCACGTGGTTCATCACGTAGTTGGTCATGTGACCAAGTTCCACTCAGCCAGCTGTAGCTATCGCGTCGCTCGAGGTTTAACCAGAGCTACAACTACCGCGTAATATCTATCAGCGAGGCAATTGAGCTACGGGGGCAGAAAACGCCGCACGACAGCTTCACGCCCGATGAATAGACAGCCAGAAAAACTGCGCTTGTGCACCTTATACTTATCGAAAAAAGCGCAACGAGTGGCTGCATATCATATCTTCACACTTTCTTACAAATCCGCGGGGAACTCCTGCCAGATGCTTCAACTTCGGCCACCATACTCGGCCACGGCGGCCAAAACGCCGCGGCTTTCACGGCGCACATCGGCGAAGGCATGCACGGCACGTGCCGCTTTTCACTTACGGGAGCACTTGACTGCTCAAAAGAAACCACACTCAAAACATTAAAATAGCATGTTTATGAGCGTAACTAATAAAGCAGGGGTACATCGATATCTGTTTCCTCAACAACCAGAAAACGGGTGCCACGAGCAAGTCCGCTTTCATAGGGATCACTCAGGCCGCGTAGTAAGCTGACGGCTTCCGAAAATAAAACACTGAAAATGCATTTTATTTCAATCAGCTAAAAAAAAAGAAAACTTTTCGAGCGACCGCCGTCCACGGTTTGAATGCAAGCACTTCAACAGCGCGTACCAGACGACGCTGGTCGGTTACGCCGATCTCATGTCGGCGATCAGAGGTTGCCTGACCAGCAAGCAGTTCGCAGAAGAAATGGAAAAGAATTCGTTTTAAAAATATTTACTGCACAGAATGAACTGAAATTTGGGGGAATTTCAATTTTACAAGTTGAGAATTAAATGCGATAAGCAGGGTATGCGTGGGAATAGGCTGTCATGGCCCCTTTAACTATGTGTTTTACATGCACACAGTGTTTTACATGCACTCGACCTGGGCGCGCCCGCGCGTAGAAGGCGTGGACAGTGCTTCACAGCGTTCAGTCACATTCTCGGCCACCAGCTTGCACTAATGCAGTAATAACGTCTCGCTCCTTGAGGTGGTATTGAATAATTCTGCCGTGCAAACCACCACATCAGTCGAGCTAATTTCACAGCGATAGCAATTAGTGCCCGGAATGTCCGGATCCCGGCATCGCGGGGCTTCTACAAAAAAAGAGAGATAAATATAAGTAAAGACTATGAGAGGGGAGAGAAGAAGCCTATTAAAGTTAAAAATTGATATGTTTTAGTGCTGGCAATTACTGGTTCACTGTAGTTTCATAGGAAACGAGTGAGTAACGTCCTCGCGAAAGCGAAATAGGGTCGTTTCACGAACAGCAACATCGCTCTTAACACTTCAGAGCCCGTCTACATAAACGAGCACCAATGTCCAGCACTTAAAAAACTTCTAGCATGACTGTTAAGAAGTACGAAAAGAGTTGGAAGTCCATTTAGGAAAGCAATGGAAAGATCTACGCAAGGCAGGCCGATGGCGTGCGGGCAGTACAAATCCTCAGTGAAGCTGACATCGATAAAATCTTTTTCAGACAGGGCTATGGTTGTGTCTTCATCTTCCAACAGTGACTGAAGTATTTACAGGCTTAGCTGCTTGCACAAAAGGTAACAAAAGATATACTCAAAATGTCAGTATAGCTCAATTGCCTCAAAAGCCTGAAACCTGGTGGCACATAATCTTTTCTTCACCTAAATGCTCATTCGCTGGAATATAAGCATGATGATTTCGAACTCCTGCTGAATTCTGTAGATATCAAGTTGGATGCTATTATGGTATTCGAAACCTTGAATACCGAAGCTTCCTGTTCGTTTAATCATCCGACACTTTGCAATCCGCGTAAAAGGGGCGGTGGTTTACTGCTCCTTTTGAAACATTGTTTTAACGTGCATATCGTCGAAGAATATTCTGAGTCAAATGAAAATTACGAGGTATTGACTGTTCGTGATGCTTGCACATTTTTCACCGTGGCTTATCGTCCACTACACGCAAACGTCGCAATATTTTCGCGTTTTCTTGAACATCTTTTTGACTTCATAAGTTTAAATAAGTACTCATTATTTCTTGGTGGCGATGTAAACATTGACATGCTTGTCAATTCAGCCTGTCGAACTGGTATGCTGTCTGTTTTTGATGCATATGGCTTTGTTAACCTCATAAATGAGCCCTCACGTATAACATCATCCTCGCAAACTCTAATTGATGTATTTGTTACAAATGTTGATAAACCTGCAATCCCTGGAACTCTTGCATATGATATTAGCGATCACTTTCCTATTTTCGTATTTATTCAGGATAAATATGCCCCCAAGACAGACAGCTCACCTCCCTTGCTTTTTCAAAACGTCACAGATACTTCATTGAACAGTTTTCGCACTGATGTTCAAGCTCACAACTGGAATCATGTTCTTGAAAAAACTGATGTTGATTCCATGTATGACGCTCTCATGTCAGATATTACAATCCTGTACAAAAAACATTTGCCATACATGTGGCGCATAAATAACAAAAACTCACGGAAGCCATGGATTACAAGCTATTTTATAGCTCTAATTAAAATAAAAAATAAGCTATACTGCAACCTCGTAAAATCAAACGATGCGTCAGAGCTTCACACGTTTAAATCATTCAGGAATCGCTTAAATGTCAAACTTAAGCATGCCAAGCATCAGTATTCTACGACGCATTTCAATGATACAATTAAAAATACTGATTTGCTGTCGAAGCGTTTAAACAGTCTTCTACGATGCAAAAGACAAACTGTACTTATAAGCATGAAGGTGGGTAGTAGAGATATGACTGGCAAGGCGCTCTCTGATATGCTGATTGATCACTTTATTGGTGTGAGTGTCTCAAGCAGACTGATGGAAATAAGTTCGGTCACGATTGCCGGACGAATTTCAGTCAGTAATAGCATGGTATTTTTCCCCACAACTGCAGCAGAAATTACATCTGCATTTCAGGCAATGAAAAATTCTAAATCACTGGATATTAATGACATGCATATTTCTCCAGTTATGTATGTCCTTGATCTGACTGCGCCTGTCTTATGCCAACTATATAACCTGGTTCTAGAATGCAGCTGTTTTCCCAGGAACACGCAGATTGCAAAAGTGGTGGCCCTATACAAAGGAGGTGATAAAAATAACATAAATAACTTTGGTCCCATCTCCGTACTGCTTATATTTTCAAAAGGTTTGGAAAAGATAATGCACACACGTCTTTAAAGTTTCCTAAACAAATTCTCTATGATCTCGCTGTATTAGTATGGCTTTGCGACAAGAAAATCCCCGTAATCAGCACTATTTGCTGAAAAAGAACCCATCACTGACGTCAATGAACGCAAAGAACTTGTACTAGGTCTGTATATTGATTTTCAAAAGCGTTTGACTGTGTCTATTATGAAACCTTATTGTCAAACCTGGAGGACTACGGAGTGCGCGGAAGTGCAAATCTTCTTCTTTCTTCATATCCTCATAACAGGTGCCAATATGTAAATCACAATAATCATAATTCTAACATAAAAAGCATCCCTTCCGGCATACCGCAAGGAAGTATCCTTGGGCCTTTGTTATTTATATTAAGGATATTTTTTCCCTGCATGACGCCATATCATGCATTGGTTACGCGGATGATAGCTATGTTTTCCAGAGGGGCCAATATTGATGATTTAATTTACTCTGGAAACCATGCACTGTCATTTGTTAGCGACTGGTCGCAAAGTAATCATTTACGGTTGAACACTAAAAAGACACAGGCTATTCTTTTCCGCACTAAGAACATAAATGTTAACCCCGAAGGCAAGGTACCTTTAGGCGGTGTGGAAATAAGTATTGTTAACGAAATTAAGACCCTTGGCGTAACATTTTCTGCGACTATTACGTGGAATAAGCATGTTGAAGCACTCTGCAATAAACTTAGCAAGGGTTTGCGGGATACTAAACAGACACCACCACTTCCTACCAACCGCAATTACGCGTAATTTATAACGCACTGTTTCTGTCTACACTAAACTACTGCCATCTAATCTCGTCAACTACATCTAAGGAAAACATAGAGAAACTTAAAATCTGTCAGAAACGTGCCTTGCGTTCAATTGCTAATATTCTTTGTCATGCGCATACTTCTGATTACTTTCATCACTTTAAACATCTTCCCATAGAATCCATCTATATTTTTGGTCTCACGTCTACATATCGCTCGTCCGTTTTGGTGTGTAATCGCAGCTTCCTGGACTTAATAAATATTCGAGAACACAATTCCTTCTAAGATACTAGTCAAAATGACTCATGGGTTGTGCGTTTCTGTCGTACAGATTATGGTCGCCCATCCATTTCTTATCACGCAGCTGTTCTTTTAATTATCCTTGCGGCCATCGATGTCTGCCCGGAAAAGATATCCAAACGAGCAGTTTATGCACATTTTCTTGCAGCTAACGCCTGATAAATTTTGTATGCTAGTGCTTGTACTTTTTGGTGTTCTTGATGTTTGTTACTTGTTGCTTATTTTATTGTATCCTGTGTTTTTGACTGCCATGAAGTGCTCTGTACTGCTGTACTGCTGCACTGCTGCACTGCTGTACTGCGGCACTGCTGTACTGCTGTACTGCTGTACTGCTGCACTGCTGTACTGCTGTACTGCTGTACTGCTGTACTGCTGTAGATTCTTTTTCTGAATGGTGTTGAAAGGTTCTTTTATAGGCATTGCGTTTAAGTTGAAGTGTATTTAACGAAATCTGTTTCTAACTTTTTCAAGCTAAATGCGTTTTTTCTTTTCAAACTGCTGCCGAATTGTACATGAGGCGGTCGGGCTTCGTCAAGCCGCAATCTTGAGGCTTTTACCCGCCACCCCCCTCTTTCTCCTTTAGAGAGAAAATAAAAGATTTGATTTGATTTTGATTTCATTACCTCGGCGCTATGTCTGATCACGCGGCATCGTCCACTACAGCGCAGGAATAATCGCTCTACTTGATGTGACCGCACAAGTTCTAGTGTAATGCTTGGAAAAGACGGCTTCCAGGAACTAGAACCCGAGATATCTTGGAGGCTTACTGAACAACCAGCAAAAAAATTAAGTGGTCCCTGTGCCAATCCAGCTTTTTGCTAACGTGAGTCGATTGTTCTTCAGCCAGAGCTGTCCATATAGCGGTAACCCTCATGCCAATGATTAACGAACAACATCCTAACAAAAGTAAAAGAAATAACAGAAAGTTCCACCGGGAACAAAAACAAAACTGCGGGAAAATTGAGGGTTATAGTGAAATCTTACATTATGTGAAATATTGCGGCCGTAAACGGTTCCCCCTAAGAAATGCTTTTCTCCAAATTTGTTGGGTATGCAAACATATGTGGTTCGGGTATCCGAAAGACCTTCATTTAACGTACATAAAATTGCATTTCAGGAGTGGATGTCTGCTCCTTTTAAGTTGTTTTCTCGGGAAATTTTCAGAGCAATTGTCATCTTATACGTTGCCATTTATGATGCTCTGAGGAGTATATTTCACTTTTTAAGGAAGCCCACTTGCAATGCAGTACTTGTATGAGAGCCTCATTTTACAGCAATGTGCTCCAGAATAAATCATTGGATGAAATTTCAGCGAATTATTACCAACAATATTTTTATTCGGTACAAAACATTTTTTTCTTGCCCGCGCATTCTTTCGGGGTATTCAGTTTGAAATACCCAAATAGATAAAAATAGAGAAGCCACCTTTCCAAACAATGAGGTCGCTTTAAAATGCTTTGATGTCAACATATAGGCAGGTCTTGTCATCGCTGGTTACAGGGCACAATGTGAATGGAGGCTCTTTTTGAAAGAATGATTAGAAAAAAATAAGCGAGTGAAAGAAGCAAGCACAACGGCATCGCACCAACGCCGGGTGGTCACTCTAAAAATTGGCATCAACAGTGGTCCAACACTCCTATTTAGGGAAAGCGCTACCATTTTGACACAGTGGCGTGACTTTGAATCCGTAATCGGGGCAGCACTCGGCTTAACGAGAGGCCGACGCTCGATCGTCTATGAGACCGGTATTCAAGCACTTGCATCCTGCTTTTGAAAATCGCCATGGATTCTTGGAATATCGGCACAATTAGCACAAGTGACCAAATAATCGGTGTCGTGGATGTGCAATTCTACCATGTAAAAATTCTTAAAACAAGACTGGTAAAGTATATAAAAAACACTTTTATTTCACTGAGTTACAAGGGGCATGAGTGTAGTGCATGCACGATGCCTTACACACAAACAGCCATCCTGTGGTGGAAGGAAAAGAATGGCCCAAGAGAAAGGTTGCACAGACGATCATTCACTTTCAAGGTTGTTGCAGTGAGGATGATTCAGGTTGAGCAATGCAGCTCTGTGAGTTCCGGTGGCATGACTAAGGCATCCATAAACTGCTTAACGTAGCTGTCCTCGAGTGGACTTATGCAAACAAATTCCTCGTGCAACTCTTGCACGGTGACCTCCCGATCCGTCGAACCTACAGAGAGATCCAGCCGCCGCGGTTGCTCAGTGGTTACGGCACTCAGCTGCTGAGCAGAAGAAAACCGCGGGTTCGATCCCGGCCACGGCGGTCGAATTTCGATGGAGGTGAAATTCTTGAGGCCCGTGTACTGTGCCATGTCAGTGCACGTTAAAGAACCCAAGGTGGTCGAAATTTCCGGAGCCTTCCAATACGGCGTCTCTCATAGCCTTAGTCGTTTTGGGAAGTTAAATCCATATAAACGATAAACGTTCAGAAAGGTCCATGATATCGTGATCATCATCCTAAGTAGTGCCATCACAGGAAAAAGACAAAATAATCAAATAGCGCTCAGGATAGTTGCAACTAATTTTACAGGGAAACTTGTAATTTACGCTTACGAACTAGTGCCACAATAATTGCGAAAAGTAGATTGGAAATTAGCAAGTATGTCTTGTACCAAAAGGTTTTTATCTAATTTCAATGCGCCGTGTCGCTCGGCCCAGTAAACATATTCACTGTGACAAAAACAAATTAACTTGGTATTTCAAACAAACGAACATTGATTTTATTGCGAAAGCAATACTGCTCGAGGTTTGAGCTCTTGGCCGTCGTCGCGGAGAATCCACAATTGACCTCTAGCGTGACCTATGTGTGACGTCATACCAGCTGTGGAAAAGCAGGGCCCCAACTCGACTCGTCGCGATCGTCCCAGCGAATCCTCCATGCTGCAGCTGCGCGCCGCTGCCGCGAGGGGCGCTCGCTCTACGTGACGTCGTGACAGCTGTGGAAAAGCGCCCCACAACTTGGCTCGTCGCAGTCGTCCTAGCGAATCCTCCACTGTATGTCGGATGATGTGTATAAGGTGAAGCTGCAATGATGTGCTGCAGCTAAGAAGCGGCGGCGTGCGGAAGAAACGGATGAAGAGCGGGAACAACGTTTGGCTAAACGGCGTGCATATTGTAGTCGTTATGGAGAGCTGGAAAGAGACGCAACGACGACAGAACAAAGCGAGCAAAAGACAACGCGCTCAAGGGACGCCAGAAGAACGCGCCGCAAGACTCGAGAAGCGTCGTAACGCAGATGCGGCTAGGAGTGACACCTCCCTTAGTGACTCTTCAACTGCGGAAGAGACCGCTTTGAATTCTCGACAGCATCGGAATGAGACGCTGCATAGACGACGTGCCGAGGAAACGAAGCTTTCGCAATTCGACTTGGGTTAATCAGAGCTAAACCACAGACAATTTTTTATTTATTACCATAATTACGTATCTAAAACCCGCAAGTTCGTTTTTTCAAATTTTTATTTATTAATGTTAAAGCACAGGTTGTAGCATCTTTCAGATGGGCGTTAATTCAACCGCTTTGATGATTTGTTCTGCATGACCTGAAAAAGGTGGCTTCCCCTCTTTAGCGAAATACGCTGAACCCAAAGAACTGAGGGCAGCTTTTTCTAAAAAAAAGATTAAAGAGCGTAATTTCTTCACTATGCATGCGCCTGCAGATAGATGTGGCGAAGAACGTTTTGTGAATTCATCTCTCCAAGGACGAAAAAAAAAGTTCTTACCAAAGATCATTACGCCGCCGCGGTGGCTCAGTGGTTATGGTACTCCTCTATTGACCCCAAAGACGCGTGTTCGATCCTGGCCGCGGCGGTCGAATATCGATGGACGCGAAATTTGAGAGGCCCGTGTACTGTGCGATGTCCGTGCACATTAAAGAACCCCAGGTGGTCAGAATTTCCGGAACTCTTCACAACGGCGCCCCTCATAGCCTGAGTCGCTTTGGAACGTTAAATCCACAGAAACCAAACCAATGATCATTACATTGCGCGCGACGTAAAGCCAGACAATTTGCAATGAGAGTTGGTACACAAAGCGGTAATTGTGTTTCATGGCATCTTTCATGGCAGGATAAGGAACTACGTCGGAGCTCTCACAACCGATCACGTGTAGCTTTTTGCTTGCGCAGACTACGTACGGCGCCGGATGGAGCGTGCATGCATGCTTTTTTGGCGCCACCATATTAGCCACAGGCAATACCGGCGGCTCACGGGAGCTGACGAGCTTTGTCTGTTTGTTTTATGCATATGTTTTTTGTATCAGTGCGATATTTTCATTTATGAAGCACCAGCTATAGCCCCCGCTATTGCACTGTTAGACTCAAGGCTGTTGCATCAAGACGCTTCGCGCTATAACAAGACGACAAGGGTAGTGGCGGGAGACACAACCGCGGGGGCCCAAGAGGAAAATGTATGCTGTCATTATGTTTGCAGCAGCTTTTGGTGCCCGAAGAAAAAGTTAGCAGCTGAATGGTAGATAAAGGGAAATGGAGGGGTGGCGGGGGAGCATGAGCAGGGATGGGCGAAGCTGGGGACTTGAGAAAAAGGGACCAGAGAAGAAGAGTGCCTTGCGTGGAGGGGCTAGCAGCCTTCTTGAAAAAAGGGCGCGAACAAGATGAAAGGTGGGGAGATATGGGAGTTGAAAAAAGAGTGAAGGCGAAACCTGTGAAAGGGATTTGGAATTCTTGAAGAATCCATGACGGGCAGCTCTGAAGGCGATACCATTAAGAGACAATAAACGCGCAATCGTGAATGTATTACTGAGGAGAAGACTAAATGCAGGTGTTATGTGCGACCCAGATGTTCGGCGCCCGAAACATTTGAAGAAAAAACATGGAACATGAGCATTGATTTCTCCAAAACGGCCTCAAATGCTCCTGTAATGTGAGGGGTAGTGTTATGATTTCTTTGCTGGTTCAAAAATGCCATGATAACGTTCTCATAAAGATGACAAATCTATAAAACGATTATACATTGTGTGTCCAGAAAACATGTTCTTTCGTGCTTTAATATTTATTTCATGTGAGCAACAAGCTGGGAAAACCCAAGTCTGACTATGGCCTGTCGTGAGTAATTTCACTCCCTGGTAGAGCAAATAATGCTGTACTTTTTTACATAACTAGGTAGACAAATCGGCCTGAGCCACGAGGTGAGAATGAATTCCGCCCGTGCATTCCGCGGCTACCTGAAAAGAGGGCACTAATCTTAAATGCACTGATTCGAACATATTGGCTTTTAACTGTTGCACAAAAAAAAAAACAGGACTAAAACATTTTTGAATTCCATACTTGCGAAGCTTGTCTTCAATAAAGGCATTGTTTGAAAGCAAAACAAAATCTGTGTGTAATTAGCTGAAGACGCAAGCAAGACCCCTGAATACAAATTAAGCAAGAGCACAATAATCCGTGCTTACTTGCGATGCTTGTCTTCAAATAAAGACATTGTTTGAAATCGAATAAAAGTGTATGTGTGCAATTGTCGGAAGATGTAAGCAAGACCCATGAAGAAAAATTAAGCAAGAGTGCGAAAAAATGCATAAAAAGCGATAATTTGGAACAATAATGTTCACAGCAAAGAACGGAAACCAAAATAAGAGAACACAAAAAGATACGTAATCACAGGGTGCGACGTACATTAGCGCAGGAATCTCTTTGCACGTGGCCGTGTGCGTTTATGACGCCCGGACAATATTTCACACGTGTGCAAGGTAAACCTGAGCACGAAGTCAGTTTGAGCGATTACGGTCAAGCCGAGGTACTCCCTTTTGGAAAAATAGTGAAATCAAGTAAATGCTCTATTTTAGTCCTTGACTTCGAGACTGGAGTAAAAAAATGAGGATTTCCTCGTTTTCTTCTGTTACGGCAGGTCGCAGTATTTTAAGATAAGTTTGGTTTAGGGGTTATGCATGTTTAAAATCTCAAAGCGACCCAGGCTATGAGCGACGCCGTAGTCAATAACTCCGGAAATTTCGATCACTAGGGGTTCTTTAGCGCGCACTGACATCGCACACAACACGATCCTCTAGAATTTCGCTTCCATCGAAATTCGACCGCTGCGGCCGGGATCAAACTCGCCTCTTTCGGGGCCGCAGCCGAGCGTCATAAGCAAGGAGTTCGAAATTTAACAGCTACTATTTATAGACCCGTTCGGAATATTTCATATTGACAGACTACTGAACGCAATCATCGCACACATTGAATCACGAAGGAAACATGTGTTTGCATTCCTCTTGAAGTGCCTGTATGGTCAAGGCGCTGAGGCTGAACATTTTTTTCATTAAGGAAAGCATGCTGAAAACTGTCGCGGTCTTGGACACAGGGTTTTCAGTGCGAACATCGAGTTGACGCTGCAAATTTTAAGCAACACGGAAAACCGAGCATAATGTGAAGAATATAGCCGCAACAGGATCGCCAGCAATGCTAGTGCTGTAGCCTTGTGCGTTCCTTTGTCTTATTTGTCCAAATTTGCTAACCTGTTTGAACCTCGCGCGCTTTCCGGCATCGAACAACACATAATCAGTATGCATAGATAATCTGAAAGCGGTCTGAAGATAGTAATCGGGAAAAAAATTTGCTTGTTTTAAATTTTGTTGAGCGGTGACAAAAAATAGCTTCCCCCTTCTCCCCCCTCGGCATCCCTATCCCGAACAATGAGCAGGCCGCCTCCCCCCCGCATGGGGACAAACACTCTCCCCTCCTCTATCCTGCCACCCCTCCCCAGCACTGATAAGAAGAGTTGTGCTCGAATACAATAGTCAAGAGCAGTTCTTTCTTGCGCATAGCACTCACTTGAGTCAGCTGTGGAGACATAATCTGCACTGCACTTGGTGAATTTATTCCTCGAAATGGCATAGACGACGGAACAAAACCTGCAGCGAAATCTTCTCCCATTTTCATCTGCCATCTACTTTCGCATACGAAAATTCTGCGAAGTGAACATACGCTGTCCTGCATTTGGTGCGGGAATTTCAATGGGGGATAGGGCGGGGGGTTTTGGTCGCTGAGCATTTGAAATGAGAATTGTGTCAGAGGTAAAGAATAATTTCCTTTTTTTTTCTTCAGTGTTCACAAGAGCGACGAAACCACAATACTTTAAAAACGAATTTTTTTCGAGACTAATACCTCACTACGCTCTTGTTCATCTGTCTGGGACTCTGCTAGACATCTGGAGCCGTCCATGCATTGGCAAGCAGGGCTGCTAAAAAGTTTGGACGGTCCGGAGATAATTTCGCCAGACGACGAGGAAATGTGTCGCCAAATCTGGTCATTTCGAATCAAACATGGCCAAAAAAAGTAGACACACTGGTCCTGTACAGCAATACTTAGTAAAATGACTTCCAGAATTTATGGAATATTTTTTGCAATCAGTTATTCCATAAAATTGTGCAATTATATTGACATAACTTGTTCTAAAGACGGTGCGTGAGGCCCACGAGAACGCTGTTTGTAGACGAGTTTATTGTGTAAAATATCTGTATTTGCCACTTCTGACGTGTGCCGTATTTACTCCATTTTATGAGATAACAGTTTTGATCAAAGGCGTTATTCTCTCACGCTGCCATTGAATGTAAGACGACGGATGTCTGATGACAGTAGGCGAGAAATTCGCCCTGGGCCGTGATTCTCAATTATGTCTTCACTGCGAGCAAAACTGATTTCGAACGCCATTGCAAACTTCTTCGTTTCACATTACGTATTATCTGCGCTCGTCTACCAGGTGACTCTGAGGAAGAAAGTAAAGGAACCGTTTAAAGAGGTAAAATCTATGAAGTTATGATTTTTATTGCACACACAACGAAGTATTACCGTCTCGAACGTAAGTATTTCCACGTGACCGCGAAACACTTTTCACAGTTGCGTAGGAGTGACAGAAGGAAACTGATGGTAGCATACAGTCAAAATCTCATAATAGTTCACAGTAATTTTATGAGGAAAATCCTCTCGAACGACGTAGGTTGCGATGTCTTTTTCTGCATATTAAGGCCAAACGTTTAAGACGGACTTCAAAAAGGTCGAGCTTCTTTTCATTAAGACGTACTGTCTATGTCGCATTTTTATGAGAAAAAACTCGTTATGTTCAGAATATAATGCCCCAAGTTTAAGGATCTTGATGGCCGATCCGACGAGCGTCGGAAAAGGGGCATACTCCAGTAGGGTCCTTGAATGGTAGCACCTTACAGCAACCATCGGAGCCCAAGAGAGCATCCGGACTCATACTGCTGGTAGCGTAATTGCTCTGCCGTCTACTAGTGTGTTGTTTTCCTGGCCTAAAACCCTCAGAACTGGAGATAATATTACGAGTCACTTTTGGGAAGGCATTGGGTTAGAATGCATATCCCAGCCCAGAGCCAAAACTGGCCACTGTTGTGATCGCGCTTCCTTCCTGCTGTGGAATTCGGCGAAGTGGACGTGTCTGCAGGACTGCCAGAAGGAACGACGACAGCAGCGTCCCCACGTGTTCGAACAGGAATGCCGGAAGCAACGACGATAGCGTCCACATAGCGACGATGGATTTCAACAGGGGTGCCAGCGACGACCATAAGCGTATTCGTTCCGGTCCTCGCCACGGCTAAGTGCGGTATCAGTGCGGTCCCCTTCAGTCACGCTGCATTTGAACAATTGCCCGAGTGCCGCACCTGCGACAGAGCCTCCGCGTTCCGGTCACAAGTCAAGCTCTTTCGACACCTGCGGGGAGACAGCCTGCATTCCTGTGTCATGCAGCTGCCCTCCGGACACATGTGCGCGGCCACCTGGAAGCCGCGGGGACGACAACATGACCGGGTCCTGTTCCCTTTCCCTCGACCGAGCTGCGAAGAAGCCTCAGGACCTCCCTGCCGTGGGTGGTACCATCAGTGCCATCGTGTGATTGGACATCATTCTTCGAACTGTATTCCCCAGCTAGGTATCTGGATAATACGAATAGTATTTAAGGAGCTATTGGTTTGATGCCAAGAGAGCCCCCTTCATGAGAGGTATCAGACTCCCGACTCCTAAGAAGCTCTCGTTACTGAGAAGCCCTCTCAGTTGCCCGTGCTTGAACATAATGTAAATATTCCTTGTATAAAGTTTTCCAAGTTTTCCTCCTCCGATCGTCCTCGTCTCTTCTCCGGCAGAGTCACGCTACCTGAATCCCAGCAACTGGTGGCAGCGGTAGGATGCTGCTACCTGAATCCCGACACCACGTCGCCGTTAATAATTTTAGGTCGAAACAGGCCTGCCAAATTGACCAATTGGTTGGAAAGCAGCCGCCGGTGGGAACACTGCTGACGATGCCTTCGTAGCAACGAAATCCTGAGGTCGGTCAAATGCAACCGACTCCAAATTGTTCTATTGTCGGTGTCTTTTGGAAATACACTGGTAGAAGTTCGCGAATAGGCATCCGAAGCTTCAGAAAAGTTTTTGCGGTATTTCGGGTAAAAAACTTGGTCGGTGCATTTTGCTACGCTGTACAGATGAGTCAGCCTGATGGAACGCTTTTTTTATTACTGCATACCGTATGCATTGCGTCCACCATCATTTCCTGAAAGAGGTCTGCAGCATCTTTTTTTTTCTTTGGGGTGCAAAAATAAAATCTGTTTATTAAACCCGAGTTGAAAAATAAATGTGATTAATGAAACCGTGGACTTTAGTGTTTTTCCGAATCTTGATATTTTTCTTTAAAAAAGAATGTACATCAATAGGAGGTTTTCTAACAACCTTTTAATGTTGCTTAATTTAATACAGATCGCTAATGGGACGTCTGACCTTGGTGTGTTTAGAAACGCGGAAAGTGGTTCGAGTCATTCTGCGTGGAACACGAGGCTTCTGGCATCGGTTTATTCTGTGAACCAGACCCAAATAAAAGTGGATATTCTTTTCGCAACATGTCTGAATCTGTCGCATTGCTCATGAGACTTCCAACAGCCTCGACCCGACACCGGCACTATTCTCCGCACTAAAACAAACAAGTAATATACGCGCCATAGCCAAAGCAGTGATGTTGATGTCTAGGAAATGGGCCAATATTCTTTGTTAGGTATACCTTATGTATGTCTCCACGCTAAATATTTGATAGCAGGCTTTTTTTTTCAGCAAAGTTGAGCTTTTACGCATTTAACCTCCATCGGAGCCTTTTCGCACGGAATGCCCTGTAGAATGGCGGACGACTTCGCTCTGTGCGCGTTATGTTCCACGAACGGCGTTTTCTGGAAGCACCGGGTGTTTACTCGCAGATGTGCACGTGGTTTGTATATGCACGGGCCCTAAGCGAAAACATGCGTGCTGTTCCTTAAGCTTCACTAGAATAAGCTACCACTGGGCTCGTCTATTTCTGAAAGAATGGCCATGAAGCCATTCTTAAGGGATGTATAATGGCCCCTCCCACTTGTATTCCTTCCCCACTGGAAAATTCTGGGAAAGCTGGGGTAGCTGGCAGACAAGGAAGCGGGCTAGTGGAAAACACCCATTTTCTTTGTGGTTGAAGGGCCTGGGGACCGCATGAGATAAGAAGGTGAGGACAAAAGAAGTTGGTCGCCTGTTTTCCCCACTGATAAGCAGGGTGCAAGGTGAAAAACCAACACTCGCCCATCAATACACCCTGCCCTTCCATTTCGAATCCACATTGTATGGTGGGTGGAGCCCTAAAATCCTCGTGAATGCCATTGTTGTGACTAGGGGTGGGGGGATTAACCAACCTCTTTTTTTCTCCCCTCCTTATTGATCACCTGTTTTGCTGCTTTTACCACCTTCATATCCCCATGCGACTGAGTCACGAACTAATGACCGCCCTTGACCTAAGCCTTTTCCCCTTCCTTTCTACCTCTTCATTCTCTCTCTCTTATCGACACGTGACCTGGGCCACATTGCTTATAAATGTGGAGCCGGGAGTATAGTGTGCAGTTTCCAAAAAGCTGTTGAGCAGCGGCGGTCTCCGCTTGATTCGAGCCGTGCAGTCAGTGACATCTCAAGCGTCGGTGTGAAAGAAGCAGGGAGGCTGATCTTGCATCATGGCGACGTTCAACGGATCTGTTCTTGAGGTCAGTTGATTCAGCTGTATCCATTTGTCCGTATATAAATTATCGTTTCGGTTCATCTATTAGCCCGTTTAATACTTTTTCTTCTGCTGTTCTCACAACATCGCCCGTGCTTGTATACTGCTGTTGGCGTTGCACGTTCTGAGTTTTCTCAGATTGATTGCCATATTCATTCGTTATTTTATTGAATGCAATCCGACTCTAGACCTAGAAAATCTCGGTTCTCTCCTCATAGACTCCTCGTATACTGCGTAATTCTAAGAAAATTGAAATCCAAGGTTTGAAGGATTTTCGTTTCGAGGATAAAATTTGCAGTGATTAGATGAAATGTACCATCGCCACAAGTTTAAGACAATTGACATTTAGAACACCCTACGGATACCTTGCTCATAATTTCGTGAGAGAATAGGTCGGTGCGTTATAAGGGTGCAATTTCTCTATTGTAGCAAATGCAGGTCTTCCAGAGGTTGCCTTGTGTCGGATAAATTGAGCACTCCACATAGGCTGTTTGTTTTTGGGGCATTTTTTTTTCCGGAATAGAGGGATAAAATCGGGCAAATCTTTTCGAGCTCAAATTCGTATAGAGTTTGGGTTATTCCAAGAAAGTTGTACGGTTTGGGTTTATTTTGGCGTCATATTCTACAGCGCACTGCGGTTTTCCAAAACAGTTTCTTTTCGTGCTTGACATAGGACAAGCATTTTTTTGCGCATTCTTTCATTAAGAGGTACAGAAAACACTGGTTCCACTAAAATTTAATGTCAAATTGATAGTTTTCTTCCGTGTCTGTTGCAAATAGTCTTTCGCGCACAAATCCAATCTCCCACTGAGCACTCTCACGGTTGAGTGTGATCAGCGTGCCTTTGTGTGTAGAGACCGAAAACAATAAGCAACTATTTTAAACAGGGACCATTGATGAGGGTGTGGTTAATGACCTGTGGCGTATCATGCAGTGGGCCCAATAAAGCGTCAGGTCCGTGGTTGTGCTCTGGGCTCTCGCTTCTTATTCGCTCTTTTCAAATTTATGCCCAAATTATTCCACATGCATGGAATAGGCACTAGATATTTACAGAGTGAGAACCGTCGTCTTTAGAAACATTTTGCGTACAGCCGCCAGAATGTGCGTCTTTCGGGGTTCTGGTAATTCGAAGCACCACATCGCTGTTGTCAGCCTGATCTGCAGTGTCCGTGCAAGATGTAATGGAAATCTTAAAACTCTTTTAACACTACTTTTCATAAGGCGTAATAATTTGTGAATAAATTTGAAGAGTGCGAGAGGCCAGCAGTTTGCTACGGACCTGGCGCTTAAGTGGAGTCGCTGCTACTCTCAAGAGCCAATAGTTCGATAAATTTTCATTCGTGCTGCGTTCTTTATCTGCGTTCAAATAAAGACAAAGTTATCTTTTTGATATGAGACCCCACATTTTGTGGGTGAAAGCCGAACTGTCCTTCCGCAATATGTGCTGATGTAGCCAGAGATTGGTTCCGATCTAAATATTTATCTCCCTGATTGTAGATGATTACGCGTGATGAGAGCTGAAACAGGTTTACGGCTGGGTGTCAAACCTGGCTAAAAATTATCTCACGCTTCAAGTGGGCTAGCGCAAATTTCGATTCAGATCACGAATAAAATTTACAAGAGGTATGCATGACTTTGGAATGACGTGTGTAAAACTAGTGCGTTCTTGAACTCAACTATGCTATGGAATATTCCTGCTCTGCATAGTAAAATGAGAGGCGATGTCTTCCACTTATTGGAATATATATTTAAAGATTAAGTAAAATCCAAAAGCTATTTCTGTGGGTGGCCACCGAAGCCGGACATGCTCCGCTCAGAGCGCAAGCTTCTCATGCATTTCGATATGCCAACGCATGCACCACAGTCTGCCAAGTAAGACACCCCGATAGTTTTGCATTGAAAACAGTCTGAAGACAGAACGATAACCGAGCCGCACTCAGTAGCCAGCAAACACTACCGTTTATACACAGGTACGAGGGGTTCGCAGATGCCGGATGCCACTAAGCGAAGGAAAGGCTTGTGCGAGTCGGGGAAAAACACCAAGAGGATAAAACCGCCTTTTGGGCGGTCCGTCCGGCTTCACAACTCCCATTCATAGTGGCATTTCAGAGAAAGTTTGCAATGGTCTTCAAAGAATTTGCGGAATGTTAAGCAATGGGTGCTCTGCGAGACGAGAAAAATGTTTTACCTCAAGCGCGCTATCGGTAGTGCCCTCGCCCCGTGCCATCATCCGTTGCGGACTCCAACGTTCACGTATCGCGGTGTTTCAAAAATACATCGTCTTTTATACAGCGATTCACTGTACTGTAGCATGGTATATGATGTGCTCGGTTATTCTTCATGGACGGACGACATCGTAGGTTCACTGTGAAAACAGAAAACTGCTTTAAAAAGTTTCTACGAGGTTGACCCTTGCGGGTTCAGCAAGGAGTCACCGGGCGCGATCACCTCGCGAATGGGCGTCATAAAATAACACCGCTCAATAGGGTCAGCTTGAGAGCTAGCCGTTCGCGATCAAGAACTCGGCACAACGACGTAGATTTGTTCCGGGTTCGGATCCCTTCTAATCCACAACCGTAGGTCGTATGGCGATAACGGGACCGATTTCAACTGGCTTCAGTGAAACTGAACCGGTTGGGTAAAAGCGCTTTAATTAAATTATTACTGTGACGATTGAATAAGAGGCCATTTTTCAAAGTTCACATGTGTTGTTCTTTCCATTCGTCACACAGCAGTCTACAAAAGATGGTGAAGAAACAGCGCCCCGAACGCTGTCCTCGCTTCCGAGGAATGAAATCCTCCGCGTGCCGAGCGAAAGACCTTCCGCCACAAATGCTGCCCGTCAGCTAGAACCGAGCTCTACTTCCCGAGTGCAGGACAGTGATGCTGATGATATATTCTAACTAGAGGTAAGTGCCACGCTTTGCTTCCCAAGAGGCTTATTAATGCGAAAGCATTGTATAGCTACGTTTGCGATATCGTGTCATCACGAGCTTGTCCGTGCGATTACGTCCGACCCACTCATCTCCACTAGGGGGCAGAATGCCACATCGGGCGCCCGAAAGCTGAGCCACCGGAAGTCGAGCAGCATGTCCCGGAAGTCAGCCTTTGGCAGTGCACGAAATCGGACCTCAGCACGGTTTTTCAGAATTAGTTTTCGTTTTCCACTTAGCAGTTTGTCTTTTTGACGTTCTCGTCTTTTTTCATGACAACGCCTATCTGTTGCGCCGTCAACTGCATGAGGAGAACAGCGAAGTCTTCGGTAAAGACGTTTCAAAAATAAGGGTCCATTACATCGCTATGGGACGACACTAGCAGACTACAGAACGTCGCTACACAGAGTACGTACGAAGCCTCGTCTGCTCCGCATTTTCGACCCGTTGCAATACTCAGCATTTTCGCCGAGCTATAAGGTCAAAAACCAATATGGCCAACGTATAGACCGAATAACCGGAGCGAGAGCGAGGGTACTGCTTGCTGAGGTGCCGATGGTGTTCTGCTGTTCCACATTAGCGCATCCGAAATGTATATGGTACTGCTTTTTTAACGGTGTGTATCAAGTACAGTTTCGTACTGTAGCAAATTATGCCGTAATGGTGTTTTATTCGCGATGCTTGGTGCAGTTGACTTCTGACAGCGCTTGTCACATGCGCTGCTGCATTCGTCTTTCTCGTCAGTCGGTTCTCTCGCGCTGTGTAAATGAAACATGGTTGTGCTATGGAGTTAGCTTCAAAGCACGTCTGGAAGGCAATTGACACCCTAAAACGATAAACCTCAAGCGCCATCGATGACAAGAGACATCGTCCGCCACCAACCCGAAGCTGAGACTGCGGCAGCTTTATAACGAGAGGCTCTTCCAATGTCAGGATTTCTGCGCCATCAATCGCCTGTTCATTGCAACACGACAATTTGTTTTTTAAGATGACCTCGACTG
Source organism: Amblyomma americanum (assembly GCF_052857255.1). NCBI lineage: Eukaryota > Metazoa > Arthropoda > Arachnida > Ixodida > Ixodidae > Amblyomma > Amblyomma americanum. The sequence goes on along the minus strand of NC_135499.1, from coordinate 98,229,189 downwards.
ATTGTCATTCCACTACTTCTACTAATTATGATCGGAAGAAAAGAACCAGATAATAACACGGTGTTTAATGCATGTAACCTTTTGCCGCGGCAGCGTGAGACCTGCATGCGTGTTTTCTTGGGGTTCTCTGAAATTACAGGGGTTCCCGAAACAATGTACACACTTCTCGCTTTGACCTTTCTTATTCCTTTTATATTACAGTTGACTATACATGAAAACAACGCGAATAACTGAGGACGGAATGTCTAAAGACGCGACTTTTTGCATTGAAGTACACAGTAGACTTCCAGGGACATGCCACTGAACTTCCGGTGGCTTCAATTGCGCCGACTTCGGAAAGCAGAATGCGGCATCCAGCCAACTAGTGGAGGAGATCAGTGGTCCGAACGAATGGATTTATGCGAAAAAGAGTGGTACCATTTTATACAGCATCCAAAAATATCTTACAAGAGATCGGGGTGTTGATGTGGGATAATAAAAACCAAAATGTCCAGATAGTGGGCGGAGTCAAAACAAAACAGGCGCCACTGGAAGTTCGCAAAACCAAGGGTGGCACAAGTTTGAAAACTGAAAATGGGCAATTGATGCTAGACGAGCGAGGAGGCGTCAATGCTTTCGCATTCCTCCGGTGCGGGTTACCGCAGTGGTCTCGAACGTTTCTAAGTTTTCGCTCTAATGAAGAAAGACTCGTAATTAAAAGTTCTCCTATGGTACGCCGTTCTTGCGGCGATTGGTAAGGGTCAACGAAAAGATCCAGCACTGATGCACAGGGCAGTGTGAAGTGCATTCTTGCTTTTTGTCTCGTTGTTCTCAAATAGTGTCACAAGAAAAAAAAATCAAATTCATCATCCTAATACTCCTTCAAGAGTAAATAAAAAGCACTAAACTAGTAGAAATCATTGACGTGGTACCTTGCTGAGAAATTTAAAATGGGCTGAAATCAGCGAGACTGCGAATATTTCGGAGAACCTAAGAAATAACGAAAAGGAAATCGATAGTCCCGGTCTGTTACCTTTTCAATCTTTATATGGCGGGCCAGTCGTATTGTGCCCACGGCTAAAAATGGAAGTAGTGGTAGAAATTCATCAGAAACAATCTTTGGCGTTCGGGACAAAACCAAAAAGAGGGAATGTGCAGGAGGATACGTATTTTCTATATTTTATAATGGTAAAATAAACTGCATTCGCAATACAGGATGTCAGAACAACGTACTCTACTTCAAATATCAATAAAAAGATCGTCGTCATTAACAGTGGTAGAGAAAGAAGATATATTGGTCTTTGTAAGAAAATTAACCGAAATTACAAGCAAATACGAAGAGGGAAGGTCGAGTAACGTTGATATTAGTCACGCTATTCTATTGAGTTGCGGTACTTGGAAAAAAGGAATATTTAATGCAATTTTCTTACGCGGGCGCTCTCATTGTGAGTATAAGCTTGTTGTTTACGCAGGAGTAGATGAAGTTATATCGCAGAAGTTAACATTGCGGTCTTCATTTAGAAGAGAGAGAGAGAGAAACCTTCTTACTCATTTACAAGTTCATGCAAGGACTTTTGTCGGGAAACTCGATTACGCTGTGCGTGGATAAGTTGACTCGTTTAAAAGTTCTCCTCCTAAGAGGGATAGAAATTATTATAAATCAACCGAGCAGTTTTTTTCGGCACCTGTTCTAGCTTTTTGATATTAGTTTGTGTAACGATATTCCAGATAACTGCTGCAGAGTCTGGCACTGGCTGTATAATTATGCTATATGCTAGTAAGCGATCGTATGATGTGGAGAACGAACAAATACCCGTGAATATTTCGGGAAATTTTATTTACTCGTGTTTTAGCGGGAAAGCTTAAACCCATTGTGAAGAGTTGGGAGTTACTGAAACACGGATAGTGGTGTTTCAAAAATGCACTAATTTAAAATCACGTTTCCTATTCGCATATTTTGTTCTAAGGCGTACATGGCTTCTTTCACGCAAAGGGAACGTCAGGGTTGCGATGGGAAACAAAAAAAACTCCTTTGGAAAACATTCTTTACCAAAGCATTCCATAGCCTAAAAGTTATATTTTAGGTATTTCTGCACATCACAATAGTGGTCGAACATATCTTGTTCTGCGAGGAATTTACTTCACCAGGTGTCCTAGGGACCAGAAATTCTAGGGAAACCTTTCGATTTACGCGATCATCCGTGTTGCCTAACAAACTCTGTTCTTCGAGAAGCTACACATTTGTAGCCCTGGAACACTGCCCTCAATATGGCTGTGCAATTCATTCCCCTTTGTTTGATGCCCGCAGAGGTTTGCATGAAAGGAAAAAGAAATTATAGATTCAAATGTGCGCAGGGGTTCTGTATGTTTTTGTTCTTGCATACATTACATTTTGCATAAAACGAAATGAGAACCGCCTTGTGGAAACTGACATTGAGGCCAGGACTGGAGCTATCACATCTGCATATGGCACTTGGATAGTAGTAGCACATTGGGTTGGAGAACTTGTGAATTCTCTTCTCCTCTATCTCTGCTACTCTAAATGCATTTAAGAAAAGATGGAAATAGGTTTTGGGCATTAGGTGCGCCATTATTATTTAAAAGTTAATTATTGGAGGTCGTCTTTTAGCATGTTCTTTCACATTTGTCTCCATTGCAGACGCTATATCCCATCGAACCTTTATTTTTGACGAACCAAACGGAGGTGGATCACCGGATACGGGAGCGCAATGTTCATTGGCTCATCGCCACATGCAACGTGCTGCAGTTCTCACCCGAGACGCTTTTCCTCGCAGTGTCCCTCACGGATCGCTACTTAGAGGTAAGCCAGGTTTCTTTCCTTAAATCTGAACCGTGTTAATAAGTGCTGCCTAAAACGAAAGTGTAAACGAAAATGCAGTATGATCAAACTGAATGCTGAAATTAATAAGAAAAAATTCGGAATTGGATAAGACGAGTGATACTCCAGCGTTACGTTTCACCTAAAATCGACTTCAGACATCGTACGGACTCGAAGGCAATTGCTTGTGAATTCTACATTATTGATCTCGTTTGCAGTGTCTTTTGCCATGTAATTTTCTCTCACTTATTGTAATATCCTCGGTGTTTTAAAAAGGCGTCTGCAGATTTTATTGCTCGTAATTGCGCATGCGTAAAGTACCGTGTTCTGCTATATTATGTCATACTCATGGTGCTTGTTCATCTCTTGTCGTTGTGTGATGCCTTCTCGCGACTACTAGTTGTTTATCGGAACTATGGATGCTGCAGCTTCCAACAGTGCCTTGTACGACGGAATTCACTGGTAGCGATGGTTGCAGTTGCGGGAGCGTTTAATATCTCTTATGCATTCGATTAACAGGACTCTTCGATGCGTTTCGAGCTTGAATTCGAAATAGCTTCTCGCCCTAAATGTGTACTTATACGGTCCTTATGAAAAGCGAACCGTTTATTCAAACGCAACCACTCGGTAACAGCTCCATCGCAGTTTTCATATTGCCGACCTCTCGTTAGAGTGCTCTGATGGGCTCAATGGCTCATAACTAAGGGGTTTTCACTCTATATCATTAGAATATTCCGACGCGATTTATTGCTAGTCGAAGTAAATATGAATTATTACTTAGGAATGCTTTGCTGAAGTCTTGTGTCATTTAGAGTGCCGGAACAATCTGTATGCGCGTACAAGCTGATCAGGGAGCTTTCAATAAGAGGTGTGTATTGACTGTTATGTGCTCTTGCTTCTGCTGCTTATCCCTGTACAGGTGCGCGTCGTGGATTAGCGCCAGATGGAGCTGCTGTGGGCAGTAGCTCTGCGTGTTGCGGTGGAGCATAAAGAGCCCGTGCACGAAGTGTGCTACCGCTCCTACCTCGCATCACTTCATGGCATGGAAGGGCGCACGGAACAAGAACTGTGCGCCATGGAAGAGGACATTTACCGGGCTGTCGGTTGGTTCCTGGACTTGCCGTCACCCCAGGATTTTCTTCGTCGCAACTGCAATGCTACCATGGTATGTGCATGTGGTGCTTGGATCAATTTCCCTCCTTATTGATATCAGTGGAGAGTGTTGCGCACTATCTGCTTTTCAAAGCAGAGAATGTAGAAACCTTGAGTGTATTAGAGTAGTGACCTCATTCATTTGTCGTCGATAACAATAAGATTGTGATGTTGCTGCTCGTAATCTACGACGTGACTTCATTGGGCTGTAGGTTCGATAGGTGCTCGATAGAAGCAAGCTCTCAGAAGAGAGACTAAGCTGTCGTATTGTTGGCACCACTGTATTAACGCATTTTTCAGATTTAAACGGGAGCACTGATGTCGCAGGATTTTAAGTATAGCACACAAAGGAGTGCAGAAGAAGTACACGCGCTTTAATCGGCTGCTCGTCATGGTGATATTTGTTAATATATTTATGTTAAGGTTAAGTGGTTACTTTGGCGGAGTCGGTCTGCATTCGTCGGTTTTTTTATGCTCACGCAATGACGTTACAAATTGTAGAAGCATGCAGCACTCTATCTAAGAGCTAGTCATGACGCCTCTGTATCTTAATTAATGTAGCATAGACACGTAATTTTGGCTGAATATTTTCTTCTTTGTAATGAAGAGTACGACAATCTTCTCAATGGACCAGCACATTGTATTCCCCTAGGAACCTTAAATCAGCTTTATTGATGTTCTTTTCTTTTCAGCCGCGGAGCGATGGCTGTGACGTCATAAATCTGTAGATGTCACATGAAGCTAGGAAAAACGTGTGATATAATGACTGCTTCCTCGTCTCAGTTAACGACTATGATAATGCCCGCCGGCCTCAAGAGGCGGACCACAAGTGCATTAGGAGTGATTATATTGCAGATTGTCTCATGTTTCACGTCACTGTAGGGACCACTGATCTCATAGCGATATGTACGCTTTTAAAGCCAAACTGTAAGAGGCGAAAAACTATTTCGGGTATAAATCTCTAAGCTGTCGCAAGCGAATAACACGTTCTGATCTCCGTATATATTGTCTTTACTCACAATTATAAAGCAGAAAACACGAGGCGAAAAATTAGATACGTACTTTTCTTTAAAAGGACTTTGAGGACAACACTGTCGACATTTTGTTTTTGGTAACGTATATTCTACATGCATTTCTGGGCATACTGTTGCTTTTTAGCCTCCTAATTGGCTGCATATTGCCGCTAAAATTATATATAAAGCTTTCTATGCCACTCGACTTAACTTGCCTCCAGTTTGAAATGAAGGACGGTGCTGAGAGCTGTTTGTGGCGTTGGAGTATGAAAACTTTTCGCACCCTGCATTTTAATAGAGAAATCGGGATGTGATGCCGAACGATGTCGTTTACTTTTTAGATTGCGGTAATGTTCCCGGCCAACATCAATTTATCATAAGTCTCAATTGAAAACCCAAATTTCTCCTATAATAATTAAACTTTGTGTGATCGAAGTTTGTAAGCTGGTGTACAGGGTAAAATTCCAACCGCACCCGGTTAGTTTGTTTGGAACGTCACTATGTGCAATCAGTGCCCAAATATCAAATCGGACAATATCTTCATACGAATGACTACAGAATAAAAGACACTTTAATTTTGCTTGGCTGGAAGGGGGAGTTTACGAGGCCGCATGCTAGTCCTGAAGGTAGGAAAGGAATAGTATAACTTGAGGCGCCTCTAAGAAACCAACATATTCAAAGGTAATAGTAGCATCTCACCAACCTATCTGCTAAAGTGGTGATAAAACTCCATTTTTTGCTAAAAATGTTCTGGCAAAGTTTTTTCGCCGAGTTCAAGGCAAACAATTTTTTTTCAGAATTATCCTACGCTTTTGAGTGCCGCGTCTAACAGGTTTGTGATGGAGAAATTTATTTTGTTTTCTTCTGACCAGTTCCTTGGGACAAAAAATAACAAGGCACGAGATCAGGCTTCCACAGATATGCTTAGTGGAGTTGGCTTTCTAACTCTCCGGCTGCCACATGTTTCCTCCCCTCAACAGGCAAGCGAGCAGGAACATCTCACGGCTTTGAACATCCTCGAGTTATGCTTTATCGACTTCACCATGGCTTGGATGAAGCCCTCCAAGAAGGCCGCATCTGCTCTGTACTATGTCATGCACTTACACGGGAAGCAAAACCTGTGGTATGCCATTGAGTCCTCACTATCTTTCCTCTCTTATAGCCTATAAACAAGGAAATCTCGCAGTAATCAATCGCTTGAACAATTAAAAGATTGCATTAAATTCGGCAATGACTTCATTAAAGTTTTATGCGAGCATCATCGTTGGACTGAATTCACGAGATGGAAAGTAACGAATCTTGTCTTTTCCGAGCAGAGATGGGTTAGCTATCTTTCAACAGATTCATATTTATTGAGCACAACTTTTCCAAATGCATTTTTAAAAAATTGGAGGACACTTAAGCTTCGCATTTAAGAGTGGAACACGACAGCGTGTTTCAGCATTGTCATGTAGTCCATGGAACGCCACCGCCCGTTCGGCGCGACGCCTTGCCCGTTAGACAAATCGCTCTGATACGTGCAGTGAAACGGACGCGCGGAGCGGCAGACCACGTAAAGCGCTGCCAGGCGCCTTGTCGAAACGTGCGAGACTGAAGTTGCACTCGTAGTTGGTAGGCACATCGTTCTCGACAAACTCGATGCTACGAACGCCAGCATAGATTCCGCGCCGAACGAATGGGCAGTAAGCCTCAAGCTTTGTGGCGAACCCGCTTTGGATGTGCGCTGCGTTGTTCGCCGCTCACCATGTGATTCCTGAGTGCCCGCACGGCCCCAGTGCGCCCGAAAGAGCGGAGCGGGAACTGCAAGTGTTCCTGTATATGCTCCCTGGGGAAGCATATAAGGAGGCGCTGCCGTCGCGCGCCATCTGTTGGGGTAGTGGCGTACACTGCGAGGAGGAGGAGGATGGATTTTTCGCTCACAGCCAACGCCGACGACACCGGCTTTTCTGCGACACGAGCCCCTTAACGCTATCGCGTTAAAATACGCTACTTCTCAAAGGTTGCTTTACTTTCGTGTTGCCTTACAGTCCGCAGAATCTCTTTCGCGCTCCTGTGAGATTCGTTCTCGTGAATTTTCAATGTGACCGCAATTTGTCTAATTGGAATTGGCGGTATAAGTGCGCGGAATTAACTAAGCTTCCAATCGAATATCTATACGAAAAAGAAATTTTAACTCTGATTGGTACAAGGTTGAATTTTTTGCTAATTTTACGAAGTACGACCTAAAACAGATGTGCATTTCGTGAAAGCGCCATTTCTTTGTGAACAAAACAATCGCATCATATGTTTCACTCGGCTGAATGGTATTCACTTCATGAGAGGCTATTTGTATTCAGCGTTGCATTAAAAAAAGCGCGTAACCCTCCGCTAACTGCTAAATGGGAAGTTTTCAGCAACGCTAGTAGTACCACTCAAATAGCCTCTTAAGCGCGTATATTTTCTCTTCTTGAGTCGCTGCGACTACTAAGCACACTGCTATTTATTTCCAGCTGGGGCCCCGAGATGCAGTTGTGCAGTGGTCACGACATAGGCGTCCTGCAGCCTATAGTGACAGGGATGCAACTGTTGATGATAGCCACCTGCGAAAGCGAACATAGGGTGGGTCTCGATTTTGCATATTCTCAACGTATAAATCTTGAGATAGCTCGTCTACTGGCACAGACCGTACATATCACTAGCGGCTAATTTAAATGCGAGGCGTTTTGCTTTCTCTGTCAATTAGAATGCATTAAATGAGCAACAGTGGTGACTAAAGAAGTCTCATATTCAGCAATTCTGCACGAAATCATTTTTCAACAGGAAAGAGTTTATGACCGCAATTTTTTCAATCTGTGTGAGAATTAGTATGCCGGCAGTTCTCCCATGGCCAGCTTCAATTTTTTTGCTAATAGCGCTTTTGCTAGTGTCTAAAATGTTCCCCGTTGGTTTTCTATGGCAGGTTAACTATTAGACCCGAGTGACGAAGCATTTTAAAAATAGGTCATAAACGCCTCCAGAGAAACAACCATTGCCTAAGATATTTCCATGACACAACCTTACAGTATTGAAGCTTTTTGTCCAATAATGGACAAAAATGACAGAGCTGCTGTTCGCAGTGTCATTAGCAAAACGTTGGAACACCTATTTTGCCGCATCTGGTTGTCTTTTGCAGCAACACATTGAATATTTGGTGTATGCTATTGCAGGCCTAATGCAGATCTACGAGAAGGAATGGTCTGACTCTTCCGATTGATCATCGAACCCCAAATCGCACCAGCTTCGCCGGATTTGAAAGGAAGATTTCTGAAGTTTAAGCTATACCCTCCAATGGCTGTCTTCCACTGCATTTTTTGGGGCTCTACGTATTTTTGCAATGACAGCCATTCTCGGTTCTCTTATTATTTCTCATGCATTGTTCGTAATAAAGTATACTATTTAAGTGACCGCAGCGTCATGTGTACCTGTGCAGCACAGCTTCCTGCGTGAAGTGGCACTGACTGTAAAGTCCCACAGCTGTATCTTGAATAATGGTGAGTTGGGCGACTTGGATTTCGTTCATTTTGGCGGTAAAATTCAGCGCGAACAGACGCAGGACACAGAAAGGGGAGAAAACAGCGCTTGTTTTGTCCCCTTTTGGTGTCCTTCGTCCGTTCGCGCTGAATTTTACCACCAAAATGTATCTTGAATGTTGAAGTCAAATAGGGTTAACTGTAATTTGGCGCTGAGCAGTCTTCCTCTTGCATTATTGGTCTTGGTTTAATCCTGTGTCTCTTGTCACGCTAGAGATTTTGAAGAATGATCCTCTAAACAGTCAGAAACCCGCGATTTCCTGCTTCACGTGATCATTTCACTAGCTTTCGGAAGTTAAATGAAGACGCGTCAAGCGTATATATACGTATACTGAGGTTCAGCATTCTGTTAATATACTTTGTGTGTAGTGATGTGATGGAGGAGACGCTCTCTAAACTATATAATGAGCAGTTTATTTAATGGAATTCGGAGTTCGCCACAGGAAATTACTGAGTAGTGTAGTTAGCCGGGAGGTTATGCGATGGTATTCTACCAAATGCTCTTCAGTCTGTAATCAAAAGCGTTATTTCGCCAGTAGCCTGCCTTTTTCTTTTTTGCTGGCAGTAAACTCGTCTTGAGAAGAAATTCAGTTCAACTTCGTTTCAGGCATGTGCAGTTGGTATCGGAAGCAACTGTTGTGAACCGTCACAAACCGGTGGCGCCATCTCAGCGTCCAGAAAGGGCGTAAACTCGATTTACACCTCTACAATTCAGACACCGTATTCCGCAATCGTAAACGCAATGCACAATATAGGGCATGCTTCCATCCACAATACATTCGATGCAGTGCAAATGGGTTGCCCTAAAATGTACTGGCGTTCCGCTGTAAGAGGATGCTTCGACGAATGACCTCTGCAGGAAAGAAGTGGGCGGAAATAATGCTCTCGAAGTGGTGAAGATTGCGGTTGCAGTTTAATGCCCAGGATTTCGCACAGATGGAAGAAAGGAGTGGGAAAAATTCTGTGCGAGTCGTTGCTGCCTGTTGTAAACAAACTGAGCATGGTATAAATGCAGATGTGATTTCCATGTTCCAAACGGGAATATGCGGTCGACGAGCGCATCGTGGTGATTTAAATATCAGTGGAAAGCTTCGCAGTGCCTATGTTTCCCCCATACTGTAAGTACTGTGAACTTACTGCTGTTTGGAGAAAGCAATTGTGTTATATCACCTCAGAGATTAAATTCTGCGGCAGTTAGTTCAAGCTTTCCGTGTATGCATATAACCAAATATAATAGTGAAACAAGCTTCTGTAGCGCTGACTGCGCGCGAGATAAGCATTTTACAGCAAGGTGAAAGCTTGTATCAAAATTGGCGTGCTTCTTTCAATGTTTTCATACTTTTTTTTCAAAGTGATAACTCATGCGTAGTCTGCGTGGGGAGAGCTTGCGAATAAGAACAGCAGTTGCCAGTTTAGCGAACGTCTGATGGCTTCTTCGAAATAAAACCAACTTGAGAATTTTACTCAGTATTCTCTTGCTTGAAGACAAGAAAAAAAAGGGCTGGACCCTTTCTGAGAGCGAATATTTGAAATATGGGCGTTGGAGCTGAAGGGTGTTCCAGGACGTGTCAACGGAAAAGCTGTGCCTAATATTAAAGACAAGAATCTGCTTTTTCTAATTTAGCCACGCACAAAAGAGCTTCATCGTCGTGTACCGTTGGAACGCTGTGAGGACGATGCCGTTACACGGTTGTAGGCCGATGTTTTTCCTGTTGAACGTAGTAGCATATGACGACTGTGCACACTTGCTCGGTGGCTGAGGACCCCATAACTCCCGCATGGGCGGTAATTTTTTCCTCTTCGGTACCAACACAAAGACATTGAGCTCGCCTCAGGTGTGTATTGATAAGGCCACGTTTCTCTGTAACTCTGCCTGCGTGGTAGGACACCATATTTACGGTCTTTGAGAAATAATTAGAGCGCGCTGGTTCGTTTTGCTTCTAAGCCTTGCACTAGGGCAGCTGTATCATTCGAGGAAATCCGACCAATAGGAGGCGCCAGGACCAGAAATCTCCTTAACTTTAGGTAATTTGGATCGCTCGACATCACATCACGAACCGCACAGTGTGTTTCAGAAGTAAAGCGCCTTGGCTCAGAAATTTTACCACAGGTTGCACATTATTAGTCGCCAACTGTAGGTTCACTTTCTTGACCTGGATGCTTACAAGTCATCCACTTTAAAACAGTGTAGAAGGTGCAATATGCCCTCCTTGTGGCTCAGCCTGTGCACTCGTCAGCCGGATTACCTCTGGCGCAGCGCGGCCTGCAACAACTGTGTGTTTAACCTGGACACAGTCAACTCGACCTTGGTGCGCCCGGAGTTACGCCTCAGCCATACCCTCATCGTGCATAGACAAGACATGTGTACATATTCTGTGGTTACACCATGCAGCTACGTATCGTCTTTGCTGAGGTGCACATAAAGTACCATCCAGAGAGGTCACGGTGAACACAAGTGAAGCCAAAGCATTCGGACCCATGTGCCAGAGTGCTACATGGGTTGTGCGTGACTGGGCGTTTTCTTTTCGCGGTCACACTGAAATTAGTGCTAGCACTGTCTGGATCGCGGCGTCGTTGGGCTTCGGCAAAAAAAAAAAACAAAGAAGGAAAGCCGAGACAAGGGGAGAGAGAGAAATGGCAAAAAGATGAAGCCTCTTCAAGTTAGAAACTGATATGTTTTAGTGCTGACAGTTACTGGGTCGTTGGCACTCGTGGCGGTTCGCTGAGTTTCGTTAGGAAACGCTTGATTACGTCAGCGCTATGCTCGATCACGCGGGATGATCCTCTACAGAGCTGGTATTCTCGCTCCACGTAATGGGACCGCACTAGTTGCTGTATAATGCCTGTAACAGACGGTTTACAGACTCTAGGATTCGATAGATATTGCAGGCGTACTGAACACACCGCAGGAAATATTAACCGTTTTTTCTTTGGACTGCCCAGCTTTGAGCGGAATGAGTCGACCGTTCTATAGCCAGCGCTATCCATGTAGCGGTAACCCTCATGCCAGCCATTAATGAACAACATTATAACAAAAGTGAAATAAATGACGTAAAGTATCACCAGGGACTAAAACAAAGCTCCTTGAACATACTCGGGCGCATCTCTTGCGGCCGAAGCATGAATTTCTCGTTTCTTTGTAGGCTGCGCAGTACACGAAGAAACGACGATACGGGCGCTATCTTTCAGAGCCTGCTGAGCGGAAACTGCAGTGCAAGAAAAAATACACTTGGGACGAAATAAAAAGTGCAGCCACCGCGGTGGCTGAGTGGTTATGGCGCTCGGCTGCTATCCCGAAAGACGCGGGTTCGATCCCGGCATCGGTGGTCGAATTTCGATAGGGGCGAAATTCGAGAGGCCCGTGTACTGTGCGATGTCAGTGCACGTTAAAGAACCCCAGGTGGTTGAAATTCCCGGAACTCTTCACTACGGCGTCTCTCGTAGCCTGAGTCGCTTTGGGACCTTAAATCCCCATAAACAAAAATAACAAGTCCTGAACCTGAGTTCAAGAAAAAAGAATACAGTCCCACAATACACACATACAGAATATGCCCTGTGACTTCACTCTTCAACTATACGAAAGAAAGTGATTGACCGCCTCCCAACAGTGTGACAAAGTGGCTAACAGCCTTAACTCCCCCCCCCCCCCCCCATTCCCGACGCGTTTCGCATCAAAGCTGTTGTTCCTTTTTTGATGAAGGAGCTGAGTCAGCTTCGAAACGTTGGGTTAAAATGAAAGTTTTTGGTTAGAGATGTGCAGTTTATTATAATTCTTCAAACCAAACCAGACAGGCAAATCGGTCGAAATGTTTAGTTTTTGAGCCCCTGTTTAGCACAATTTCCTGCTGTTTTCTTGATACCTGCACACTATTATGTCTAAAAAACGGTTAAACAAGGTGTCGGTCGTAAAGCGCTTCCTCATGTGTGCGCATGGATAAAATGTCTAGTGTGAAGGCACATGTGAGTTTCTTGTTACGTTAGCTGATTTCGAAGCTACGTGACGCATTACGCAGGACATTTTTGTCGCCTGTGATCTGTATTTAATCAAACGTTGCTTGCGTTTGAGACATGCACGTCCATACAGCAGGCGCTGTTAAAAATTATATTCCAAGAAGCTTACATGCCCATCACAGTGCCCATCAGAGATAAAAATATCAATAGCATTTCCTGAGAGCCGACAAGGAGCTTCAGTACACTTTTTGATGCTGTCCTTTAATTTCGCTTCCTATTTCTGCGCAGGATAGATGGAACACCATAGGCTGTCCAAAGAAGCGATCATTATCTTTCAATTAATGAACTGCACTTCTGTGGAAGCCGCTATGTGTTTCGTCCTCCGGCTTCGAAGCAGGTGTGTTGAGAGATAGACAATTTGTCGTACCCAAATTCATTGACCACGTCTGGCAGCTTGTTTTGATGAAGTTGTTTCTTAGCTGGTTACCGTTGCGTTGTTCCAGACCCAACTGTATTGTAAATTCCTAAAACTGAAACTTTCTGAACTGCTTTTACAGTAATCGTATTCTTCCATCTTTTCACAGACTTCGCCTTAGAAATGTATCTTCTTTAGTGCACAATCTTCCCTGTGTCCTTTTTAACAGAGAATTGTGTTGTTTATCATCCTCGCTTGGATTGAAACTTGTACCGGACTGTTTGCAATGTACAACACCTGAAATTGGCAGGAACTGGAAATTAATGTTACAATACTTGATCGAGTATTTGCACTCCAGCAGGTCCTCTTCCTTGACCTTTGAATACGCTTGCCTTTGAATACGCTCACTGCATGCAAGCAGTGCCAAATCGACTGCCTGGAGTAGCATGCCAGGCCGACAAGCAGACAGACCTCTCCTGTTTCATTAAAGTCTGTCTCTCTCTCTCCTCCTCCACCTCCTCCCCAAAGAAGGCTTAGAGCCAATGGAGAAATACTTAGGATCCCTGCAGTGAACAACAAATTTTTAGAGACGATCTGAACCCATGGGGTAGGTCGGCAAGCTCAAAGAGGCCGCGAAAATCACACATTCAAGGCCGCTATTGCCACCTGTTGGCGGCTCATGAAAGCTGGTTTCGCCTGTGGCTCACTGGTTGTTGACGCCACGCCCAATAAAATTTGAGGGTGGCCCACTGGTGGGCTATGAGGCACATGAGCTAAATGGCTGCGGAGGAGGTTATATATGCGCATGAGGTAAACGTTGCTGGAAAAATGCCTGTGACAGCTGTCATCTAGATGCGATATGACAGATTCAGAAACGTGACAGAAAGCACATCCTGCTTTAGTTGAGGAGTGGTGCACAAAAGAACCGGGCGTCAGAAACCCCGTGTCGAATGTCCCACGCGGAAGGACTCGTTGCGCTTGCCGCGCTGTGAATAACTCAATTGAGAAAGGAAAACGCATGGTAAAAAGATTGAATACCTCGTTTCGTAAACCACACTTATTCCGTAATTTAACTCAGGAATAAGAAAACGTTTATATATTGGCACCGCAACAAAGATGCTTCAGTGACATTTCTGAAAATGATGACGGATACACTGCATGCGATACAACCAACGAAATGCAATCCATCAGACTGAGTCATGAATGCAGGGTGGGCAAATGCTTTTCCCAAGGTCGGGTTGGAGTGCACGGACGCAACGTTTATTACGCGCGCTCTCGCCAGACTGTCACGCAGCTTCGCGTGCATTTTACCGAACTGCGAGTGTCGTCTCTCACAAGACACTAATCACGGGAAAATCCGGCTTCGGTGACATATTCCTGCCGTGTGCACTTCGTTGATACGAAGACGTTCCAAACAGTCTTGCCGCTGTTGGCTACTTTTCGACAAATTTGCGGATTTTTCTAGAAGGTACACTGCTGCGTAAGAAAATAACAACATGTTTCTTCCGTGGTTGTAGTTGCAGCCAATCAACTGTAAACCTAAATTCGCCCGATAAAGAGTATGGCTGCCACCCGCTTTTAAACAAAAATGCTCCCGTGTGCTGTGCGATGTCAGTGCACGTTAATGATCCCCAGGAGTTCGAAATTTTACTGCTGACCTCCATTACGGCACATCTTTCTCTCCTCTGTTCTTTCACTCCCGCCTTCCTTTATGGTGAGGTACGGGTGTCCACCGAGATGTTTGAGACAGTTAGTGCGCCATTTTCTTTCGTCAATAACTAATATTATCATTTTTTTCTACCGTTTTAAAACCAAAGAGTAAAATACAGCATTCGCCCGATTTTATTATTTTCGAAAAGGAGTGCGTCGGCATAGATACGTAAGGTTGAAGGCGGCAGTCTGGTGCGAGCGTATTCGCTCAACCCATTGCGTGACCAGTTTTAGCGAAGGCACGAAGCAAAGAAATGCTTCGTATTTTAGACCTATACTTTGCGCACGTGCGAAATATTAGGACGAAATCATAAACGCACACGGGTTCGGGCAAGTAGATTCCTGCGCTGTTGTGCCTAGTGACCTCTGATTATGCATTTTCTTGTGTTCAATTTTTTGTTCCCACCTTCCCTGGAAATCGTAGTGTTCAAAATTCTTGTTTATTATTGCTTTTGCTTAATAGGTATATGGGGCTCTTTCTTCAGCCTATAACAATTCAAGACCACATATTTGTAATCTTTTCTCTCAAACAATGCCTCTATTGAATAGGAACATCGGAATTGATTAAAAATGGCAATTTAACACGTTATTGTCGTATTTGATTCGGAAAAATTCCAATACAACAGGTCGGAATCGCTCCATTTCAGACTAATGCGTCGCTCTTTGTTGAGCTCAGGCACAGGCCATCTTGCCCATCTTGTTGTATAAAAAAAAAAATTCGCAGCTCTCTTGGCTCCACCACTGAATAAAACTGCCTTCAACGCTGTTAGTTGGACGTGTGTTAGCCCTGCTTGTTTGCCACATGAATCATATATGGAAGAAACCATGAAATACCACGCACCCTCGATGGATATATTATTTCTTCTCTTATAATTTTGTTAATTTTATGCCAATTTTTTCATGCCATCTTGAACCAACAGAAGCCACGTCACAGATCCTCACGCATTACCCAAGTATTTGGAGCCTTTTTCGCGAAATCGACGGCCGCGCTCCACGCTTTTCGCTCCGAACAGTCCGAACATATATGTCTGGAAAACAACTCTTGCGTTTCCAATTCCATTGAGATAAAACTTTGATGCTTGGGCTTTCTCATTTCTTGGTCCATTAATGGTATTGCCTTCTGAACTGCTCATAACTCATACTCCAAGAATTGCAGACCCTTTTCAATGGCCTCGCCTTCCCTCCTTTTCAAGTCCTTTATCTCCCCGCCTTTGCTCCCGACCGCACCCTTTCTCTGTGAAGAGAGCAAGCTAGCACACAAGGGGCATAATTTCCTTGGCATGTAATATGCATTCGCTTTCCCCAACATGTTTTTCTCTCGCCCTCAGTTATGTCCATCGCTGGTCATGGGCTCTTCCTCGATTTCTCTTTATCCAGTTTTCAGCTGCAAACTTTCCTTTGGTTTAACAAAAGATCGGGGAAACACAATGGCCCTACAATCCCTTCTTCCCAACTATCTTCGGTCACTCCCCTTGTCGCTTGGGGGTACAGCGACGGGTCGCCATGCCACATCCTTGAGTCTAAGAAAGCAAGAAGGATGGTAGCTGATGCTTCATAGTGAAGACATGGGGCAAACGTTTTTCAGGAAACACATAAAAAACGGGACCAGATGCGCATCTGTTCCCGTTTTTTTCGACGGGTCTTGCCCATGAATGGCATGGTTCTTTTTGCGACCATTTCTTACGCGCGTGAAAGGTGTAGTCCATGGCAAAAAGAGTGCAGAGTGCTGTAGTTTTCTACCTGCCTTGAGATATTTGGTACTGAAGAGCTGGGAAAAGGTTTTTCCATTATTTCAGCCTTTCCTGCCGAGAGAATACGCGTTTCGTCCTTTCGTTTGCCCCTACTCTTTGTCCATGTCCAGCTCTCTCGGGCAATACTTCTGAAAATTTCACAATTGTGAGACACTCTTTTGGAAATATTGATGGTAATGGTCCATTTTAATGGTCCAAGGTAATGCCATATTTTTAAGGGTTTCCAAGAATTAAAGCGAACTGTTAAGACTGCAGTAGAAAACCAACAGGGAACGCTTTTGACGATAGTAAAACCTTAAAGGGAAGCTGAAACGCTTTTCAAATCGCATGAAACGCTGTGGTTGGGAAGAAAGGACCTCTAAATCACATGTGTAATTTTTTTCCCGATTCTATTATCAAACAGAGCTGCAATCGCTTCTTAAAAACCCGCCGCCGGCACGCCCTCGTCGCTTCCGGAAGCGCCGGGTGGAGGGACGGCATAACCGGAGAACTGGCGGAAGTGACGCCTTTCACGGAGAGACGGCCGGCCGTCCGGCTGCTCTTGCTTCGCTGCGGCCCGCGCTTTGGCGAACCACAGATCGACGTAATCTTCTGCCAGTGCCGTTTGCTTTCTCTCGTTCGGGCGTTCCGTGTAATGCTTGAAGCCTGTACTTAAACCAGATTGGCATGGTACTTCTTTCGAACAGCGCTCAGCAGACAGCTTGGTAGAATCCGTCGGTGGTTCTCTCCCAGCCTTTAAGGCACACAGTCTTGAACTTTTTTGAGCTCGTTATGCGCTGTGTGCCTTTTTGCTTTTTCCTGATTGCTTGTAGCTCTTGACAGCACAAGCAATTCTCTTAACCTTTAATCAGCGCGCAGCACATGCCGCTGAACCTAACTGAACAAAAAACTGACTATATCAACCTAGTATACTTGAGCAATGCAAACATTTGCATTCATGAGCACTTGGTCATGGCTGACGATCGAAAACGGCGCCAGATTTCATGCAAATCAGTCCTTGGGTCAGAACGGCAAAGTTGTCGAGCCGCGGTACGCATATATCTGCCATAAGTAATTCTGCTGGTTACCTCGATACGCAACAACACCAACTATATATATATCTCGCAGTACACTAGTTTTTTGTTTTATATTTTATAGGAAAACTACGCGACAACTGTTTATATGCTCCGCAGCCCCCCATGTGCCTTTAATCCCCCTGAAGTATGAATGAATGAACGCATTCTGAACAGCACTGAGAGCTCCGAAACGCAGCCATAATTATTGTTCAAAAGCGTGTTCCGCATGCAAAAAAAAACGCACGGCTGTAAATGCAGAAGTTTCATGGTTGAACTGTAGCCCGAGCATGTGAAAGAAGGAAAGCGCAGACGGGACCTTTCTCCCGGTCACCTCGACTCTTCGCGCTACAGTACAGCAGTGCACCCACTCCAACTTATCCAGTTTGGCATTCTTTTGTAGTTCTAAAAGGCCTTCGGGAGTAATTAGGCAAGTAACTATAAGCAAATCAACAAACAAATTCTTTACCCCGTGCGACTCGTGTAAGCGTGCCGGTGATCTGAGTTACATCACGTTTACAGGCGTTACAAGAAGTTGGTCAAGAGAAAAAAACAGCGATAAAAGACGCAGGAACAGTAGAAGACACACACAGATTGTCACCGGAAAGAAGTTTGTGGCCAGGGTTTTATGCAGCAGCGGTACACGATAACGTTTCAGCGCAATTTACTTTTTTTTATTGCCACTTGCACCTACACAAAAGATATGCACGCGCATGCACCTATGCAAAACATACGTATCAGTCGAGATTTCGTTTTCGTGTTACCCTGGTAGGACGTGAAAGGTCCATACTAGGTTAACAAAATTTCCGGCTTGCAGGCGCCGCCATGTCGCTTCTCTATAGCTTCTTATCAGGCGGTGGCACCAGTTTTCTCTTCTGTAGTCTGCAGTTCACAACGAATTCGGAATAGGTTTGCGCTCTCGTCCAGGTTCCGACAGTGCGGCGGTTCCATGGTTACCCGGAAACAGAGAATATCTGAATGCGCCGACAACCCCGGAGTCGACCAAGATATTGATAGAAGAGAAAGCTGGGAAGCCCTGCTGTGCAGCCAAGAACCCGCTCGGCAGAAACAAGCCAATCCGCCTGGCGGCTGATGCCGCGAAGAGATAAAATCTCTTTGTTAGCTTTATTCAAGGAGGCTCCAGCCCACGCCCTCCCAGCCTACGATGCCGGGGATGGTAAGTAGTAAAGGGTCTCCATTACTGGTGGAAATAAAAGCTGTCATCCACCCATCCATCCAGTCGGGATTTACAACACGTGAAGATGTCGCGACTTCACTTTCGCTGCCGGCGCACTCCGCGGCGTCGTTGGTACAGCCATTTTCTGAAGCTGCTGATGGCTCGAACATGCATGGCGAAAGTCCAAAATGTTCAACAGGGCTTGAATTATCCATAATTTCCAAAACGTAGTCCTTAAAAGCCAGCTGAAGCAACGCGCTACGCAGCAACGCCATCGGTGCCGGCCGGAGATCCCCGTGGATGACGTCATGACGGTCCCGACAAATCGCGGGCAAGAGCGGCGTTCGCTGGGCGCCCTGAGGCAATGGGGCGCGTTTTCTTCTAAAAAACAACTTTTTGCGTTTATTTCCACTCTTTTTGAATGCGATATTCTTTTTCAGCGTACTAAAAGCTGTAAAATGATGTAGAGAACTCATTTTTTTCGAAAAGTGCTTCAGCTTCCCTTTAATAGAAAAACAAAATACAGGACTGCCATCGGGAGATCTGGGCGCATATTGATTGTCATAGTCAAATCTGAGACTATATGAAAAATTGCATTCAAAAACAGTGTCTTGCTCAAAAATTCTTTCGTCCAGAATTGTTGGGTATGGAAACGTAAGTGGTTCGGGACGCCGGAAGACCTTCATTGACCGAAAATAAGTGCGCATTTCAGGAGTGGTTGTCTGCTCCTTTTAAGTTGTTTTTTCAGGCAATTTTCGTAGCAATTGTCATATTATACGATGAGATTTATGATGCTCAGAGGAGTATATTTAACTTTATGGGGAAGCCCACTTGCAATGCAGTACTTCAATGAGAGCCTCATTTTACAGCTCTGTGCTCCAGATTAAATACTTCGATGAAATCTCAGCGACTGATTACGAAGAACACTTTTATTCGGTACAAACCGTTTTTTTTTGCCCGCGCTTTCTTCATAGAATCTTCATGGAATCTTCATAGGGTATATTTTTTACAGTCTGGACTTCCTTATGGCGAGCTTGAGCAGCACACGTGTCAGCTCTCTCGTTGCCACAAATTCCGAGATGACTTGGTATCACACAGAGCTTAATTTCATTTCCTTGTGTTTCAGCAGTTATTATGTCATGTATTATATTTCCTATTAATGGTTCCCTTACGTTTCTGGCTTTTAGTGCTCTGATTGCACTCAGCGAGTCCGTGAAGATATTGCTGTTTTGAATGTTCTTTTCGACTATTTTTGATACAGCCACCGAAATGGCATAACATTCAGCTGAGAAAATTGACGCGCACTGAGGTAACCGAACTACCTTTTCCCATTTGTCTTGCACCACAGCACTTCCGACGTAAAGTGATGTTTAAGAACCGTCTGTATAAAATGATGTGTATGCTTTGTACTCTTCCTCTAGTGCCAAAAATTCTTGCAATATGTGTTCACGTGGAGTCAGCTTTTTCTGAAATTGTGTCATTGTGTAGTCCGCTACAGCGGGAAAGGTGTACCAAGCTGGCAGTGCTTTGGGTCTCTGGGCGACATCAGGTAATGTGTCTAAAATACCCAATTCCTGGCAAATTTCTTCAGAACGGAGGTTAAGAGGTCTCGTCGCATTCGGTTTGTTACTAAAAAGCTGCTTAGACGGGCACTTCTTAACTATGGGGTAGCAGAGATGTTTTGTTAGTGAACGGGTTTTTAGGACGTATCCACATGTGAGCATGGCTCTTCTATCTGCGAGGGCTGGTTCGTTACATTCGACATATAGGCTGTTTATTGGTGATGTCCTGTATGCCCCACTTGCAAGGCGCAAAGCTAAATTATGTACTGAGTCTAATTGCTTAAGGTAGGATGGTCGAGCTGGGTTGTACACTATACACCCATAAACTAGGCAAGAGCGAACTATGCTGCGGTAGATGTGCAAAAGGCAGGTTCTATCAGACCCCCAGCGTTTATGTGAAAGCAACTTTAAGATATTTAATGATCGAGAAGTTTTCTTCTTCAGGTTCTTTATGTGGGGCAAGTAGGTCAGTTTTTTTGTCAAACGTTATGACCAGAAACTTGTGTTCACTTCTGATCGGTAATTCGGTTTCGTTCAGGTGTAGTCTGCCCCGCCGCGGTGGCTCAGTGGTTAGGGCGCTCGACTACTGATCCGGAGTTCCCGGGTTCGAACCCGACCGCGGCGGCTGCTTTTCTGTGGAGGAAAAACGCTGAGGCGCCCGTGTGCTGTGCGATGTCAGCGCACGTTAAAGATCCCCAGGTGGTCGAAATTATTCCGGAGCCCTGCACTACGGCACCTCTTCTTCCTTTCTTCTTTCACTCCCTCCTTTATCCCTTCCCTTACGGCGCGGTTCAGGTGTCCAACGATATATGAGACAGATACTGCGCCATTTCCTTCCCCTCAAAAACCAATTATTATTATTATTATTATTATTATTATTATTATTATTATTATTATTATTATTATTATTATTATTATTATTATTATTATTATTCAGGTGTAGTCTAGGATCTGTCTGTAGGCCAGGTTTGAGTGAGAAAAGAATGGCCACTGTTTTCTGTGGGGAGAACCAAAAACCATTTCGGTCAGCCCATGTTGAAAGTTTATTTCTTGTTAACTGCACTTGTCTTTCGCATGTTGATATATTTGAGGACGTGCAGGCTATCTGCAGATCATTGACATGGATGGAATACATAACAGACCTTTGAAATATTTTGCTATTAGAATTCATTTTAACAACAAAGAGGGTCGTGCTTAAGGCACTTCCTTGGGGCACTCCATTTTCCTGAATGAAAATTCTCGAGAGGGTGGAACCGAGGTGTACATTGAATGAACGGTTTGACAGGAAATCTTTTAGGCAGTTCTGCATCCTGCCACAAATGCCAAGTTAAGCCAAGTCGTGAAGAATTCCGTAACTCCAAGTTGTGTCATATGCTTTCTCTAAATCGAAAAAAAACAGCCAGACATTGTTGTTTGTGTATGAAGGCCTCATGGACAGTATTTTCAAGGCGAACTAGGTGGTCTGTTGGGAAGCATGCCTTTTTGAAACCGCACTGATGGACATCGAGAAGCTCACGGGCTTCTAGCACGAAGGTTAATCCAATATTCACGATACTTTCAAATGATTTTGCAAGGCAGCTGGTGAGGGCTATGGGCATATAACTACTGGTTGAGGTTGGTGGTTTTTCAAGTTTTAAAAATGGAACGATGATGGCCTCCTTCCAGGTTTTGGGTAGTTCACCCGACACCCAAACCGTATTAAAAAAACTTAAAAATGCCTCTACGGCAGGTTCGGAGAGGTGGGACAGCATTTGATAGTGTATTCCATCTGGGCCCGGTGCTGTCTGTTTGCCAGCGGACAAAGCTGTGCTGATTTCTTGAACTGTAAATAAATTATTATATGGTTCATTTGTATATCCACTTGTAGGGAGTCTTTGCTTCTCGGCTGTGTTTTTGTACCTTAGAAATGATTCTGTGTAGTGTGATGAGCTGGTAACTACCGAAAAATATTCACCTAAAATGTATGCCTGTTTTTCGATGTTTGTCTGTATACCAGGAGCTGTTAGAAGGGGAAGTGTGAATGGGGAGTATTTACTATCTAGCTTTCGTACCTTCTCCCACATTTCTTTTTATGTGTTTGAGCTATTTATTGATGTCACGTAACTTTGCCAAGTTTTTTCAGCATTACGGCGGATATATCGGGCTTCTGCCCTTGACTTTTTAAAGTTTATGAGATTTTTATGTGTTGGGTACCTTCGAAAGTTTCTCCATGCTTTGTTCTTTCTTTTTTGCTAGTCTACATTCTTTTGTATACCATGTTTTGTGGTTTTGTTTCACCACTCCAGAAGATTGAAATATAGCCAGGCGCGCAGCGGGGATAATGCAGTTTGTGATAATTTCAGTAAGTTCATATATACTTAAGTTATTTTGATCTATTTTTTCTAAGATGACATTTTCTTGAAACAAAGCCCAGTTGGCCAAATGCAGGTTCCAACGTCGTGGTTTTGTAGGAATGATTTGCGGAGATGATGGTAGGCTTATAAGAACAGGTAGATGATCACTACTATACGGGTTGTCCAAGACATCCCATTTAAGAGCAGTAAAAACAGAAGGCAATGTAAGAGACAAATCTATGCAGCTCAATTTTCCGGAGCTTGGAGAACATTATTTGTGTTTGCCCCTGTTGAGCAGGCTTATATTAATGCACAGAATAAAATCTTCTAAAATACGGCCTCTAGTGCCCGTTTGTTCGCTTCCCCACAACTCGGAGGGAGCATTAAAATCGCCGGCAAACAGATATGGCTCTGGTAATTGTTTTCAAAGGTCTTCTATGTCATGGAGTGTTACTGTCACTTGTGGATGGAGGTATACGGAACATACTGTAATTGCTTTAAAATGTACTACAGATACTGCAACGGCTTCAAATGTAGTTTGAAGCTTCACTTCACGAGTGGCCATAGTAAATTCAAAGATGGTTCTTTTGCGTTTCTTCGGAGGGCCACAAGACCTCTCCAAACGTGAAGTCAACGGTGTTGAAGGAGCAGACGATGATCGATGCCAGATGATGAAGAGAAAGAGAAAATATATTTACAGGATCTACAACGGCGAACTGCGTTACAAGTTGAGTCACACAGACAGTCAAACTGTAACTTAAAACAAAAGATTTCACACAGAGAAACTCGACAAGACCTTACTCATCGACCCGAGGTTAGAGTCTAGGTCTGTAGAATTACGTGCCACTGCACGGAGCCTCTAGCTCAACTAGATAAGACTAGACAAGACTGCTTTCCAATGATTTTACATGCAATTTTAAATCTTTTGCAAACAAAGAAGTTAGGGCGGTCATTTCTCGAGGCCCGCCCTAAGCTTCGATAACCAATGGAGGTAGCCACAGCCCCTGAAGATTGGACCCAACTTCGAGCCCGGGGCTTGGCTATAAAGAAAAAGAAACACATACAAAAAACAATCTGAAAACCCTCTCCCCGGGGGGAATTCTCGCCCACATTGCTTGATGCTTTCCCCTTCCCTGCTGCCCCCGCGCGTCGCCTCTCGAAGGATGAAATGAAAAGTTTTTCAGTTAATTGGCGGGATCACTGCTCCACTGGCTCGCCGCAGGGATGTCAGGCGGCGGAGAACCGCGACGCTTCGGTGCCATCGAGAATGCCAAAAAAAAGAAGAAAAAAAGGGCCCATCGCGGAATGCGAGGTGGTCCGCATCCTGCCGCTGTGGGAATGCTGCATAAGACCAAGCGGCTCCACGTGCTCGTTGTGCGCGCCTCGCATGCTTTCCTGCTGCGCTTAACGAAGCCAGGTGCCTTCAGCCGTCACAGCGGTCAAGCAGCGAGTGCCTTCAGCGCCTTTGCCACTGCTTGCGGGGGTGAGGGGAGGAGGGGGGGGGGAAGGCACGCGGGAAGGGGGGAGCGTAGACCGGAGGCCCGCAAGCTAAGGGAATAAAAAAAAATATGGGCGTTGATGAAGCGCGGCCTTACAGCCATGTTACTTTGAACGACTATGGCGGTACCTCCAGAGAGCCTATTTGGTTGCTGTCGGTCGTGGCGAAAGACTTTATATTTACTTAAAATATTTTTATGTTTTGATCCCAAGTTTTTCTCCTGGAGACACAAAACAACCGGGGAATATAAAGCAAGAATATCTGTTACGTCACTGTAGTTGTTTAGTATGCATCGACAGTTCCAGTGAATTAGGAACGCCATATCTAATAACTTTTGGTGATATATTTAAAAAAACCTATGCTCCCGGTTTTGTGGGGCCTGTTATTGGAGTTTTTGGTCCCTTTTTTGTGTTCAACGGAGTTCCGCCGCCGCTGCTGCGGAGGCGGGCTACTGCTTATATCCATCGCCTCATGCGAGGGGATCGATTTCCGCGGAGAAACCGCGGTGGTACGGATTTGTGGCTTCTCCCTACGGTAGAAGCCGTGCGGCCTACCGGCTCAGGGGCCAGCGAGCCTTTCTTTTGAGATGACAGGGCAGCCTTGGCTGCACCTGTCAAAGATGTGGATGATCCTGCCTGGGCAGTGGCCTGAAGTTGGGGTGGTGTATCAACACTCCCGCCGACTTTGATTGTGCCAGAGGCCGCCTTCAGGTGCACCTCCGGAATGTCAATGGTGCCGACACCGGAGTGCCGTTCGAGTGGGGGACGGGGCAGGCACACATCAACGATGGTGTACTGCGTGCCCACTGTCACCAGACGCCGCTCGGCCTCCCGGTGCACAGCGTCAACATATGACCTGGCTGCCTCTTCCTTAAACTTTTTCCTTGCCTCAGGGTAAGATATATTTTCTCGTACTTTCAGATTGATGCTTTTTTTTTCTTGAAAACTTCACGGGTTCGCGAGTAGGCTGCGTGTCGACCTTTGCAATTCGCACACTTTGTTTCAGTTGCTTGGCAGTTGTCTGTTTCATGTTCGGTTTCGGCACATTTGCCACAGGTCTCCTTGCCTCTGCATGTCTTGCTGTCTTGGCCATACCTTTGGCATTTGAAACATCTCCTAGGGTTAGGAATGTACGGGCGCACTGGGCACCTGATGAATGCAACTCGGACAGACTCGGGCAAACGAGTGCTGCCGAATGTTAGAACGATGTGAGGTGTTGTTTTTTCTTCTCCGTTACGCCTTATTGTGATGCGGCGAAGGGACGTCACGTTTTGGTCCCGCAAATTCACGAGGAGCTCTTTTTCATCCTCTGTCATTAGCAAGCGCTCAGAAATTACTCCCTGAACGCTGTTCAGGCTTCTGTGGGGTGTTACAGTAATGTCAAGATCGGCAAGTTTCTCTTGTTTGAGTAATGCATCACTCCTGAGGATAGTTTTTTTTGCTTCATATTCCTCGCCTATGTTAGCCACTAGCCACTTTTATATTACAAACACTGATAGTACTGCCACTGGAGCGTTTTGCTCAACAGCATGGTCTATCAGGAACTGTGGGAAATTTTCAGTAGATTTTGCAATTGGAACTGCGATTCCTTCGGTGCGGTACCGTTTCCGATTCCGATCGTTTCTTTTGAGGGGGGTGGGGAATTGAGAATCCATGCGGCATGTATGAATTAAGGGTTCCTGTTCTGTCACTTGTGCTTCACCCTTTTAGACAAAAGAAGATCCCGGAGCCCCCCACCTGGTATACAGATGGGGAGCCCGTCGGCCGGGCCTTGACCATGGCCCCGACCGCCACCGTTCATGGTTTCTACCCTTCACCTTCAAACCTATTGCCACGGTGCGGATGACAGCTTCGGTATGGGAGCTAGGTTCCGTGGTGGCGCCAAGCACCATCACCTTGAGACTCAAGGTGCCCTTGAGGGGTCTCTGATAAGTGATTAAGTGATGAGTCGGCAACTTCTAACTGTAAACGCCTCGATACACGCGATCAAAGGAATCCGGATGGGCAGAAAGACGCGCTGTTGGCGTCATTGTATTTCTTGTGATCGAGCCCTTCGAGTAGTTCAATTTTATGGCATGAACCTACTATCCCTACACCATTAATTACTGCAAGGCAATCTAAAGCCGGCTGAAGCGTACGTTTTAATCAGCCTTCACAACTACTAAAAATTAAGGTGAAGGCAAATGGGTGAAGTGAAGTTGTTCAGGTTTGCCGTAGCAACTTTTTTTTTGTGTATACCACTGCTGCACCACTTGCAAATGTATAGCTGGGGCTCACATCGACGCGGTCAGCACACCCGTTCGCTCATTCAAAGCTCAGGTGCGCAGGCTAGGATACTGTAGCGCAGAGTACCCGAGATTTCCCTCATATTCTACAGTATTTTTCGAAACTTTGTTATAGCCAGCGTTAACCGAGTTTCCAAGAAGAATCTTCATTCTTAACTTATTTCTCTTATTTCGTTGCAACCCGTTACGTTATCATGAGGATGGACTGTGGTACTACCTTTGAATATTATTATTGGCTAATGATAAGACTCGGCGGGAGTTACGACTGACTTCGATTGCGCAAGTGCAAGGAAAACCATATCCAGATACCACGCATCTCTTATTTTATCACATTGGTTCAAGTTACTTGTAAACACTCCGCATGTTACACTGAGTTCCTACCGGTTCCAGCAATTATTCGTACAATTCTGGCGTTAGCTGGCACGCTATTTCTGGATTATTTGGTTGTGGATTTGCCAACGTTAACACACCACCCAAAGGTTACGTAGTCGTTGACAAAACCAAAATGCTACTTTTATCTTGTTTAATTAAGTACAATTTAGAAAAAAGAAAGGTCTGCATAGCATGAAATTTGCTCCTGTCCATCCTTTTGATGCGTATCACTGTACACCAGCGTCAGTTAATGTAACACAAAGAAATGCTTTTTTTACTTTAACACCCTTAAGCAATACGGTTTTTATGTACACATTCATCCCTAAGTTCAAGTAACTTTTGGCCTTTAATACTGTAGGTGTTCTCTTCAATTCTTTTTTTGTAAGACGACTCGATATTTGTCAGTTTTTAATTTTGGTCTCACGCTATTTCTGAAAAGTGAAATGATCCAAATAGAAAATTCCTTATGTGTCCTACTTGTGAACTACGAACTTAAAAATAGGGGGGAAAGCTTTTAATGGTTTGAACGTTGGTAGACGGCGACATCGAATTTAACGCGAAATAGCCCTATTTTTTTCTTACACTTGCCGCCACAGGTTTAGAGCATGGCCGCCTAGGAATCTGCTGGCATGCAAGGGTTGACGATAGAATACTTTAAACACGAGTCATAAAATAAAATGATGCCACAAGTTTCAGGAATCTTCCTCCGTGTTGTGCAGCCTTTTCCACGCACTTCGTAACTGTGGATGCTATTTCTTCCTACACCAGTCGGTTCAACTCGAAGGCACTCGGCAGCAAGTGGAACTCAAATGACGCGAAGATAAGTGAGCTGTGAATAGCTGCGGTACTCACTCGTGGTCTCCTCGGGATTTCTTCCTTGGTGTTCTGATCCCTCCTGGTCCTTAAACGTGCAATGAGCGCTCCACGACACGTAAATCCCGCTCGAATGCGTAAAGAGTTTGGAGTGGCTGAGCACTCCTGCTAATGCGACCGGCTAGAATGCGCCACCCTCCTGGCATTGCCATGTCACACCCAAGCTGCGTTGCACTTCATGTCTCGCCGTTTAGTGGGGTCCACATGAACCGAAAGGTAGCGCTGTATGAATGCTAAACTTAATGCAATATTTCTGAAACTGAGCAAAGGGCTTATCTCTAGCACCTCAGATTGTTCAAAACACTGATTAGTTTTGTTAATATCGTTACCAAACTTTGTTTCGATGGTGAGCCGTGAATTTAGACGAAAACGAGTTGCCAAGAACCTTAGCCTTGAAAATGCTATTGAAGTGCTCCTAGATCTTGCTTCGCCAATGGGTCATGCTGTAAATTCGTTGAACGGAAAAACCTGTTGCCTTGCACCTTACACAGAAAAAAAGGTAACTATAAAGTAAAGTGCTTTTATAAGCGAAACTGATGTGATTTATAGAAGCAAATGTTATCATTTCTTTAGTATTAATGAAGTCCAATTTTCGGGCCACTCTTAAACTAGCCGCAGATCGCTGGTGTGAGTTAGTAGGTCTTTTCATAGCTGTGGTGTTCCCGCGCTGTATTATTTGCATGCCTCGGGACAAGTGTACGTTAAGTTCTTTCTTGATAAGATGCGTTTCTTGCGATGCTTTCTTCCGGCAAACGCATTCCTTGAGCGCAGTGCTGGGCACGATACGTAAAAAAAAAACTGCTTTCAATACCGTTAGCCGACCACATAGAGAACTGTATTCCTTTTAAATATATCAGTTACAAACCCGAGATACCCGATATATTATCATGGAATATCACCTAAGTGAGAAACCCGAGAGAGAACCTTACTACATAAAATTGAACTCAAAGCTGTTCCTAGTTGTTTTCGTTTGTTGGTACAGAATTTAGTCGGTTGCCTCTGCCTTTGTCCTGTACTAAATGGTGCAAGCACCATGGGCTTTGGACAGCCAGATGTTTCCCAAGCCCAGTGATAACAGATGTTGGAAGCGGAACTTCCTGCGCTGGAAGCAAGAAGAAAACCTTCAAAGACAAAAGGGATGCTAGTCTTTATTGTACTGAAGCAACATTGATAACGTATGTTGATTTCAAGTTACCTTTTCATGACCACATTTGGTAACAGCAAATATTAGAACCGCTGGTCCGAAAAAGCCAAACGATGCACCCGTGTATCAGCGTAGCTGAAAATAGAGCCTGCAGGCAGGTACTGTCGATAACGATGACGTGTTGCATTTTAAGGCGGTGCAATTTCCTAAGGAATTATAAGGAAGCATTGCTGCGTCCGATCGAAGATCCTTCGAAGGGAAGTTGTCCTAGCGGCTCTTGAGAATGACTTGTCCTTCTGCTGTTTCGCAGTGCGTTTTCCGCTTTAACATGTGGTTCAACGTTATAACGCCGAAATGCACTATGCGCACTTGAACAGCTCTTCCCCGGAATGAGTATTTTTTTCCACATGCGCCATGGAAGCGTGGCTGTTTTGGTAAAACCAGAAGCGCTTATTTCTGTGTCTAATCTTAAAATAACAAGTCTTAACTAATAACTAAGTATGACTCGATGAATAATGAGTGAAGGAAGGAAGAAACAGCGCAGTGAAACATGGACCGACGAAGAAACTACACACACGAGCGCTGACTCACAACTGAAATTTTATTCTCTTATAAAGACTCTAACATAGAAAGCATGAGAGGGTGTCTTTCCATCAAAATAAAATTTCAGTTGTGAGTCAGCGCTCGTGTGTGTCGTTTCCTCGTGTGTCTAGGCTGCACAGAGCTGTTGCCTTCTTTAAATGCAATACCAGCTAGCCCAGAACCTTGCTCTTCTTAATGAGTGAAAGCTGCAAAGTCCTACCACGGAGCATTAGTCGCTAGGAATTTCTGTTTAGAACAAAGATGTCCACCTAATTTGAGATATAAAACTACTGCCATGTCGGCTTAGAGACCATGGTTATTCGTCAAGGGTCTCAAGCCACTTTACAGGATACATCATGTCATATCACTTGAACCTAAGAAGAATTCACTGCCAGTGACCGGACATGTGCTCTTGGAGCAGCTGAATACCTGAGCCGCCTATGCCTAACAGCTGCACAAGAGCACATGTCGCATTTCTGAGGTATTGTGCAAGCGTGGGGGCGGATACGAATCTTATAATCGCTTTTCATACAAATATGTGCTGCGCACTCGGGCAGTTAAACAGCGTCTCGGGCACGTGAAATTCCATATGTCCTGTAACATCGGTAACAGGAGAGCACTAGTGGTGGAGGAAGCCGCAGGAAACAAGGACGGCATACCTTTTGACGCCATTGGGATCCTGGTTCTGTAAAGCACCGTGCGGGCTCGCATGGCTCCGAGCCACGCGGAAATTAGTGCCCGGCCGGCCATGCGGTATTCCCAGGACAAGGCGAGTCCAGTCGTGAGACACAGCGACAATTAAGTCCCATACCACAGTTGCTACATCGCATGAAAAAGTTACCGCTCATACTTTTGGTTGATCTTGTGCTTCTGCTCGCCAGTTTGATCAGGAGATTCTTTTTTAAGCCCGTTTATATTGTGTAAAGTATTTTCGCTATCTTATTGGCTGGTGTAACTATGATTTGTAGCGCATAACACTCGCATTAAAAAACTGAGACCGCCTTCGCAACCAATTATGCCTTCCCAAAACGCGGATCATAAACCTAAAGAATGGTATAACCAAATGTAGCACACTCCTGAATAACGCTTCTGTTTATTTTACGTGCGGTATAGAGCTTTAATTTTCTTATACTTCCCCAGGAGTTTCTGATGTTCATTAAATATTAGGCGGCGCGGTTATAAAAGGGTTCTTCCCTCAAAGAATGTGGGAGAGGAGTAAGTGTACATACCAGCTGTGCTTATCAGCCGATGCTGCCAAATCGCTCCAACATTCTTAAAGTCAATCGCAAAATATATACTTACAACAAAGACAATGAAATTGCATTGATTCTTTGCCCCTGGCATGCGTCTTGCCGTCTTACACGTTTCGAAAAAGCGTCCTGCACATATCGTCTCCTGTCCTCACTCCTGAACGCTCCGATGCTACTAAGCCTTCCTTAGCAGAGCACTTTTTTGGCCTCTTCTTTGATAGCGACGGCGCTTGTAATCGTAAGCAACCTTGTCATGATTATTAGTTTCAGTGCTTTTGCATTCACACGAACTACGATTACAGAGGACAAAATGTCAGAAGCAGCAAACATGGATCGAAGCTGATGGATTACCACTGAGGAGCGCAAAGCAGTGAGGACTAAACATAGTGTCGTCCGTTCCTCACTGGATTAATGGCTTAACGCGTAGTCCTTGAAACCTGCACAAAGCTGTCTCGTCTTGCCGATAATATTTTCGCTGGCAAAACGTCTTATCTGGGGGCTAGCGGCCGTCTTTCCCCCCAAAGTGACTAAAAACTGCTGAGTAGAGCGACAGCTCACGGCATGCCTTCATTTAGACCGAGAACGTTCACCTATCATTCTGACAATCCCACTGTCGATAAGAACTGCATTTTTGCTTTGGTTGCAGCTGCAATAGTCTCAAGGTTTCAGTGAACAGATGAACAGTTCATATCGAATGATAAGAGATCGTTGTCGGTCTACCAAAAAGCTGTAGTAACACGGTGGTTAGGCTAGTTGGTTTTTTATTCATAATGCATAGAAGTTTTGCAGCATGAACAAAAAGCACATACAAGACAAGGAAGAAACAAGACAGGACATCGCTCTACCAATATTGAAGGTGGTTTGAAAAGTGCTCAATCCATTCCGTAGTAATCTCGAATGTGTTTACACTATATGGCACGCCAGACTTTGCGTCGACGAGCGTCACTTCGACGCAGTAGTTTGCACAAGAAAAACTTAAAAACGGTGGAGCTTATGACTACAGACGGCTTCTAAGTAGAGTGTTAGGTTCCTAAATAAGTAAAAAAAAACGG
Organism: Amblyomma americanum; assembly: GCF_052857255.1. Lineage (NCBI taxonomy): Eukaryota > Metazoa > Arthropoda > Arachnida > Ixodida > Ixodidae > Amblyomma > Amblyomma americanum. The sequence continues at coordinate 98,197,652 of NC_135499.1, read as the reverse complement.
CGTCAGGACGAATTTGTTTTGCAATAATTCCAGCTTACGTTATGAAAGCAATACAGATCCTTCGCTCGAAGATGTAACGGGAGACAGCAGGCTGAACCGATAAATATAAAGCAAGGGAATGCTAAGGCTCTACAGCAAGGCGGATTGGGAGTTTAAATGGGGAAAGATCTGGTGACGATTCGCATGCGGGAAGGGTATAATAGCAGACGCTCTAGTATTTTCGACTGTATGTACTTAGCAATAAGCCTGTTATACGTCAGTGGTGCAGGCAGGAGCTTATTGGTTTACATTCTTTTAATGGCAGTTCCACCATATTATATGTATGTACTTAGCCCGACAGGAGAAAAGAGAGGCTGCAACTTGGCAGCCTATCTGCAGTCATGCATATTCGCATTAAGCGTCTGCTTTCTTTGTTCTGGTTTAAATTTTTTCTACTCTTTTGCTTCGACATTTCCACCTTGTCCTACAAGCCGGACCAACAGTGCTGTTATAGCGATCAGCTTGTTCGCAATTCACGCCTGTGGAAAGTTTCCACTTAGTGGTGTTGTAAAGGAATCATCGGTGCTTAATTGTGCCACGGAGCCCTCCATTTATACTTCGCAATGTTGAGCTGTTGCTCTGCCCAGACATGATTCTTTGTTTCGCTTGTCCAAGCAGCCAAGTGCGATGTTGTGTGTTTATAAGTTAGTCTCTAAACAGAGGCTTCGGCTGCGAGCCCGCGGCATATACGTAACATGACCGTGAAAGCCCACTGAGATATCTATAAATGATGACAGCCTTGATTACGAAAAAATCGGACATGGGTTGACAATTTCCAAGTATCCTTGTTTACTTTCTGCGTAATTTTCTACCATTTTTCCTTCGCTTGATTACAGTCGGGAAAGCACCGAGTGGATCTGCTGCGCTCGACGAAGATGCACATGGAGCAATATGAAAAAAGACGGGCATGCTCACTGACCTTCAATTTTTAATTTGAGCAAACGTTTTTATATGTTTTGGTCGTCAGGGAAGATCAGGGAGCCTTGCTGAAGAAAGGCATGCGATGAACAAGCCTGGTCCGAAAAGCATGATATTTCGCGCCGCAACTCAGCAGCTCTTAAACGGCGTAACTAGTTGCCATACTATGTTTCCTCACATATGATGCCAAAATCTAACCAGCCTCGGTGTTGGCCTGTCTACTTCGTAGCGGTCTGCCAAAGGTTTCATCTGGTTCAACAGCAGGTGCGCGAAATGTTTCATGCATTGCTCTTACCTTTCGTTACCTCACCGCATGTGGCACGCAATAAATACGCCGAATAGACCGCGGAGGACGCTTGAAGAACAGCGATTGAAATCCCACTTACATCAAATATCCATAGAAGTCGGTAAGACGTTCTTGTGATGGCAAAGAAATATACAAAATATTTAGCTGTAAACGCGAAGCACTGATGCAGATACAAGTAGCACAGGTCGTAAATGTGGCAGATTTGGTGCGACACATAAAGAGGACGCAACGGATTTGCCTTTCACCTGCGGTTTATAAGACGTCTTCTTTTAAGATACGGTTTGAGGCACCATTGCTGGTGTAATTGGCTGGGATGAAACTTCATACTTTTCGACAAGTAGCACTCTTAAGCAATGAAAGAGCTTACGCTGAACGCCCATTGTATTCGCAGTCTCCATTTTATTGGTACCGAGTTTTGCCACAATACACGCCACCGGGCTGTTATGCAAAAAAAAAAATCGTAGCACTTGATGCGCTGTGTCTGCTGATAAAATAACCCGCATTACTAACACTTCAGTGACTTGAACCTACAAAGCTCTAGCTTCCGCCGTCTCATGGTAAGAAATTTGCTCAAAAATGACGATAAAAATTGTACACAGGATCTATCACATGTCGCCTGTGAATGTAACCTAAAATGTGTCGTGTGTCCGCAAAGAATAGATAATTATTTCTGTGGAGAGGCATATGCCATGTTCAGTGCCATTATCACACGCGTGTATTTATGAAGAATTCAATTCTATTGTCCGCAGATGTGCTGTTTGAGGCTCTCAGTGCTTGAACACACGAATGAACACAGAGTACAGTGAAAGCCCTCAGCTCTTCGATGCGTACGCATGTGACGGTCCAAATTCCATTTCTGTATCGCCCGATAGGAACACACTTCACATTTGTAGGGTTTTTCTCCTGTGTGCCTACGCCTGTGCTCAGCTAGGGTGCGACGTGTAGCCGCTGCATAAAGGCACTTGTCACACTTGTAGGGTCTTTCGCCTGTGTGCGTACGCTTGTGTATTTCTAGGTTGCCACGTGTAGCCGCTGCATAAAGGCACTTGTCGCATTCGTAGGGTCTTTCGCCCGTGTGCCTACGCTTGTGCATTTCTAGGTTGAAACGTGTAGTCGCTGCATGAAGGCACTCGTCGCACTTGTAGGGTTTTTCGCCTGTGTGCGTACGCTTGTGCTTTTCTAGGTTGCCACGTGTAGCCGCTGCATAAAGGCACTTGTCGCATTCGTAGGGTTTTTCGCCTGTGTGCGTACGCTTGTGCATTTCTAGGTTGAAACGTGTAGCCGCTGCATGAGGGCACTTGTCGCACTTGTAGGGTCTTTCGCCTGTGTGCGTACGCTTGTGCACATCTAACTTGCTACGTGAAACAGCTGCAAAGGGGCACTGGTCGCACTCGTATGGTTTCTCCCGAGCGTGACATGACATATGGATTTCAAGGTCGTGGGACGTATCAAACGCCATTGTGCACAAGGAGCATTCAAATTTCGCTATTCCGTCGTGCCATTCTATGTGTCTCACAAATTCTTCATATTTAGTAGAAGTGTAGGGACAGAGGTTGCATCTGAACGGCTTTGCTGTGAAGTCAGGGCTCAGATACCCAACAGAATTTTCTTCATTCGTAGCCAGCGATGGTCCCAGGTGCTCCCAATTTGTGTGGGTTACATTTCCGAGCTCAGTGGTCGACGGCGATTGTAGGACAGAAAAAACGAGACTGTCCTCTGGATTGAATACAGCCTCTGAAATCAAAGTTGATAACAATTGTACGTTAGGGAAAATCTCATATTATCGTTCCTCCGCGTTCTCTAACATATTTAGCAACGCTTCACAAATGCCATACCATTTGGAATTTGTACTAAAGCAAACTGATGCTAAATAACCAATAGCGTATGGACAACGAAAAAAGTCACCATATCGACGACTACTCAAACTATTAGTAGACTTTTCAAGCGAGGTCATTCAACCTTAAGCCGTAGTGTGCGCAAGGTCAATGCTGCAATTTGTGCTGCCTTTCTTTCAAACGAAGGTCTGGCAGCCCTCCGATGTGGCCAACTTTTTTCGCCACCGTTTGCAAAAAGAAAATTACGATGTCTGCGGCGGAGTCTGATGTTTGCGCCCTCTTTGAAGCTCAATGCAGCAGATATGTCACTCACAACGCGCTAATCTTGTTTTGTGGCCACCCTTAGCTTTAGACCGCACATTTGCTACATTGTTTTGAAGCACACAAGTTTTGTTTTTCTTTATAGGGTTCACGTTTCGAACCAACTAGCGTAATGAGGAACGCCGTAGAGGAAGGGCTCCGGATAATTCCCATCGCATGGGCTTCTTTACTCTTTATCGTGCACTGACATCGCGCAATCCAAGGGCCACCATCGTTCTGGACCCGTCGAAAACGAGGCGGCTTACTTAAGAGAAAGGCACTCGCACTTCGTTCTACTAAAACACTTCGTATTTCAGATCGACACTTCCTATTTCAATTTTGAAATCAGTATGGTATGTGAGCAGATCAATATGCACGAGTACAACATAAAAAACTAATGGAAGTCCGAAATTCGTACGAAATGCGACGAATATACAAAAGGACGAAATGGTTTTAAGCGGGGCATGTAATGGGAAGGAAAGATAACCGCTGCTCCTTAAGGGCAAGGAAGTGGATTCTAAGAGAAGACAAGCGGCAGAGAGGGCGGCAGTAATTTAGGTGAACGGGTGAGATTAAAAATCTTTCACGCATAGGGTGGCCGCAATTACCCATAGGGTTGATTTGGCAAGCCCAAGAAAGGCGTTATCCTGCAGTTGGCGTAGTCGGGCTAATTATGCTGATAACCATACAAGCACAAAAAAAATTGGCAGTCAAGGCCCCAATAAAAGCAAACGTGCACACTGTCACTATCAGCGATATCCAGAAAAATGCAGTGTATGCAGTGTAATCAAATGCAGTGTAATCATCAGCAAAATGCAGTGTAATCATCAGCAATCATAAAAGAAAAATAAACACAATAGAGTACACAAAGAACACACCTGATTTATCTCGGTTCGAAATAAACATCCACTTATTTAAGTGCCAACTGCCAAAGGGTGTGCAAGCTAGAGGGCAAGCGTAAGTTTTCTGTGCAAACAGGACAGTTAATTTTAATTTATTCTTAGAGTAATCTCAAGAAACAACTTTTCTGAAGTTTGTGTTTTGTCGAAAAATGGAGCCCTCAGTCGTTAACGTAAGTGAGAATGGCGTGGCTGGTTCAGCTTAACTGGATGAACGGAAATGTCTGATCTGTAATTTTCGTAAAACTGGGATATGACCACAGAAGATATATTATCAGTGGCCGTCATTTCGGATCATTGAAATTTTCTATTAATATTAGTTTTGAATAAAAATGGAGCCATAACTGTTTCAAATACCTTGGTGGATACCCGAACTACGCCATAAAGGAAGGCGATAAAGGAGAGAGTGAAAGAGAAGAAGAAAGAGGTGCCATAGTGGAGGCCTCTGGAATAATTGCCACCACCTGGGGATCTTAACTTGAGCTGACATCGGTTGCACGTTGAGTACAACCGGTTCTCTAGGCTCGAGACTGTGAAAGAGATCTGCCTCCCCTCCTCCAAATTCTCCTCACCGTTTGTCACTTGGCGGTAGCAGTCGGGGTGATAGTCCATGGCGTTTTTCTTATTACACGTGGGGGTGACTATTCCAGTGAAGGGCGGTTGGTTACGTACGCCACCAGTGCGTATATTGGAACTCGGCGATGATCCGTTGTCTCCAGGTTATGCCCTGTGGACACCTGCATACAATTGAAATCACACCAGCAAGAAACACCATAAGGCTCTCACATGTATCCTCCACCCTCTCCAGTTTTTCACAGTAGTGCTGGTGGGGAATCCTGCCAAAGAAGTTTTTTCAGATAACGAACACAGCCTTATGACGGATATACGAACAAAGAAAAAAATACTAAGCACCTGCATAGGTAATTACAACCTACTCTGCTGATCTGATTTTCTCTTTGGATACCATTACTGGCGTTCTCTTTCTGAAAGCTCGAAAGCTTTAGCCTTAGTTTAGAGCCAGATTTTTTTTCCCTGCGGATTTATTACACAGGGCTTTTTTCAAATCAGGTCTGCGCTGCGCAGCTAAGGATCGGCCCACTCTAATGCACCACCGGAACGCACTCCTGTTCCAGAGCCTTCCTCTACAAAAATGCAATCAAAATGTATATAGTCAGCACGAACGCTAATCTCGGGACAGGAGTAATAATAATAATAATAATAATAATTGGTTTTTGGGGAAAGGAAATGGCGCAGTATTTGTCTCATATCTTTGGACACCTGAACCGCGCCGTAAGGGAAGGGATAAAGGAGGGAGTGAAAGAAGAAAGGAAGAATAGGTACCGTAGTGGAGGGCTCCGGAATAATTTCGACCACCTGGGGATCTTTAACGTGCACTGACATCGCACAGCACACGGGCGCCTTAGCGTTTTTCCTCCATAAAAACGCAGCCGCCGCGGTCGGGTTCGAACCCGGGAACTCCGGATCAGTAGTCGAGCGCCCTAACCACTGAGCCACCGCGGCGGGGCAGGACAGGAGTACTTCCGTAGAGACTTTAAGTATGAGAATACGGCGGATAAGAATAAGGAGGCGCTTATAAAAGCCGGCTCTTCTCGCGAGTAGGCTTCACATAAAACCGCTGCCGTCGTTTGGGTGTGTGTTGCAAACAGTTGAATTGCTGCTTCTTGATTTGAAAACAAATGCAATATTTCGCTTGCATTTTGCCAAAAGCCGCTGTTATTTTCTGTATATTATTATACACGATCTATTAGTGTTGAACGGCGCACAATGATTTCAATCAAATTGGAGATTTAGAAAATTAAACGAAATATATTCTCTTTCGCTCCAAATTTAAGTAGCGGATATTAGTTCCGGCAGGATATGTTGTTAAAGGATCAGGAGAAAGAAGTGAATTTGCTCCGAAGTACTGCCCCACATAAAATTCCATACAATGCGTTCAGCAATGATTTGAGCTTGAAAACAGTTTGTTTGAAAGCTAACTACATGGCTACCTATCTACGTGGCTGGAAACAATTTTGAAGAGATCAATCATCATTTGTTACTGCACTAACTTGAATAAATAAATAAAAAATAAATGATCATGTGCTCTCATGTCTTGCCGAAATAGGGCGGATGGAACAGAGGTCAAGTCTTGTTGTTAAGACCTTTCTTCGGAGTCCGCACTCCGAGAATAAAAATGCCGCCGCTGGAAGAAACACTTAAAAGTGCTGCTGATGGTAAATTTTTGGTGGCGTAAGGCATTTGTGGCCAATGATGACCATGGCACACAGTTTTTCTTTGTACTCAAGGTGGGGTCAAATGACTATTTCCCAAGCATTTCAAGCTACAGAAGCCGGGCATCAGGCAGGGGAAAGCTTGTACCAGTTCTATCACCAATATGTACCCTGCAGCATTGGGGACCCAATGGGGATCTCCGACATGCGGTAATGTATTGATATTTGCCACTTTAATACCAGCTGTTGATCGCAAGATATAAAATCTTTCTGCTTACAAGTACCTCATTTCTGATGTCCATCACTGCTCATATCGCCGACTGTCGGTGCCGATTGGATGAGCAATGTTTCTAAATTTCGGCTAACATTTTATTAGATAAGAGTAATTATGAATATTTTCCATAATTTATATATGCGCTACGCCGGTTTACTGAAGGTCTAGTGGGGCCGACTTAGATTTTTGCAGCAGTTGGAAGAAGACGAAATAAAAAAAAAAGACTGTACTCTTGTCAAGCCCCGCTATAGAGTTGCACTCGTGTCTTGGAATAAGTGTACTCGCTGACTGTGTCGAAATACGCAGCCGATATAGCATAAGTATATGTAGCAAAGTGTTTGCGCACCTTCGTTAGGAACAATTAGAACGCGTGATATCGTCTCTGATAAGTGATAAATAGGCAACATAAAAATTTATACCCAGGAAATTCAAGGTGGGCAGAAAGAGGTGCTCTTTCTGTCGTCCTTGTAATTCCTGCGATGGTGATTTACTCTGTTCAAATTTATAACTTGAAGAATCCACCTCTGCAGCAAGAATTATTTGAAGGCGACCTAAAGCCGGTTTAAACTTAGATTTTGTTCCGCCTTCCAAAATACAGAAAACGGAAAGGCGAAGGTAAATTAGTGAAGTGAAATTAATCAAGGCTGCCATAATAATTTTGATTTGATATGTATAGCACTGCGCACATCTACGAAGTCAATGGCGCCTGCTGACATCGACGCGGTCAGCACAAATGATCACTTCACTCAAATCTCAGTTGGAAGGTTACAATACTGCAGTGCAGAGTGCACTAGATGGATATCGCATCTTTAAAGCTTTCTTAAATTTCTGTGAACAAAAAAGCAGGTATTTCTTTGCCATCATAAATACTGAATCGATCGGTCCGAAAGCACTTCTACAATTTGAATAAACACACTTGGGTATAAAGAAAATTCGGTTGGACCTTGTTATAACCAAGTAGATGGGGACAAGAGGTTCCTTCGTTATAACCAGTGTTTGCCGATCTTCCAAGAAGAATTGTCTTTTCATTGTTATATAATTTTGTGGTAAAGTGGTACGTTACATGAGGTTCGACTAGTACCATTCTCGCACAGGTATTCTAAGATAATGATACGACCAGGCCAGATTTAAAATTATCTTGGATTGCGTAATTGGAAGGAATACCATAACCACAGACAGCGTATCTCATTTTCTAACACCAGTTCGATTTACCTGTTAACACTGCGCATTTTGTACTGAGGTCCTGTCTCAACATTTATTCGTACACTGCTAAGCTCTCACGCTATTGCTGAATCACTTGGCTTTGGATCTGCCAATGTTAAGAGCCCACCGGGTGTTTACGTTCACCTTAACAAAAGGCTCCTCTAATCTCGGTTCGTTTCAGTACAATTTAGGTAAAAGACAGGTCTGCATAACATGAATTTCGCACATGTCCATCCGCAGCCAGAAGAAAAAAGCGCGTGGGTTTATCAAAGATGAAAAAAAATGGTCGTTTGATGCGGATCACTGAACACCAGCATCAGTAATTGTAATAAAAACAATCGCTTTTTTTTTACTTTCACACCTCCAGACAATGAGGTTTTCATGTAGATATTGATACTTATGCTCGAGTGACTGGTGCACTACAAAAATGTAGCTGAGCTCGTCAATCCCTTTTTTGTACAAGACTTAAATTTGTTAGCTTATAAATCTGGTCGCACACTGTTCCTGAAAGATGAAATCATGCAGACAGGAAATTTCTCACGTGTCCCACTTGTGAATTACGCGCTCAAAATAGTGTGCGAGCTTTTACAAGTTTGGACGTTGGCAGAGGGCGGTTTGAACTTTCTATTAATAGAGTATGCACGCGAAACAGAGAAGACTTTTTTTTCACTTGCCACTGCAGGTTCAAAGCATGTACGCCTAGGAATCTGCTTGCATGCATCGGATTGGCGGCAGAATACTTCGAACACGAGTCAGAACATCAATCGGGCCGATTTTTTCAGGAAGCTTCCACCGTTTGGTGCAGTCTTTGTCAGAAGCCGTTGCACAGAAGTCGTAACTGTGAATGAAATTTTTTGGCACACCAGTACGGAGCAAAAGCAATGTACTCGGCCGCAAGTGGAATGCAAACGACGCAAAGGATGTTAGCTGTGAAGAGCTGCTGTACTCACACGTGGGCTCCTCAGAATTTCCTCTCTGGTGTCCTGGTCCCGTCAGGTCCTTCAACGCGAAATGAGCGCTGCACGACACGTAAAAGCTGCGCGAGTGAGTAAAGGCTATCGAGCGGCTGGACACTGCTGCTAAAGCGGACGGTTCGACTGCGCCACCCTCCTGGCATTGCAAGGTCACGCCCATGCTGCGTTGCATTTCATGTGTCGCCACCTAGTAGGATTTATGTGAACCGAAAGGCGGCGCTGCATATATGCCAATGGGGAACTTTGCGGTGAAGTTTGCGTTGCCGATTGCAGCGCCATAACACACTGCCTAGCGAGAAGAGCAAGCAGTTTTGGGTAGTAATTTTAGTACTTTTCCGCGCCACCTTCACACGCTTATTGGCCTGAGCCTCCGCGCTCTGACGAAGGCGCACGTGCCGTGCGTCAGCTATCTGGGCTATGCCGAGAGAAGCTAGGCAATGAATGCTGTCAGCCAAACGCGGGTATCTAATCGCGCAGAATGTGTTCTCGCGTTTGCAGCGCCCAAGCGGCTGACAAAAGCAGCTTTGAATCACCGAATGGAACAATTGCAGTTTCACCTTGGCAGCGCAGGTTCCCCAGTGTTGTTTATCGGCACTGTGGGAAAAGTAGATTTTAAGGCGGTAGAAGTACCCAAGCAAAGGTTATCCGATTGGTGGCTGAAATCAAGACAAGAATAAAATTTCACATGTCATGGCAAGGTCGATTGAACCACCGCCCGATTTTGTAGGTTCAGCCTTATCCATCCAACCATTCATCCTTCTGAATCGCACTATGTGCGCAATTGAACAAAATGCCCATCTCTGAAAATCCACTGCCTCAGTGTGTTCAAATGACATATATTAGCTGCGTCCGTATTGTTAGCAAGGTTAGTTTCCATGCTGAGACGTGAATTTTGACAAAAAATAGTTGACAACAACATTAGCTTTGAAAATCCTAGTGATGTGCAATTCAGAGTTGCTTGGCGATTGGGCTATGCTGTAAATTTGTTTGAAGGAAAAAGCCTGTTGCATTGCACCTTCCACAGAAAAGAAAGGAACTTTAGGTGAAACCGGCGTTTTAAGCTGTAGTGGTGTGGTGTATTGAAACGATTATATTGATTTCTTCAACATTAATGGAAACCAATTTTCTGGAAACTTAAACAATTAGCTTCATATTCCTAGTGTGAGTTTGATTTCTTTTCATATCTGTGGTATTCCCGCGATGTATCTTCTGAAAGCCTCGAGACAATTGCAGATTAAGCTCTTTCTTGATAAAATGCGAGGCTTGCGAAGCTTTTATGTAGCACACATATACCTTGAGTGCAATACTGACCGCAATACATCTGAAAAACTGCTATCAGTACCTTCAGCCGATCCTATTGTATTTCTGATAAAGACATAAGCTGCTAACCAAATGATACTCTAGCGTGGATTTATTTAAAGCTAATTGAAGTCAGCGATGTTAATATCACTGGTAACATCGTAGCTTAAGTGCGAACCCTGAAAAAGATCCTGACTTCATAACATCAAACCCAAAGCTGTTCTTAACTATTTTCGTTTCTTGCTGCAGAATTTAGTCGGCTGCCTCTGCTCTTGTCCTCTACTAAATAGTATGCGCTTTGGAGAGGCATTTATTTCCCAAGCACAGGGATTAACGGACGTTTGAAGCTGGACTTCCTGCGTTCGAAGCGGGAATATATACAACAAAAGAGGTGTTAGTTTTCGTTAAACTGAAAGAACCTTGATGAACTTTGTTATTTTAATGTTACCTTTTCTGGACTATATAAAGTAACAGCACGTATTAAAACCGCTCGTCCAGAAGAGGCACGCGATACGGCCGCGTATCAGCGAAGCTAATAACAAGGGCCCGACAACAGGAGCTGTCGAGCACGCGGACCTGTTGCCTTTCTTGATGGTGCATTTTCCTTAAGAATTACAGTTAAGCATTGCTGCGTCGGCTCGAGGATCATGCGAAGTGGAGCTGCACTAGTGCCTCATGAGAATAGCTTGCACTTCAACAGTATCGCAGTGCATTTTACGCTTTAACACGTGGTTTAACGCAGAAGGAGGCCGCTATGAACTGGTCGCATTTTTACAGCTTTTCTCGAGCGTGAGTTCGGCCATTCTTCGTAACGTCTGAAAAGGAGGCTGACTAGCAGAGTTTCCAGGCGAACGGCTGTAGGTTCCTTGGGTGGTCTGCTGGCGACGGCCAGTCTGTTACTCTCCTGATGATAAGGGTGGCTTTTGCTAGTTGTATTACCTCCTCTGCAATACCCGTCTTCTTCCGTCTGCTTCATGAAATGCAATGCCATAGTGTTGGCCTCCGCACACACAGCGACAGTTCTCTCTTTGTGAACAACTTTTCCGCATTACATAGTTTCAGTGTTCGTGTCCTCTCGCGTACTTCTATTCCAAATGACGCTTTCAGGGGCAGCAAAGGTTAATCAAGGCTGACAAATTACCACGGAGGTGAGCAAGAGAGGTTTGACTAAAATAGTGTCGTACGTCTCTCAGTGCTCCTAAGTGGTGTCTTAACTATTTGTCTTTGAAACCTGCACAAAGCTTCCTCTTCCTATAGATACTCTTATCGCTGGCGAAACGTCGTCTGCGGGTCAGGCGGTCGTCTCTGCTCCCACAATGACTAAAACTGCTTACGGTAGAGCAACAGCTCAGGCACGCCTCCGTTTAAGCTGCGAACGTTCACCTATTTTTCTTGCAATGCCGCTGTCGACAAGAAATGAATTTTTGTTTTGTGGGCATCTGCAGTAGCCTTGCGTGCTTTCACGATCATGTGAACGCTTCATATCGGGTGATAAGGTACCGTCATCGATCAAGCATCATGGCAGCCACTTTCACGACTGCGCATACAAACGGCAGTTGCCTCGAAGGCCTTGACCGTATATGGCACTGCAGCCTATGTGTCGACGACAGTCAGTTCGAATTCGATTGTGTGCTGTTTTATTTATTTATTTATTTACAGAATACTGCAGGCCTTTCTGGGCCCTAGCAGGAGGGGCAATACAGTGCAACATGAATATACAAAAAAACAAAGAAAATTTGAAACACAAAGTAAAATAAGTTTGATGGCGTCAATCTTCTATTTTTTCAATGGAATCTATGTCACATAGTGCTGTTAAAGGTAAAGTATTCCATTCAGTTACGTTGCGAGGGAAGAAGGAGTATTTAAATAGGTTAGTTCTGGCGGTGAATGGAGTTAGTGAATCAGAGTGGCGATGTCTTGTTGGTCGTGGAGCGGAAAATGGCTTGACGTAGGGATCCGGGCACATTGACAACTTGTTATGTTTGAGAAGAAAAAGAAATTTTAATCTGAGAATTTTACGTCGTACCTGCAATGTTTGAATTCTGTGTGCTTGTATTATGGCAGTAGGTGAATCGGTTGAACGGTATTTTGAAAAGATGAATCGAATGGCCTTGCGCTGGATCATTTCAAGCGCTTGAATGTTAGTTTTAGTAAATGGGTCCCAGACAATGCAAGCTTATTCTAACTTGGGTCTGATTAATGATGAATAGGCTAAAAATTTCAAGTCTGCAGGAGCATGCTTCAATTTGTGCTTGAGGACACAAAGTTTACGAAAACCTGATGCACATACGTTACCTATATGTTTGTTCCAGCTTAGATTATAAGTTATCGTCACGCCAAGATATTTATATTCAGTTACCTCCGAAAGTGGAAATGATGGAAGAGCGTAAGGGTAAAAAAGGCTGTTTTTTTTTTGGTTAATCTCATAAATACGGTTTTCTGAGCGTTAAGTTTCATGTCCCACTGGTTGCACCAATCCAGAATATTCTTTAGGTTTAAATTGAGTAATAGTTGGTCTTCACGACAAGTAATTACATTAAACAAAACACAGTCATCTGCAAATAGCCGGATTTGAACGGGATGAGTAACTGCTTTTACAATGTCATTCACATATATTAAAAATAACAGGGGACCGAGGACACTTCCTTGGGGAACACCAGAAGAGACAGGCAGGCTGTTTGTATAATGGTCGTCAATACTAACAAACTGCTATCGGTTAGATAGGTAAGCTGAAACCAAGTTAACTATTAATGAGGTTAACTATTATTTGAAGCTCTCATTGCTTGAACACGCGAAAGAACACTAAGTACAGTGAAAGCCCTTAGCTCTTGGATGCCTAGGCATGTGACGGTCCAAATTCCCTTTCTCAGCCATCGAATAAGTACACACTTCGCATTTGTGGGTTTTTTCGCCTGTGTGTACGCATGTGCCAATCTAGGTGGCCACTTTTAGCCGCTGCATATACGCACTTGTCACACCTTTAGGGCTTTTCGCCTGAGTGCGCACGCGTATGCTGAACTAGGTGGCCCCTTGTAGCCGCTGCATAAAGGCACTTGTCGCACGAGTAGGGTTTTCCGCCTTTGTGCGTACGCTTATGCATTTCTAGGTTGCCACGTGTTGTCACTGCATAGAGGCAGTTGTCACACTTGTAGGGTTTTTCACCCGTGTGCGTACGCTTCTGCTAGACTAGGATGCTAAGTGAAACAGCTGCAGAAGGGCACATGTCACACTTGTAGGTTTTTTCGCCTGTGTACGTACGCTTGTGTCGCGCTAGACTGCTAGATGAAACAGTAGCATAACTGCACTGTTCGCATTTGTGTGGTTTTTCCGCAGGGTGGGAGGACATATGCCTGTTAAAGTTGGTGGCCGTAGCAAACGCCATTGAGCACAGGGAGCAATTAAATTTCTCTCCTGGGCCATGCAATGCGATGTGTCTCGTAACATCCTCATGTTTCGTAGACGTATACGGGCCGTGGGGGCCCCACAACCGCTCTTTTGTTCTATTACGGTACAGATACCGGACGGAATTTTCTTCATCAGTAGTCGGCGAAGGCCCCTGGTCCTTCCAATCTGTACGAGCTACATTTCCGAACACAGACGTCGACGGCGATTGTTGAACAGAATTCTCTGGAAGGAACTCGGGACTGGATACAGCCTCTAGAATCAAAGTTAATGACAACAGTACGTTAGTCAAAATCAGAAATTTTTGTGCCTAAATGTTTGGCAACGTTTTCGTGCAATGATTTAAAAATGCCATATCATTTACCCATTGGCTAGTTTGGCTCTTTGGCTGATTAACGTGCACGGACACTGCGCAGTCTAAGGGCCTCCAGCATTCCTCCTCCATCGAAATGCGACCGGCGCCGAAGTGATCGAAGCCACAGCCGAGCACCATAGCTACAGAGACAAACACCACAAACGTGGCGGTGCACGTATAAGAAAGGCAGTTGCACTTGATTCCATTTAAACACCTCACAAATCATATTTCGGCTTTATAGATTGGTATTGTACACGAACCGATCAATATGTCTAGGTCTTTCGCACGACACCAAAGGACGCCTGAAATTCGCACGGAATGCAAGTAATATACGAGCATAGAACTGAAGAAATTGATTTCCAAGGCCTGAAAGAAGTAAAACTGCACACTATCAATGTGAGTAATCATCAGAAAATACCGAATAGATGTTCATCTGCAAACTATGCAAATCCTCAGAATTAACGCAGGGGAAAATAAAGAAAAAACAGTACGCAAAGAATACACGTAATTTTCCTGAGTACCAAATATACATCAAATTCATTTTTGACCATCCAGCTAACGGCACGCTGCAAACTGCGAAACGGACCGCCCCCCGAACTCCTCACCGTTTGTCACATGGTTGTCGTATTCCCGCCGAAAGTTCATGGCACTTCCTGTTAGGGCTTGTGGCAAAAGCTGTTCCGATCTGAGGGCGGCTGTTTAAATACACCACCCGTAGGTAAGGCGAAAATCAGCGATAAGCTCTTTATTTTTTTCAGGCTACGCCCTGTGTACACCTGGGAACAATGAAAATGAGAATTTTTGAAAACTGGAATTTTTGAAAAAGACCCCTTGCGCAAACTGTTCACGCGGAATACGAGCGGCTGAAAAGCATTTTCTAGCGTTGCCTGCGAGACAGCCTGAAGAGCACCTGGTCGTGTTCCCGCATTTATGTCGGAGCTAGTGGTTTCCATTCCCGCTTGTATGAAATAGTTGAAGTAAAATACACTTTTTCGGGTCTGCGGATTCGTGACACCAGGAGTACTTAGTCACATGAATACACCGCTCCGTTTTCCCGTCATTACTTTTCTCTTTCTTGACGCACAATCATGAGTCGATCCCAACCATAAGAGAAGCAGCTTTATAGAGAGCGCGCCCTTGTCCAAGAGGAGAACCCATCGTTGTAAGAAACAGAAACGCTGCTCCAAGAACTCGAATTGGTGACTTTTTGAAAGAATCCACAGGGGCACTCTCTCCAAGAGCGCGCTAGTCCTTTAACGTATCCAAAATCTGTAAACATCATCCGTCTCTCACATGCAGCCTCTGCATTCTCCAGTTCCACACAGTTCCGCTGGAGGCGAATCGCATCAAAATTATTTTCACAATACGGAAGAGAGCCTTCTCAAAGATATAGAACCAGTGGGAAGAAAGGAATGGTTAAGCACTTGAATAGCGAATTACAACTTGCTGCGCTGGAACTGATTCTGTATTTCCGATTCACCACACAGTCTCGCTGGTGGTGAATCGCATCAAAAACTATTTCAGAGAACGAAAAAGAGCCTTGTCAGAGATGCAGCAACAGTAGGAAGAAAGAAATGGTTAAGCACTTGCATAGCGAATTAGAACTTGCTCTGCCGGAACTCATTCTTGTCTTTCCGGGAGCACATGGCTGTGGAGAGGCCAGGCGTTGGCGTTATGGCTTTTTAACTGAGTTTGGGCTTTCAGAGTGAGGATGGCCGCGATAGGGAAATAATTAAAGGTGATCCTACACAGAGAGTTCCTGTCATGGTCAGAAATGCCCACTTCAATTTGGAAGCCAGGCCTTCGATATATACCTCCAATGACATGAGCACGCCTCGCCAGATTCGCTGCAGGACACGAAATCGGATGCTATCGACTCAGAGTGTGTTCCACTCAATAGGCCGTCTTGCACCGGAAGCATAGAATCTGCTATCATAGGATAGTGCTGAAAGCAATAGGTAAAAAAAGTAGGGTCGAAAGAGCACTAAAAGGCAACGAACTAAGAAGGTTACCACATCGCCTTTCCCACTTTCAAAGAGATAGAGAGGAAATTAGTTTGGCACATAAATTGCTGGGAAGGATTTCTGCATGTAGGAAGAGGTATCCCGCTCGTAAGAGACAAGCTCAAGCAAAATCAGAGCACGCTTATGTTATTTTACTGTGTGATGGTAGAACTTGACATGCTTGAGAACCTATCCCGAGTTGCATAATTTTGACGCCGGACAGGAGTTATGAAACGCAGACCAGCTGCCGAATGTTTTGACATCGCAGAAATGTTTCCGGCACGCTCCTAATCTCTAAGCCTTACACTATCTGTAAGTGTCTTCTCTACGAAGCCCGTCATGGATAGGATGTGCATCTATGTAACTTGTATTTTGCTTTATGTTTTACAAAAAAAATGACGTAAATGCACTGTAAAACGGCAACGATATAATGCTTTCAACCGTATCTTTATAATAAGTGTATGCTCTATGTCAAAATGAGTAGTCGATACCATAAGCATAACCATCAGTGTTCAACACCTTCCTCGGGGACAATTACAACCCATAGTGTTGTCTCTGATAATTGATATGTAGGATACTTCTGAATATGAACGCCACGATGCACAGTATCAATTGTGTCAGGGAGGGAAGAAAGAGGCGCGGTTTGTGTGCTTGTATTTCCTGTGGTCGAGTTCTTCGCGCCGTTCCTGGCGCATAAACCAAGTTTCGCTGCAACTGTAGCTGCAACTATTACTGCAAGGCAATCTGAAGCCAGCTCAAGCGTAGATTTTATTCGGTTATCACATATACTAAAAAGAAAGGCGAAGGTATATGGGTGAAGTGAGGTTGTTGAAGCCTGCCGCAGTATTTTGTATATTTTTTGTATACCCTTGCTGCACCACTTTGAAGACAGTATCGGACGTTCAGCACACCCGTTCGCTCATTCAAAACTCAGGTGCGCACGCTGGAATACTGTAGCGCAGAGTACTTGTTATTTCCCTCATATTCTATAATCTTTTTCGGAACTTCGTTATAGCCGGTGTTAACCCAGCTTCCAAGAAGAATCGTAATTCTTTACTTATTTCTCTTATTTCGTTACAAACCGTTTTAGGTTATCATGAGGATCGACTTGGCAACGGGAATAAATTACCACCACCAGCAATGTGTGCGAACGAAAACATCGATCTTCCCAAACAAGGATTCAGTTCAAATGAAGGAAACCAGTAGCCACTGAAGACGACTAGCATAGAGTAATTGGATTGGAACCGACTGTAAAGCACAGGACGCGAAATTCCGAGGTCGCAGATTTCAGCGGTTGTTTTGTAGTGATAGTTACATTACGGTAGCATTTCGAGCCTTCAGCGTGGCGGCGCCGCCACGCTGTCACGTGGTTGGGCACGTGGTGCGGAATAGCTGCCGGCAGCGCGCAGCGGTGGCTCATCACGTGGTTCATCACGTAGTTGGTCATGTGACCAAGTTCCACTCAGCCAGCTGTAGCTATCGCGTCGCTCGAGGTTTAACTAGAGCTACAACTACCGCGTAATATCTATCAGCGAGGCAATTGAGCTACGCGGGCAGAAAACGCAGCACGACAGTGCCGCTCGTCGCCGTCGCCTGGGCTTGTGCGGCCGAGCGTTAGCTTTACGCCCGGTGAATAGACAGCCAGAAAAACTGCGCTTGTGCACCTTATACTTATCGAAAAAAGCGCAACGAGTGGCTGCATTTCATATCTTCACACTTTCTTACTAATCCGCGGGGAACTCCTGCCAGATTCTTCAACTTCGGCCACCATACTCGGCCACGGCGGCCAAAACGCCGCGGCTTTCACGGCGCACATAGGCGAAGGCATGCACGGCACGTGCCGCTTTTCACTTACGGGAGCACTTGACTGCTCAGAAGAAACCACACTCAAAACATTAAAATAGCATGTTTATGAGCGTAACTAATAAAGCAGGGGTACATCGATATCTGTTTCCTCAACAATCAGAAAACGGGTGCCACGAGCAAGTCCGCTTTCATAGGGATCACTCAGGTCGCGTAGTAAGCTGACGGCTTCCGAAAATAAAACACTGAAAATGCATCTTATTTCGATCAGCTAAAAAAAAGAAAACTTTTCGAGCGACCGCCGTCCACGGTTTGAATGCAAGCACTTCAACAGCGCGCACCAGACAACGCTGGTCGGGTACGCCGCTCTCACGTCGGCGATCAGAGGTTGCCAGACCAGCAAGCAGTTCGCAGAAGAAACGGAAAAGAATTCGTTTTAAAAATATTTACTGCAGAGAATTAACTGAAATTTGGGGGAATTTTAATTCTACAAGTTGAGAATTAAATGCGATAAGCAGGGTATGCGTGAGAATAGGCTGTCATGACCCCTTTAACAATGCGTTTTACATGCACACAGTGTTTAACATGCACTCGACCTGGGCGCGCCCGCACGTAGAAAGCGTGGACAGTGCTTCACAGCGTTCAGTCACATACTCGGCCACCAGCTTGCACTAATGCAGTAATAACGCCTCGCTCCTTGAGGTGGTATTCAATATTTCTGTCGTGCGAACTACCACATCAATCGAGCTAATTTCACAGCGATAGCAATTAGTGCCCGGAATGTCCGGATCCCGGCATCGCCGGGCTTCTACAAAAAAAGAGAGATAAATATAAGTAAAGACTATGAGAGAGGAGAGAAGAAGCCTCTTAAAGGTAAAAATTGATATGTTTTAGTGCTGGCAATTACTGGTTCACTGTAGTTTCATAGGAAACGAGTGAGTAACGTCCTCGCGAAAGCGAAATAGGGTCGTTTCACGAACAGCAACATCGCTCCTAACACTTCAGAGCCCGTCTACATAAACGAGCACCAATGTCCAGCACTTAAAAAACTTCTAGCATGACTGTTAAGAAGTACGAAAAGAGTTGGAAGTCCGTTTGGAAAAGCAATGGAAAGATCTACGCAAGGCAGGCCGATGGCTTGCGGGCAGTACAAATCCTCAGTGAAGCTGACATCGATAAAATCTTTTCAGACCAGGCTATGGTTGTGTCTTCATCTTCTAACAGTGACTGAAGTATGTACAGGCTTAGCTGCTTGCTCAAAAGGTAACAAAAGATATACACAAAATGTCAGTACAGCTCAATTGGCTCAAAAGCCTGAAACCTGGTGGCACATAATCTTTTCTTCACCTAAATGCCCGTTCGCTGAAATATAAGCATGATGATTTCGAACTCCTGCTGAATTCTGTAGATATCAAGTTGGATGCTATTATGGTATCCGAAACCTTGAATACCGAAGCTTTCTGTTCGTTTATCATCCGGCTTATAATAGCTTTACATATTGCAGTCCGCATAAAAGGGGCGGTGGTTTGCTGGTCCTTTTGAAACATTGTTTTAACGTGCATATCGTCGAAGAATATTCTGAGTCAAATGAAAATTACGAGGTATTGACTGTTCGTGATGCTTGCACATTTTTCACCGTGGTTTATCGTCCACTACACGCAAACGTCGCAATTTTTTCGCGTTTTCTTGAACATCTGTTTGACTTCATATGTTTGAATAAGTACTCATTATTTCTTGGTGGCGATGTAAACATTGACATGCTTGTCAATTCAGCCTGTCGAACTGGTATGCTGTCTGTTTTTGATGCACATGGCTTTGTTAACCTCATAAATGAGCCCTCACGTATAACATCATCCTCGCAACCTCTAATTGATGTATTTGTTCCAAATGTTGATAAACCTGCAATCCCTGGAACTCTTGCATATGATATTAGCGATCACTTTCCTATTTTCGTATTTATTCAGGATAAATATGCCGCCAAGACAGACAGCTCACCTCCCTTGCTTTTTCAAAACGTCACAGATACTTCTTTGAACAGTTTTCGCACTGATGTTCAAGCTCACAGCTGGAGTCATGTTCTTGAAAAAACTGATGTCGATTCCATGTATGACGCTCTCGTGTCAGATATTACAATCCTGTACAAAAAACATTTGCCGTACATGTCGCGCGTAAATAACAAAAACTCACGGAAGCCATGGATTACAAGCTATTTTATAGCTCAAATTAAAATAAAAAATAAGCTATACTGCAACCTCGTAAAATCAAACGATGCGTCAGAGCTTCACACGTTTAAATCATTCAGGAATCGCTTAAATGTCAAACTTAAGCATGCCAAGCATCAGTATTTGAAGACGCATTTCAATGATACAATAAAAAATACTGATTTGCTGTCGAAGCGTTTAAACAGTCTTCTACGATGCAAAAGACAAACTGTACTTATAATCATGAAGGTGGGTAGTAGAGATGTGACTGGCAAGGCGCTCTCTGATATGCTGATTGATCACTTTATTGGTGTGAGTGCCTCGAGCAGACTGCCGGCAATAAGTTCGGTCCCAATTGCCGGACGAATTTCAGTCAGTAATAGCATGGTATTTTTGCCCACAACTGCAACAGAAATTACATCTACATTTCAGGCAATTAAAAATTCTAAATCACTGGATGTCAATGACATGCAGATTTCTCCAGTTAAGTCTGTCCTTGATCTGACTGCGCCTGTCTTATGCCAACTATATAACCTGTTTTTAGAATGCAGCTGTTTTCCCAGGAACATGCAGATTGTAAAAGTGGTGGCTCTAAACAAAGGAGGTGATAAAAATAACATAAATAACTTTGAAGCCAACTCCGTACTGCTTATATTTTCAAAAGGTTTGGAAAAGATAATGCGCACGCGTCTTTAAAGTTTCCTAAACAAATTCTCTCTGATCTCGCTGTATTAGTATGGCTTAGCGAAAGGGAAATCCACGTAATCAGCACTATTAGATGAAAAGGAACTCATCACTGACGTCTATGAACGCAAAGAACTTGTACTAGGTCTGTATATTGATTTTCAAAAGCGTTTGACTGTGTCTATTATGAAACCTTATTGTCAAACCTGGAGGACTACGGAGTGCGCGGAAGTGCAAATCTTCTTCTTTCTTCATATCCTCATAACAGGTGCCAATATGTAAATCACAATAATCATAATTCTAACATAAAAAGCATCCCTTCCGGCGTACCGCAAGGAAGTATATTTGGGCCTTTGGTATTTATATTAATGATATTTTTTCCCTGCATGACGCCATATCATGCATTGGTTACGCGGATGATAGCTACGTTTTTCAGAGGGGCAAATATTGATGATTTAATTTACTCTGGAAACCATGCACTGTCATTTGTTAGCGACTGGTCGCAAAGAAATCATTTACGGTGGAACACTAAAAAGACACAGGCTATTCTTTTCCGCACTAAGAACACAAATGTTAACCCCGAAGGCAAGATACTTTTGGACGGTGTGGAAATAAGTATCGTTAACGAAATTAAGACCCTTGGCGTAACATTTTCCGCGACCATTACGTGGAATAAGCATGTTGAAGTACTCTGCAATAAACTTAGCAAGGGTTTGCGGGATACTAAACAGACACCCCACTTCCTACCAACCGCAGTTACGCGTAATTTATAACGCATTGTTTCTGTCTACACTGAACTACTGCCATCTAGTCTGGTAAACTACATCTAAGGAAAACATAGAGAAACTTAAAATCTGTCAGAAACGTGCATTGCGTTCAATTGCTAATATTCCATGTCATGCGCATACTTCTGGTTACTTTCATCACTTTAAACATCTTCCCATAGAATCCATCTATCTTTTTGGTCTCACGTCTACATATCGCTCGTCCGTTTTGGTGTGTAATCGCAGCTTCCTGGACCTAATAAATATTCGACAACACAATTCCTTCTAAAATACTAGTCAAAATGACTCATGGGTTGTGCGTTTCTGTCGTACAGATTATGGTCGCCCATCCATTTCTTATCACGACGCTGTTCTTTTAATTAACCTTGCGGCCATCGATGTCTGCCCGGAAAAGATATCCAAACGAGCAGTTTATGCTCATTTTCTTGCAGCCAACGCCTGATAAATTTTGTATGCTCGTGCTTGTACTTTTTGGTGTTCCTGATGTTTGTTACTTGTTGCTTATTTTATTGTATCCTGTGTTTTTGACTGCCATGAAGGGCTCTGTACTGCTGTACTGCTGCACTGCTGCACTGCTGTACTGCTGCACTGCTGTACTGCTGTACTGCTCTACTGCTGCAGATTCTTTTTCTGAATGGTGTTGAAAGGTTCTTTTATAAGCATTGCGTTTAAGTTGAAGTGTATTTAACGAAATCTGTTTATAACTTTTTGAAGCTAAATGTGTTTTTTCTTTTCAAACTGCTGCCGAATTGTACATGACAGGGTCGGGCTTCGTCAAGCCGCAATCTTGAGGCTTTTACCCGCCACCCACTCTTTCTCCTTGATAGAGAAAATAAAAGATTTGATTTGATTTTGATTTCATTACCTCGGCGCTATGTCTGATCACGCGGCATCATCCACTACAGCGCAGGAATAATCGCTCTACTTGATGGGACCGCACAAGTTCTAGTATAATGCTTGGAAAAGACGGCTTCCAGGAACTAGAACCCGAGATATGTTGGAGGCTTACTGAACAACCAGCAAAAAAATAAAGTGGTCCCTGTGCCAATCCAGCTTTTTGCTAACGTGAGTCGATTGTTCTTCAGCCAGAGCTGTCCATATAGCGGTAACCCTCATGCCAGTGATTAACGAACAACATCCTAACAAAAGTAAAAGAAATAACAGAAAGTTCCACCGGGAACAAAAACAAAACTGCGGGAATATTGAGCGTTATAGTGAAATCTTACATTATATGAAATATTGCGGCCGTAAACGGTTTCCCTCTCAGAAATGCTTTTGTCCAAATTTGTTGGGTATGCAAACATAAGTGGTTCGGGTATCCGAAAGACCTTCATTGAACGTACATAAAAATGCGTTTCAGGAGTGGATGTCTGCTCCTTTTAAGTTGTTTTCTCAGGAAATTTTCGGAGCAATTGTCATCTTATACGTTGCCATTTATGATGCTCTGAGGAGTATATTTCACTTGATAAGGAAGCCCACTTGCAATGCAGTACTTGTATGAGAGCCTCATTTTACAGCACTGTGCTGCAGAATAAATCATTGGATGAAATTTCAGCGACTTATTACCAACAATATTTTTATTCGGTACAAAACATTTTTTTTGCCCGCGCATTCTTTCGGGGTATTCAGTTTGAAATAACAAAATGAATAAAAATATAGAAGCCACCTTTCCAAACAATGAGGTCGCTTTAAAATGCTTTGATGTCAACATATAGGCAGGTCTTGTCATCGCTGGTTACAGGGCACAATGTGAAAGGAGGCTCTTTTTGAAAGAATGATTAGAAAAAAAAATAAGCGAGTGAAAGAAGCAAGCACAACGGCATCGCACCAACGCCGGGTGGTCACTCTAAAAATTGGCATCAACGGTGGTCCAACACTCCTATTTATGGAAAGCGCTACCATTTTGAGACATTGGCGTGACTTTGAATCCATTATCGGGGCAGCATTCTGCCGAACGAGAGGCCGACGCTCGATCGTCTATGGGACCGGTATTCAAGCACTTGCATCCTGCTTTTGAAAATCGCCATTGATTCTTGGAATATCGGCACAATTAGCACGAGTGACCAAATAATCGGTGTCGTGGATGTGCAATTCTACCTAGTAAAAATTCTTAAAACAAGACTGCCAAAGTATATAAAAAACACTTTTATTTCACTGTGTTACAAGGGGCATGAGTGTAGAGCATGCACGATGACTTACACACAAACAACCATCCTGTGGTGGAAGGAAAAGAATGGCCCAAGAACAAGGTTGCAGGGACGATCCTTCG
Source organism: Amblyomma americanum (assembly GCF_052857255.1). Classification (NCBI taxonomy): domain Eukaryota; kingdom Metazoa; phylum Arthropoda; class Arachnida; order Ixodida; family Ixodidae; genus Amblyomma; species Amblyomma americanum. The sequence continues at coordinate 98,173,871 of NC_135499.1, read as the reverse complement.
TTTTCAAGGTCGTTGCAGTGAGGATGATTCAAGTTGGGCAATGCAGCTTTGTGAGTTCCGGTGGCACGACTAAGGCATCCATAAACTGCTTAACGTAGCTGTCCTCCAATGGACTTATGAGGCACATCTCTAATTGTTGGAGTCCTCTGGCGACAGGACCGTTGCTCTGGATTCAAACAAAGGCATCCATAAACTGCTTAACCTAGCTGTCCTCCAGTGGACTTATGAGGCACATCTCTAATTGTTGTAGTCCTCTGGCGACAAGACCGTTGCTCTGGATTCAAACAAAGGCATCCATAAACTGCTTAACCTAGCTGTCCTCCAGTGGACTTATGAGGCACATCTCTAATTGTTGTAGTCCTCTGGCGACAGGACCGTTGCTCTGGATTCAAACAAAGGCATCCATAAACTGCTTAACCTAGCTGTCCTCCAGTGGACTTATGAGGCACATCTCTAATTGTTGTGGTCCTCTGGCGACAGGACCGTTGCTCAGGATTCAAACAAAGGCATCCATAAACTGCTTAACCTAGCTGTCCTCCAGTGGACTTGAGGCACATCTCTAATTGTTGTAGTTCTCTGGCGACAGTACCGTTGCTCTGAATTCAAACAAATTCCTCGTGCAACACTTGTACGGTGACCTCCCGATCCGTCGAACATAAAGAGAGATCCAGCCGCCGCGGTGGCTCAGTGGTTGCGGCACTCAGCTGCTGAGCAGAAGAAAGCCGCGGGTTCGATCCTGGGCACGGCGGTCGAATTTCGATGGAGGTGAAATTCTTGAGGCCCGTGTACTGTGCCATGTCAGTGCACGTTAAAGAACCCAAGGAGTCAAAATGTCCGGAGCCCTCCACTACGGCGTCTCTCATAGCCTGTGTCGTTTTGGGAAGTTAAATCCACATAAACGATAAACGTTCAGAAAGGTCCACGATATCGTGATCATCAGCCTATGTACTGCCATCGCAGGACAAAGAAAGACAAAATAATCAAATAGCGCTCAGGATAGCTGCAACAAATTTTACAGGAAATTTGTAATTTACGCTTGCGAACTAGTGCCACAATAATTGCGAAAAATAGATTGGAAATAGCAAGTATTTCTTGTACCAAAAGGTTTTTATCTAATTTCAATGAGCCGTGTCGCTCGGCCCAGTAAACATATTCACCGTGACAAAAACAAATTAACTTGGTATTTCAAACAAACGAACATTGATTTTATTGCGAAAGCAATACTGCTCGAGGTTTGCGCTCTTCGCCGTCGTCCCGGAGAATCCACTTTTGACCTTTAGCGTGACCTATGTGTGACGTCATACCAGCTGTGGAAAAGCGAGGCCCCAACTCGGCTCGTCGCAGTCCTCCCAGCGAATCCTCCACGGTATGTCGGATGAAGTGTATAAGGTGAAGCTGCAACGATGTGCTGCAGCTAAGAAGCGGCGGCGTGCGGAAGAAACGGATGAAGAGCGGGAAAAACGTTTAGCTAAACGGCGTGCATATTGTAGTCGTTATGGAGAGCTGGAAAGAGACGCAACAACGACATAACGAAGCGAGCAAAAGACAACGCGCTCAAGGGATGCCAGAAGAACGCGCCGCAAGACTCGAGAAGCGTCGTAACGCAGATGCGGCTGAGCGTTTTTCCTGGCGCCCGTGTGCTGTGCGATGTCAGTGCACGTTAAAGATCCCCAGGTGGTCGAAATTATCCCGGAGCCCGCTACGGCACCTCTTCTTCCTTCTTTCACTCCCTCCTTTATCCGGAGTTCGGAATTTAACAGCTACTATTTATAGGCCCGTTCGGAATATTTCATATTGACAGACTACTGAACGCAAGCATCGCACACTTTGAATGACGAAGGAAACGTGTTTTCATTTCTCTTGAAGTGCCTGTATGGTCAAGACGTTGAGGCTGAAAATTTTTTTCATTAAGGAAAGCATGCTAAAAACTGTCGCAGTCTTGGACACAGGATTTTCAGTGCGAACATCGAGTTGACGCTGCAAATTTTAAGACGCGGAAAACCGAGCATAATGTGAAGAATATAGGCACAACAGGATCACCAGCAATGCTAGTGCTGTAGCCTTGTGCGTTTCTTCGTCTGATTTGTCCAAAGTTGCTAACCTGTTTGAACCTCGCGCGCTTTCCGGCATCGAACAACGCATATTCAGTATGCGTAGATAATCTGAAAGCGGTCTGAAGATAGTAATCGGGAAAAAAATTTGCTTGTTTTAAATTTTGTTGAGCGGGGACAAAAAACAGCTTCCCCCTTCTCCCCCCTCGGCATCCCTATCCCGAACAATGAGCAGGCCGCCCCCCCCCCCCCCCCGCATGGGGACAAACACTCTCCCCTCCTCTTTCCTGCCACCCCTCCCCAGCACTGATAAGAAGAGTTGTGCTCGAATACAGTAGTCAAGAGCAGTTCTTTCTTGCGCATAGCATACACTTGAGTCCGCTGTGGAGACATAATCTGCATTTCACTTGGTGAGTTTACTCTCCGAAATGGCATAGACGACGGAACAAAAGCTGCAGCGAATTCTTTCCCCATTTACATCTGCCATCTACTTTCGCATACGAAAATTCTGCGAAGTGAACATACGCTGTCCTGCATTTGGTGCGGGAAATTGAAAGGGGGATGGGGCGGGGGGTGTTGGTCGCTGAGCATTTGAAATGAGAATTGTGTCAGACGTATCGTTGAGTGCTTGAAAAAACCTTGAATTGTGGAAAAGAATAATTTCCTTTTTTTTTCTTCAGTGTTCACAAGAGCGACGAAACCACAATACTTTAAAAACGAATTTTTTTCGAGACTAATACCTCACTACGCTCTTGTTCATCTGTCTGGGACTCTGCTAGACATCTGGAGCCGTCCATGCATTGGCAAGCAGGGCTGCTAAAAAGTTTGGACGGTCCGGAGAAACTTTCGCCACACGACGAGGAAATGTGTCGCCAAATCTGGCCATTTCGAATCAAACATGGCCAAAAAAGTAGACACACTGGTCCTGTACAGAATACTTAGTAATAATGGCTTCCAGAATTTATGGAATATTTTTTGCAATCAGTTATTCCATAACTTGTTCTAAAGACGGTGCGTGAGGCCCCCGAGAACACTGTAGACGAGTTTATTGTGTAAACTATCTGTATTTGCCACTTCTGACGTGTGCCGTATTTAATTCATTTTATGAGATAAGTTTTCATCAAAGGCGTTATTCTCTCACGCTGCCATTGAATGTAAGACGACGGCAGTCTGATGACAGTAGGCGAGAAATGCGCCCTGGGCCGTGATTCTCTAGTATGTCTTCACTGCGAGCAAAACTGATTCCGAACGCCATTGCAAACTTCTTCCTTTCACATTATGTGCTATCTGCGCTCGTCTACCGGGTGACTCTGAGGAAGAAAGTAAAGGAACCGTTTAAAGAGGTAAAATCTATGAAGTTATGATTTTTATTGCACACACAACGAAGTATTACCGTCTCGAACGTAAATATTTCCACGTGACCGCGAAACACTTTTCACAGTTGCGTAGGAGTTAGTTATATTGATTTTAATGGCGCAGAAGCAACTATGGCTATGATGCGCCAAACACAAGGTTAGGTTCTTGTTAAATGTTACACTTTTTATACTAAAGTTTGTTTAAAACATTGGCTTCATTAAGAAACTTAAAAATACTTGAAAGATCAACCAGTGCTTGATCACCTAAAAGCAACTTGGGGTGCAATGGGATGTATTCATTGTAGAGTGTTGTAAAATATTTTTTTCTCAGTTGTTCCAGTTTTCTGCATGAAATTAAAATGTGGTTTACAGTGAGTACATCGCCGCACATTTCGCAGAGAGGTTTGTCTTGTTTTGTCAGTAAAAAGTTGTGTGTAAGGTGTGTGTGCCCAATGCGTAGCCGACATAAAATAACTTCAGTAAAACGTTCTTGATGTCTACATGATTTCCATTCTCCTAAAACGGGTTTTATAGAATGCAGTTTGTTGTTTGCCTGTTCTTCCCATGCAGCCTGCCACTTAATTCTGAGTTTACTGTGCACTAATTTCAAAAACTCCCTGTGTGGTATGTTATCTTGTTTTATTTGATCAATTCGAGCTTGTGCTGCGCATGCATCTGCTCTCTCATTACCTACAATTCCAACATGGCTGGGCACCCAGCAGAATATAATGTTATGATTTTGTTTTTTTATTTTAATTATGTTATGTATGATGTTTCCTATAATGGGTTCAGCGGCGTTTCTACAGTGCAGCGCTTTGAGCATACTCAGTGAATCGGTGTAAATGACGCTATTTTTAATGTTTTCTTTTAGTATTTGGTCTACGGCTACAAAGACTGCATAACTCTCGGCAGTAAAAACCGATGCATACTGTGGCAGTCGTATCATTTTTTCATTTTTGTCTTGAATTACTGCACATCCAACATGACTTTCTGTTTTTGACCCATCAGTGTAAAATTCAGTGAAGGTGTCATATTTTTCTTGCAGTTCAAAGAATTCTTGTAGTATGAGCTGATGTGGCATTTCCTTTTTATGTAAGTGTGTCAGTGTGAAGTCGCACACTGAAGGCAGGTTGTACCATGGTGGTAAATTTTCATATTTTTGTGCAATATTCGGCAGGGCATCCAGTACTCCTAACTCTTTACATTTATCTTCAAAGCGCATTATTAGTGGCCGGATGGATTGTGGTTTATTGTTGAATAATATTTTGGATGGGCACTTGGTAACAATGGGATGGCAGAGATGTTTAGGAAGAGAACGGGTTTTTAGGACATAAGCGCATGTCAGCGTGACTCTTCTATCTTCTAGTGCAGGCTCATTAGCTTCAATGTAAAGACTGTTTATCGGGGATGTTCTATATGCTCCAGTTGATAGTCGCAGACCAAGATTATGAACAGGGTCCAGTCGTTTCAAGTAGGATGCTCTTGCTGAACCGTATACTATGCACCCATAGTCCAGCTTGGAGCGTACCAGAGAGCGATAGATGTGTAATAGGCATGTTCTATCGGACCCCCACCGTTTTCGCGAGAGCACCTTTAATACATTGAGGGCTTGGGATGCTTTCTTTTTAAGGTTGTTAATGTGTGGTAGAAATGTGAGTTTCTTGTCAAAAGTGAGTCCTAAAAATTTATGTTCTGGTTTAATTGGTAGTGTGGCTTGATTCAAGTATAGGTTGGGATTGAATTGTAGGTCTCGTCGTAATGAGAACAGAACGGCTACTGTTTTTTGAGGAGAGAACTTGAACCCATTTATCTCTGCCCAAGCAGCTAGTTTATTTAGTGTGATTTGTATTTGTCTCTCGCAGGACGATATGCTGGAGGAGGTGCATGCTATCTGTAGGTCATCTACATAAACCGAATACATTATGGACTTGGGTATTACTTTGGCTAACGAATTCATTTTTACTACGAAGAGTGTCGTGCTTAGAATGCAACCTTGGGGTACGCCATTCTCTTGGGTGAAAGTCATGGAGAGAGTTGTTCCTAGGCGGACCCTAAATGTGCGGTTAGCCAGGAAGTCGTTCAAGCAGTTCAGCATCCTGCCTCGGATATTTAGCTCTGCTAGGTCGCGGAGGATACCGAACTTCCACGTGGTATCGTATGCCTTCTCCATGTCGAAGAAGACCCCGATACACTGCTGTTTGTGGATGAACGCCTCCCGTATGGTGTTCTCTAGGCGGACAAGGTGATCGGTGGTTGAGCGTGCTTTTCTGAATCCACATTGATGTACATCTAATAGTTGCCGAGATTCGAGTACAAAGGTGAGTCTAATATTTATTACACTTTCAAAAGATTTAGCAATGCAGCTGGTGAGGGCTATTGGTCTGTAATTGTCAGGACATGTTGGTGATTTTCCGGGTTTCAAAAAAGGTACTATTACTGCTTTCTTCCACTCCTCAGGTATTCTGCCAGTCATCCATATTTTATTGAAGAATTTTAACAGTGCCTGTACGGCTGTATCAGAGAGATGGGCAAGCATATTGTAATGCACATTGTCTGGGCCTGGTGCTGTCTTTTTACCGGAAGATAATACTCTATTTAATTCCTGGAGTGTAATGGGCTGGTTGTAGTCTTCCTGTATGCCTGCTCCGAATGGAAGTTTTTGTTTTTCAGCTATAGCTTTGTGTTTCTGGAATGTGCTTGTGTAGTGGGATGATCTTGAGACTTCAGCAAAGTGCTCGCCCAATAAATTGGCCTGTTCTTCCAACGATGTTTGTGTACCGGGTGTTGTCAAAAGCGGAAGTGTGAAGGAAGTATGGTCACCAGTGAATTTACGAACTTTGTGCCACATTTTCTTTGATGGTATTGAACTATTTATAGAGGACACATATTTCTGCCAGGAGGTTTTCTCAGCATTCCTGCGCACGTACCGCGATCTCGCCTTGGCCCTTTTAAAAATGAGTAAGTTCTCTGCAGTGGGGTACCGGCGCAAGGTGCCCCATGCTTTATTTTGCTGTTTTTTTGCAAATGTACATTCTTCTGTCCACCATACTTTGTGTTTCTTATGTACGACTCCTGTTGTTTGTGGTATAGCGAGTGTTGCAGCAGATATTATGCATTTAGTAAATCTTTCATTAATTTCATCTATGCTGAGGTCTTCAGAAAATTCTTTATCTAGAGTGGCACTTTCTGTAAAAAGTGACCAGTCGGCGAGGTGAAATTTCCAGCGCCGTGGTCTTGTGGGGATGACTGGAGTGGAAGACGAGAGCCTGATGACAGTGGGTAGGTGATCACTTCCCAGAGGATCATTTAAAACATCCCATTTAAAATCGGTAAAAAGAGACGGTGATGTGAAAGCTAAATCAAGGAAGCTCATTTTTGCTGAGCTTGGGCAACAATATGTGGCCTTTCCTGTGTTTAAAAGACAGACATTATTCGAGAGTAGAAAATCTTCGATAATTTTGCCCCTAGAGTCACAGCGTTCGCTTCCCCAAAACGGGGAGTGAGCGTTAAAATCGCTAACTACCAGATATGGCTCCGGCAATTCATTGATCAGGCCTTCTAAATCTTGTATTGTTAATGTGATGTGCGGGGGGAGATATAAAGAGCAAATTGTTATTGTTTTGTAGGTAACGACGCTAACTGCAACTGCCTCAAGTTTTGTGTAAAGTTTGATTTCTTGAGCAGGGACGCCGCTTTGAAGGACAATCGCGACGCCTCCCGAGAGTCGATTTGCCTGCTCGCGATCGCGTCTAAAAATGTTATAATGTTTAAGGATATGCACATGTTGTGGACCAAGATTGGTCTCCTGAAGGCATAAAACTGTGGGTAGCATTGACCCTAAAATATGTGTTACGTCGCTGTAGTTCCGCATAATTCCTCTACAATTCCACTGAATTAAGAAAGCCATGTTAATTTTTGGGGTGAGAACGCTAAGGCGTTTACTTATGCTCAGGGCCCGTTATGAGGGGTCTGTCTTTTTTTCGCTCAAGAGAGCTGTTCCGCCGCTGCAAAGCGGGCGGACTGGGAGTTGTATCCATCACCTCGCCAGAGGTGCTGGAGGACCGCGCAGCCGCGGTTGTGTTAGTTTCAGGCCTCCCCTGACGGGGGGAAGTCCTGCGGGATGCCGACCCATGGACCGGCGCTCCCTGCTGTGAAAATGGCAGGGCAGCTTTCGCTGACCCTGCCTGGGGCGTGGATGGCCCTGCCATAGGCTCGGTGGAAGTGGCCTTGGCAGGTGCCGGAGTGCTGTGTAGTGCTACGCCCCTGCGCACCACATCAGCGAAGTTTGGTTTCGCTGTGAACGAGAATGTGTTGTTTAGTGCAAAACGCCTCCTGGCTTCTTTAAATGAAATGTTTTCTTTGGTCTTTATGGTGATAATTTCTTTCTCCTTTTTCCAGGACGGACGCGCCCTGGAGTACGCAGCGTGGTCTCCTTCGCAATTTGCGCAGCGCAGTGCTGCGTCACATTCCTCTGAATTGTGGTCCTTAGAAGCGCATTTCGCACAGGTTTTGCGGCCGCGGCAACTCTGAGAGCCGTGCCCGAATCTCTGACAGTTGAACCATCTGCGTGGGTTAGGAATGTAGTGCCTGACGTTAACTTTAAGGTATCCGACTTCGATGGTTTCAGGTAATGTGCTTGTGCTGAATGTGAGTACGAGGTGTTTAGTATCTATTTCTTTGTTGTCTTTGCGGATTTTAATTCGATAGACATCTGTGACATTTTGGTCGCTGAGACCTTCTAGCATTTCTTTTTCTGTTAGATGAATGAAGTCGTTTTCTGAGATGACACCACGGACGGTATTGAGGGATCTGTGGGCTGTTATGGAGACTGGGATGTCTCCAATAGAGAGAATGTCTGAGATCTTGGAGTTTTGGGTATGGTCACGGATTTCTAGTAATAAGTCGCCACTGGCCATTTTCGATAGCTTATATCCGGGGCCCAGTGCATCTGTTAGGCACTTTGACACAAGAAAGGGTGATAGTATTCTTGCCTGTTTTCCTTCTACTGTACTATGTATGACATGGAACTTTGGAAAGGTTGTTTTCTTTTTCGGGAAAAAGTCTGTTGCTTCGTTCCGCCCTCTTTTCAGAGAGCGATCAGGTTTTGAAAGGGGGGGAGCCATAAAGAAAATTTAGTTATTCGGTCATGGTGCCAGCCACCCACCACGGAGTCCAACAAGGGGACGGGACAGGAACTTGAAAGCAAGTCCTGGCCGCGCCAGCTGTACACCTCAACTATAACCAAATATGACTCAACTCAGGGTAGTTGGTCACACAAGGTTAACCCTCGCCGCCAGGAAAACAGGAAAAACCAAGGAGTGAGTAGGATATAGGAGAGTTGTGAGACAGAGATAGGAAAGTGAAAGATGGAGAGGAGGATAGGAAAAGGCGACTGCCGATTCCCCCCGGTCGGGTCAGGCCGGAGGTGCCGTCTGCAGGAAGCTGGGGCCAAAGTGGTGTGTTGCCTTTGCCAAGGGGCCTTAAGGGTCCAAACGCTCGGCATCGGCTCAACCACCAGGATCCCCTTTTCCCCGGACACGGCGATGCCACGCACGGCGAGGCGCGGGTGCTCGGGTCCGTGGTGATGCACAGTTCACCATCATCCCCTTGCGGGGATGTCCCTGCGGATGCTCGGGAACCCGCGGTGTCGCCACTCACCGTCGCGACGCCTGCAAGGTGCAGGCGCCCCCCTGCGGGGGAGTTGCGTAGGAGTGACAGAAGGAAACTGATGGTAGCATACAGTCAAAATCTCATAATAGTTCACAGTAATTTTATGAGGCAAATCCTCCCGAACGACGTAGGTTGCGATGTCTTTTTCTGCATATTAAGGCCAAACGTTTAAGACGGACTTCAAAAAGGTCGAGCTTCTTTTCATTAAGACGTACTGTCTTTGTCAAATTTTCATTAGAAAAAACTCGGTTATGTTCGGAATATGATGCCCCAAGTTTAAGGATCTTGATGGCCGATCCGACGAGCGTCGGAAAAGGGGCATACTCCAGTAGGGTCCTTGAATGGTAGCACCTTACAGCATCCATCGGAGCCCAACAGAGAATCCGGACTCATACTGCTGGTAGCGTAATTGCTCTGCCTTCTACTAGTGTGTTGTTTTCCTGGCCTAAAGCCCTCAGAACTGGAGATAATATTACGAGTCGCTTTTGGGAAGGCATTGGGTTAGAATGCTTATCCGAGCCCAGAGCCAAAACTGGCCACTGTTGTGATCGCGCTTCCTTCCTGCTGTGGAATTCGGCGAAGTGGACGTGTCTGCAGGACTGCCAGAGGGAACGACAACAATAGCGTACACGTGTTCGAACAGGAATGCCGGAAGCAGCGACGATAGCGTCCCCATAGCGACGATGGAGCTCAACAGGGATGCCAGCGACGACCATAAGCGTATTCGTTCCGGTCCTCGCCACGACGAAGTGCGGTATCAGTGCGGTCCCCTTCAGTCACGCTGCATTTGAACAATTGCCCGAGTGCCGCACCTGCGACAGAGCCTCCGCGTTCCGGTCACCAGTCAAGCTCTTTCGCCACCTGCGGGGAGACAGCCTGCATTCCTGTGTCATGCAGCTGCCCTCCGGACACATGTGCGCGGCCACCTGGAAGCCGCGGGGACGACAACATGACCGGGTCCTGTTCCCTTTCCCTCGACCGAGCTGCGAAGAAGCATCAGGACCTCCCTGCCGTGGGTGGTACCATCAGTGCCATCGTGTGATTGGACATCATTCTTCGAACTTTATTCCCCAGCTAGGTATCTGGGGAATACGAATAGTATTTAAGGAGCTGCTAGTTTGATGCCAAGAGAGCCCCCTTCTTGAGAGGTATCATACTCCCGACTCCTAAGAAGCTCTCGTTACTGAGAAGCCCTCTCAGTTGCCCGTACTTGAACATAATGTAAATATTCCTTGTATAAAGTTTTCCAAGTTTTCCTCCTCCGATCGTCCTCGTCTCTTCTCCGGCACAGTCACGCTACCTGAATCCCAACAACTGGTGGCAGCGGTAGGATGCTGCTACCTGAATCCCGACACCACGTCGCCGTTAATAATTTTAGGTCGAAACAGGCCTGTCGAATTGGCCAATTGGTTGGAAAGCAGCCGCCGGTGGGAACACTGCTGACAAGGCCTTTGTTGCAACGAAATGCTGAGGTCGGTCGGATGCAACCGACTCCGAATTGTTCTATTGTCGGTGTCTTTTGGAAATACACTGGTAGAAGTTCGCGAATATGCATCCGAAGCTTCGGAAAAGTTTTTGCGGTATTTCGGGTAAAAAACTTGTTCGGTGCATTTCGTTACGCTGTACAGATGAGTCAGCCAGATGGAACGCTTTTTTTATTACTGCATACCGTATGCATTGCGTCCACCATCATTTTCTGAAAGAGGTCTGCAGCATCTTTTTTTTTTGGGGTGCAAAAATAAAATCTGTTTATTATTCCCGAGTTGCCAAATAAATGTGATTAATGAAACCGTGGACTTTAGTGTTTTTCCGAATCTTGATATTTTTCTTTAAAAAAGAATGTACATCAAGAAGAGGTTTTCTAACAATCTTTTAAAGTTGCTGAATTAAATACAGATCGCTATTGGGACGTCTGACCTTGGTGCGTTTAGAAACGCGGAAAGTGCTTCGAGTCATTCTGCGTGGGACACGAGGCTTCTGGCATCGGTTTATTCTGTGAACCAGCCCCCAAATAAAACTGGATATTCTTTTCGCAACATGTTTGAATCTGTCGCATTGCTCATGAGACTTCCAACAGCCTCGACCCGACACCGGCACTATTCTCCGCACTACAACAAACAAGTAATATACGCGCCATAGCCAAAGCAGTGATGTTGATGTCTAGGAAATGGGCCGGTATTCTTTTTAGGTATACCTTATGTATGTCTCCACGATAAATATTTGATAGCAGGCTTTTTTTTCAGCAAAGTTGAGTTTTACGCATTTAACCTCCATCGGGGCCTTTTCGCACGGAATGCCCTGTAGAATGGCGGACGACTTCGCTGTGTGCGCGTTATGTTCCACGAACGGCGTTTTCTGGAAGCACCGGGTGTTTACACGCAGATGTGCACGTGGTTCGTATATGCACGGGCCCTAAGCGAAAACATGCGTGCTGTTCCTTAAGCTTCACTAGAATAAGCTACCACTGGGCTCATCTATTTCTGAAAGAATGGCCATGAAGCCATTGTTAAGGGATGTATAATGGCCCCTCCCACTTGTATTCCTTCCCCACTGGAAAATTCTAGGAAAGCTGGGGTAGCTGGCAGACAAGGAAGCGGGCTAGTGGAAAACGCCCGTTTTCTTTGTGGTTGAAGGGCCTGGGGACCGAATGAGATAAGAAGGTGAGGACAAAAGAAGTTGGTCGCCTGTTTTCCTCACTGATAAGCAGGGTGCAAGGGTAAAAACCAACACTCGCCCATCAATACACCCTGCCCTTCCATTTCGAATGCACATTGTATGGTGGGGGGAGCCCTAAAATTCTCGTGAATGCCATTGTTGTGACTAGGGGTGGGGGGATTAACCAACCTCTTTTTTTCTCCCCTCCTTAATGATCACCTGTTATGCTTCTCCTACCACCTTCATATCCCCATGCGACCGAGTCACGAACTAATGACCGCCCTTCACCTAAGCCTTTTCCCCTTCCTTTCTACCTCTTCATTCTCTCTCTCTTATCGACACGTGACCTGGGCCACCTTGCTTATAAATGTGGAGCCGGGAGTATAGTGTGCAGTTTCCAAAAAGCTGTTGTGCAGCGGTGGTCTCCGCTTGATTCGAGCCGTGCAGACAGTGACATCTCAAGCGTCGGTGTGAAAGAAGCGGGGAGGCTGATCTTGCACCATGGCGACGTTCAACGGATATGTTCTTGAGGTCAGTTGATTCAGCTGTATCCATTTATCCGTATATAAATTATCGTTTCTGTTCATCTATTAGCCCGTTTATTACTTTTTCTTCTGCTGTTCTCACAACATCGCCCGTGCTTGCATACTGCTGTTGGCGTTGCACGTTCTGAGTTTTCTGAGATTGATTGCCATATTCATTCGTTATTTTATTGAATGCAATCCGGCTCTAGACCTAGAAAATCTCGGTTCTCTCCTCATAGACTCCTCGTATACTGCGTAATTCTAAGAAAATTGAAATCCAACGTTTGAAGGATTTTCGTTTCGAGGATAAAATTTGCAGTGATTAGATGAAATGTACCATCGCCACAAGTTTAAGACAATTGACATATAGAACACCATACGGATACCTTGCTCATAATTTCGTGAGAGAATAGGTCGGTGCGTTATAAGGGTGCAAATTCTCTATTGTAGCAAATGCAGCTCTTCCAGAGGTTGCCTTGTGTCGGATAAATTGAGCACTCCACATAGGCCGTTCGTTTTTGGGACATTTTTTTTCCGGATAGAGGGATAAAATCGGGCAAATCTTTTCGAGCTCAAATTCGTATAGAGTTTAGGTTATTCCAAGAAAGTTGTACGGTTTGGGTTTATTTTTGCGTCATATTCTACAGCGCACTGCGGTTTTCCAAAACAGTTTCTTTTTGTGCTTGACATAGGACACGCATTTTTTGCGCATTCTTTCATTAAGAGGTACAGAAAACACTGGTTCCACTAAAATTTAATGTCAAATTGATAGTTTTCTTCCGTGTCTGTTGCAAATAGTCTTTCGCGCACAAATCCAATCTCCCACTGAGCACTCTCACGGTTGAGTGAGATCAGCGTGCCTTTGTGTGTACAGAGCGAAAACAATAAGCAACTATTTTAAACAGGGACCATTGATGAGGGTGTGGTTAATGACCTGTGGCGTATCATGCAGTGGGCCCAATAAAGTGTCAAGTCCATGGTTGTGCTCTGGGCTCTCGCTTCTTATTCGCTCTTTTCAAATTTATGCCCAAATTATTCCACATGCATGGAATAGGCACTAGATATTTACAGAGTGAGAACCGTCGTCTTTAGAAATATTTTGCGTGCAGCCGCCGGAATGTGCGTCTTTCGGGGTTCTGGTAATTTGAAGCACCACATCGCTGTTGTCAGCCTGATCTGCAGTGTCCGTGCAAGATGTAATGGAAATCTTAAAACTCTTTTAACACTACTTTTCATAAGGTGGAATAATTTGTGAATAAATTTGAAGGCAGCGAGAGGCCAGCAGTTTGCTACGGACCTGGCGCTTAAGTGGAGTCGCTGCTACTCTCAAGAGCAAATAGTTCGATAACTTTTCATTCGTGCTGCGTTCTTCACCTGCGTTCAACTAAAGACAAAGTTATCTTCTTGATATGAGACCCCACATTTTGTGGGTGAAAGCCGAATTGTCCTTCCGCAATATGTGGTGATGTAGCCAGAGATTGGTTCCTATCTAAATATTTATCTCCCTGATTGTAGATGATTACGCGTGATGAGAGCTGAGGCAGGTTTACGGCTGGGTGTCCCACCTGACTAAAAATTATCTCACGCTTCAAGTGGGGTCGCGCAAATTTCGATTCAGATCACGAATAATATTTACAAGAGGTATGCATGACTTTGGAATGACGTGTGTAAAACTAGTGCGTTCTTGAACTCAAATATACAATGGAATATTCGTGCTCTGCATAGTAAAATGAGAGGCGATGTCTTCCACTTATTGGAATATATATTTAAAGATTAAGTAAAATCCAAAAGCTATTTCTGTGGGTGGCCACCGAAGCCGGACATGCTCCGCTCAGAGCGCAAGCTTCTCATGCATTTCGATATGCCAACGCATGCACCACAGTCTTGCAATTAAGACACCCCGATAGTTTTGCATTGAAAACAGTCTGAAGACAGAACGATAACCGAGCCGCACTCAGTAGCCAGCAAACACTACCGTTTATACACAGGTACGAGGGGTTCGCAGATGCCGGGGGCCACTCAGCGCAGGAAAGGCTTGTGCGAGTCGGGGAAAAACACCAAGAGGATAAGACCGCCTTTTGGGCGGACCGTCCGGCTTCACAACTCCCATTCATAGTGGCATTTCAGAGAAAGTTTGCAATGGTCTTCAAAGAATTTGCGCAATGTTAACCAACGTGTGCTCTGCGAGACAAGAAAAATGTTTTATGTCAAGCGCGCTATCCGCAGTGCCCTCGCCCCATGCCATCATCCGTTGCGGACTCCAAAGTTCACGTATCGCGGTGTTTCAAAAATACACCGTCTTTTATACAGCGATTCACTGTAATGTAGCATGGTATATGATGTGCTCGGTTATTCTTCATGGACGGACGACATCGTAGGTTCACTGTGAAAACAGAAAACTGCTTTTAAAAAGTTTCTACGAGGTTGACCCTTGCGGTTTCAGCCAGGAGTCACCGGGCGCGTACACCTCGCGAATGGGCGTCATAAAATAACGCCGCTCAATAGGGTCAGCTTGAGAGCTAGCCGTTCGCGATCGAGAACTGGGCACAACGACGTAAATTGGCCCCGGTTTTGTTCCCTTCTAATCCACAACCGAAGGTCGTATGGCGATAACGGATAACGGGACCGATTTCAACTGGCTTCAGTGAAACTGAACCGGTTGGGTAAAATCGCTTTAATTAAATAATTACTGTGACGATTGAATTAGCGGTCATTTTTCAAAGTTCACATGTGTTGTTCTTTCCATTCGTCACACAGCAGTCTACACAAGATGGTGAAGAAACAGCGCCCCGAACACTGTCCTCGCTTCCGAGGAATGAAATCTTACACCGTGACTAGAACCGAGCTCTACTTCCCGAGTGCAGGACAGTGATGCTGTTGATATATTCTTACTAGAGGTAAGTGCCACGCTTTGCTTCCCAAGAGGCTTATTAATGCGAAAGCATTGTATAGCTACGTTGGCGATATCGTGTCATCACGAGCTTGTCCGTGCGATTACGTCCGACCCACTCATCTCCACTAGGGGGCAGAATGCCGCATCGGGCGCCCGAAAGCTGAGCCACCGGAAGTCGGGCGGCATGTCCCGGAAGTCAGCCTTTGGCAGTGCACGAAATCGGACCTCAGCACGGTTTTTCAGAGTTAGTTTTCGTTTTCCACTAAACAGTTTGTCTTTTCGACGTTCTCGTCTTTTTTCATGACAATGCCTATCTGTTTCGCCTTCAACTGCATGAGGACAACAGCGAAGTCTTCGGTAAAGAGGTTTCAAAAATAAGGGTCCATTACATCGCTATGGGACGACACTAGCAGACGACAGAACGTCGCTACACAGAGTACGTACGGAGCCTCGTCTGCTCAGCATTTTCGTGCCGTTGCAATACTCAGCATTTTCGCCGAGCTATAAGGTCAAAAAGCAATAAGGCAAATGTTTAGACCGAATAACCGGAGCGAGAGCGAGGGTACTGCTTGCTGAGGTGCCGATGGTGTTCTGCTGTTCCACATTAGCGCATCCGAAATGTATATGGCACTGCTTTTTTAACGGTGTGCATCAAGTACAGTTTCGTACTTTAGCAAATTATGCCGTAATGGGGTTTTATTCGCGATGCTTGGTGCAGTTGACTTCTGACAGCGCTTGTCACATGCGCTGCTGCATTCGTCTTTCTCGTCAGTCGTTTCTCTCGCGCTGTGTAAATGAAACATGGTTGTGCTATGGAGTTAGCTTTAAAGCACGTCTGGAAGGTAATTGACACCCTAAAGCGATAAACCTCAAGCGCCATCGATGACAAGAGACATCGTCCGCCACCAACCCGAAGCTGAGACTGCGGCAGCTTTATAACGAGAGGCTCTTCCAATGTCAGGATTTCTGCGCCATCAATCGCCTGTTCATTGCAACACGACAATTTGTTTTTTAAGATGACCTCGACTGATTGTCATTCCACTACTTCTACTAATTATGATCGGAAGAAAAGAACCAGATAATAACACGGTGTTTAATACATGTACCTTTTTGCCGCGGCAGCGTGAGACCTGCATGCCTGTTTTCTTCGGTTATCTGAAATTACAGGGTTCCCGAAACATTGTACACACTTCTCCCTTTGAGCTTCCTTATTCCTTTGATATTACAGTTGAGTATACATGAAAACAACGCGAATAACTGAGGACGGAATGTCTAAAGACGCGACTTTTTGCATTGAAGTACACAGAAGACTTCCGGGGACATGCCACTGAACTTCCAGTGGCTTCAATTGCGCCGACTTCGGAAAGCGGGAATGCGGCATCCAGCCACCTAGTGGAGATCAGTGGTCCGAACGAATGGGTTTATGCGAAAAAGAGTGGTACCATTTTATACAGCATCCAAAAATATCGTACGAGAGATCGGGGTGTTGATGTGGGATAATTAGAACGCAAAATGTCCAGATAGTGGGCGGAGTCGAAGGAAAACAGGCGCCACTGGAAGTGCGCAAAACCAAGGGCGGCACAAGTTTGAAAACTGAAAATGGGCAATTGATGCTACAGGAGCGAGGAGGCGTCAATGCTTTCGCATTCCTCCGGTGCGGGTTACCGCAATGGTCTCGAACGTTTCTAAGTTCTCGCTCTAATGAAGAAAGACTCGTAATTAAAAGTTATCCTATGGTACGCCGTTCTTGCGACGATTGGTAAGGGTCAACGAAAAGATCCAGCACTGATGCACAGGGCAGTGTGAAGTGCATCCTTGCTTTTTGTCTCGTTGTTCTCAAATAGTGTCACAAGAAAAAAAAATCAAATTCATCATCCTAATACTCCTTCAAGAGTAAATAAAAAGCACTAAACTGGCAGAAATCATTGACGTGGTACCTTGCTGAGAAATTTAAATGGGCTGAAATCATCGAGACTGCGAATATTTCGGAGAATCTAAGAAATAACGAAAAGGAAATCAATAGTCCCGGTCTGTGACCTTTTCAATCTTTTTATGGCGGGCCAGTCGTATTGTGCCCACGGCTAAAAATGGAAGTAGTGGTAGAAATTCAGCAGAAACAATCTTTGGCGTTCGGGACAAAACCAAAAAGAGGGAATGTGCAGGAGGATACGTATTTTCTATAATTTATAATGATAAATTAAACTCCAATCGTAATACAGGATGTCAGAACAACGTACTCTGCTTCAAATATCAATAAAAAGATCGTCGTCATTAACAGTGGTAGAGAAAGAAGACATTGTGGTCTTTGTAAGAAAATTAACCGAAATTACAAGCAAATACGAAAAGGGAACGTAAAGTAACTTTGATATTAGTCACGCTATTCTACTGAGTTGCGGCACTAGGAAAAAAGGAATATTTATTGCAATTTTCTTACGCGGGCGCTCTCATTGTGAGTATAAGCTTGTTGTTTACGCAGGAGTAGATGAAGTTATATCGCAGAAGTTAACATTGCGGTTTTCATTTAGAAGAGAGAGAGAGAGAGAAACCTTCTTATTCATTTACAAGTTCATGCAAGGACTTTTGTCGGGAAACTCGATTACGCTGTGCATGGATAAGTTGACTCGTTTAAAAGTTCTCCTCCTAAGCGGGATAGAAATTATTATAAATCAACCGAGCAGTTTTTTTCGGCACCTGTTCTAGCTTTTTGATATTAGTTTGTGTAACGATATTCCAGATAACTGCTGCAGAGTCTGGCACTGGCTGTATAATTATGCTATAAGCTAGTAAGCGATCGTATGATGTGGAGAACGGACAAATACCCGTGAATATTTCGGGAAATTTTATTTACTCGTGTTTTAGCGGGAAAGCTTAAACCCATTGTGATGAGTTGGGAGTTACTGAAACACGTATAGTGGTGTTTCAAAAATACACTAATTTAAAATCACGTTTCCTACTCGCATATGTTGTTCTAAGGCGTATATGGCTTCTTTCACGCAAAGTGAACGTCAGGGTTGCGATGGGAAACAAGAAAACTCCTTTGGAAAACATTCTTTACCAAAGCATTCCATAGCCTAAGAGTTATATTTTGGGTATTTCTGCACATCACAATAGTGTTCGAACATATCTTGTTCTGCGAGGAATTTACTTCACCAGGTGTCCTAGGGACCAGAAATTATAGGGAAACCTTTCGATTTACGCGATCATCCGTGTTGCCTAACAAATTCTGTTCTTCGAGAAGCTACAAATTTGACGCCCTGGAACACTGCCCTCAATATGGCCGTGCAATCCATGCCATTTGTTTGATGCCCACCGAGGTTTGCATGAAAGGAAAAAGAAACTATATATTCAAAGGTGCGCAGGAGTTGTGCATGTTTTTGTTCTTGCATACATTACATTTTGCATAAAACGAAATGAAAGCCGCCCTTGTGGAAACTGACATTGAGGCCAGAACTGGAGCTATCACATCTGCATATGACACTTGGATAGTAGTAGCACTTTGGGTTGGAGAACTTGTGAATTCTCTTCTCCTCCTCTATCTCTGGTACTCGAAATGCATTAAAAAAAAGATGGAAATAGCTTTTCGGCATTAGGTGCGCCATTATTATTTAAAAGTTAATTATTGGAGGTCATCTTTTAGCACGTTCTTCCACATGTGTCTCCATTGCAGACGCTATATCCCATCTAACCTTTATTTTTGACGAACCAAACGGAGGTGGATTACCGGATACTGTAGGTTCGATAGGCGCTCGATACAAGCAAGCTCTCAGAAGGGAGACTAAGCTGTCGTATTGTTGGCACCACTGCATTAACACTTTTTTTCAGATTCAAACGGGAGCACTGATGTCGCAGGATTTTATGTAGAGCACACAAAGGAGTGCAAATGAAGTACACACGCTTTCATCGGGTGCTCGTCATGATGATTTTTGTTAATATGTTAATGTTAAGTTTTTACTATGGCGGAGTCGGTCTGTATTCGTCGGTTTTTTATGCCCACGCGATGACGTTACAAATTGTAGAAGCATGCAGCACTCTATCCAAGAGCTAGTCATGACGCCTCTGTATCTTAATTAATGTAGCATAGACACGTAATTTCGGCTGAATATTTTCTTCTTTGTAATAAAGCGTACGACAATCTTCTAAGTGGACCAGCACATTGTATTCCCCTGAGACCCTTAAATCAGTTTCATTGAAGTTCTTTTCTTTTCAACAGCGGAGCGATGGCTGTGACGTCATAAGTCCGAAGATGTCACATGAAGCTAGGAAAAACGTGTGATATAATGACTGCTTCCTCGTCTCAGTTAACGGCTATGATAATGCCCGCCGGCCTCAAGAGGCGGACCACAAGTGCATTAGGAGTGATTATATTGCAGATTGTCTCATGTTTCACGTCCCTGTAGGGAACATTGGTGTCATAGCGATATGTAGGCTTTTAAAGCCAAACGGTAAGAGGCGAAAAACTATTTTGCTTATAAATTTCTTAGCTGTCGCAAGCGAATAACACGTTCTGATCTCCGTATATAATGTCTTTACTCACATTTATAAAGCAGAAAACACGAGGCGAAAAATTAGATACGTACTTTCCTTTAAAAGGACTTTGAGGACAACACTGTCGACAATTTGTTCTTGGTAACGCATATTCTACACAAATTTCTGAGCATGCTGTTTCTTTTTAGCCGCCTAATTGGCTGCATATTGCCGCTAACATTAAGTATAAAGCTTTCTATGCCACTGTGCTTAACTTGCCTCCAGTTTGAAATGAAGGACGGTGCAGAGAGCTGTTTGTGGCGTTGGCGTATGAAAGCTTTTCGCCCCCTGCATTTTAATAGAAAAATCGGGATGTGATGCCGAACGATGTCGTTTACTTTTTAGAATGCGGTAATGTACCCCCTTATGCCATCATCAGTTTATCATCTATCAGTCTCCATTGAAAACCTAATTTTCTCCTATAATAAATAAACATTGTGAGTTAGAAGTTTGTGAACGGAAGTATACTGTTAAAATTCCAGCCTCACCCGGTGAGTTTGTTTGGAGCGCCAATGCGTGCAGTCAGCAGCCAAATATCAAATTAGATATTATTTTGATACGTATGGCTGCCTAATCAAATACACTTAAATTTTGATCGGTTGAAAGGGTGAGTTTACAACGCCGCGTGTTTGTCCGGAAGGCTGGTAAAGGAATGCTATAGCTTGCGGTATCGCCAGAATAGCTAGTATTTAATAGAAATAGCACCTTTAGATCAACCCACGTGCTGATAAAAGTCTTTTCTTTGACAGAATCTTCCGGCAAAGCTTCTTCCCTAAGTTCAATTCAAACAGAAATTTTTTTTCTGAATAATCGAACGCTGTTGAGAGAAACGTCGAGGGGGTTTCTTATGGAATAGTTTAGTTTTCTTCTGACCAGTTTCTTGGGATGAAAAATATTAAGATATATGGTGTGTCTTCCACAGATAAGTTTAGTGGAGTTGTATTGCTTTTTAGCTGAGCCGCTGCCGCATGTTTCTACTCCTCAACAGGCCTGCAAGCAGGAAATTTCCACGGCTATGTACATCCTCGCTGTGTGCCTTGTCGACTACACCATGGCTTGGATAAAGCCCTCCGAGAAGGCCGCATCTGCTCTGTACTGCGCCATGCACTTTCACAGAAGGCGAAACCCTTGGAAAGACCTGTTAGTCTTTAATATCTTTTATCTTTTGTAGCCTACAAACAGAAAAATTGCGCAGTAATCAATTGCTTGAGCAATTAAAAAAAATTCATTACACTCGGCATTATATTGATTAAAGTTTTATATGAGAATCGTTGTTGGACTGAATTCACAACATGGAAATTACGTATTGTTACGTTTCGGCTACGACGCGCGGTATAGCCGGCGCGGATGCAACGGACGCCGGGGCTTCGTTCAAAGTGGCGGTCATTTGGACCCGTTCAGTGCTGCCGTAACGCCTCCCGCCAAGCGCGTCCAGGCAGGTTTCAATGCCACGTGTCGTCGTGTGTGCGTGTGTGTGTGTGTGTGCATGTTGGTGCCCACGCTTGTCAAAGCGCGGAAGCCGGGGAGAGGAGCTCCCCAACTGGGAGGCGAGGAGGTCTGACTGGCGCCGGCCCGGCGGACGTGCACGTCACGTCTGAACATGTCTGAGCGTCGCCGTATCGGGCGCCTCGTCCCAAGCCGTTCCTTCTTGCCCTCGACTCCGTGGGTATAAAGGGAGCTGCCCCGGACGCCAAGGAGAGACTTCGATTTCTTCCTTCGAGTAACGTGGTCGCCCTGACCGGCTGCTCTTTTGCGATGCCAGAATAAGCAAGTTGTTCTGTTGCCAGTCGACTCATCCTTTGCCGGGACCTTCGGATGTTTCCATCTGTGCCCCAGGCCGCCAGGCCAACGCTACCCTTGGGGCTTGCAACCCATTTGCAACAACTGGTTGCCAGCGGTGAGATCCCGACAACGGAGGCCAGCAGCGAAGATATGCGGTCAACTGTATGCTGAGCAGCACAACGACCATCCTGGAGCAGTGCAACGAGCCCTGTGTGATGACTGGTTGCCTGCAGCGGAACGACTGCGCTGAATTCTTGGCTGCGAGGTTTGGTGAGTGCGGGACTTTCTTCTTCTGAGTTTTGCCAGGTTTTTGTTAGTGTCAGAAACAGAGCTGGTAATTGTGTTGTCGTTGCTGCCGGGTTAGTTTGCGGCAAGACAATAGTAGGCAGTAGAGAAAGCAGCATTCGGAGCAGCCATGGATTTGAAGTCGTTGCGCAAACCGAAATTGCTGGAGCTTGCAAGAGAGTTCGGTCTGGATGTCTCAGACAAACTCAGAAAACCAGAACTGCTAAGGGCTATTCTTGAGTTGGAGGCTGAGGATGACGAGCTGTCGGAATGCCTTGAGACAATTGAGGAGAGGGAGCAAAAAGAGGAGCGCCAACGTAAAGAACAAAAAGAGAAAGACGAGCGCGAACGTAAAGAACAAAAAGAAAAAGAGAAAGACGAGCGCGAACGTAAAGAACAAAAAGAGAAAGAAGAGCGCGACCGTCAACACGCTTTGGAAATGAAGCGTCTCGAGGTAGAGATGGAACGCGCTCGTAATGGAAGTCAGGCACACGGTGCAGGAGAACGGGTATCGTTCAAAATGAATGACCTGATGCGGCCGTTTAAGCTTGGAGAGGACATTGGTTTGTTCCTGGTTAACTTTGAGCGAACGTGCGAGAAGCAGGGGTTCTCTCGGGAAACGTGGCCACAGCGCTTGCTCACTTTGTTACCCGGCGAGGCGGCCGACGTAGTCGCTCGCTTGAAGAGAGAGGAGGCAGAGGATTTCGACCAAGTGAAATCGAGTCTGCTAAAAAAATACAGGCTGTCAGCGGAGGCGTTCCGTCGGAAGTTTCGGGAAAATGAAAAAGGCAGAAGTGAGTCATATACAGAGTTTGCCTACAGGCTTATGTCAAACATACAGGAGTGGCTCAAAGAAGAGAAAGCGTTTGGTGACCACGAGAAAATTCTGCAGTGTTTCGGGCCTGAACAGTTTTATAGTCGGTTACCTGAGAACGTGCGGTACTGGGTCTTGGATAGGCCACACGTTAGTACAGTGGCTAAAGCCGCCGAGCTAGCCGAGGAGTTTGTGACGCGTCGGGCTCGCGGAGCTAAGGACGGTCAAAAGGGTGAATTTGGCTCCAAGTCTGAGAGGCCGAAGTTCACACCCATGAGAGCAAGGGGGGACACACGTAGTGCGGATGCGAGTGAAAGCAGTCCGACCGAACGTAAGGAGACGGCGGCAGCCGAAGCCGAACGCAGAAAGCGGTTCGAGACGAGGCAAGCGCGCGTGTGTTATACGTGCCAGAAGCCGGGTCACTTTTCGGCGCAGTGTCCAGAAACAAAAACAAAAGTCGTGTTTTTGTCATTATGCAGCACTGACGAGAACATGAAGCTTCTCGAGCCTTACATGCGAGACTTCCTCGTGAACGGGAAAGAGTGCCGAGTGCTTCGTGATTCCGCAGCTACAATGGATGTAGTTCACCCCTCTTACGTAGAACCCGATATGTTCACGGGCGAGTGCGCATGGATCAAGCAAGCAGTGGAAGCTCACAGCGTGTGTCTGCCCGTAGCAAAAGTGCTTATTGAAGGACCTTTCGGAGCAATTGAGACGGAGGCCGCAGTGTCATCTATGCTGCCCCCCCAGTACCCGTACCTATTTTCGAACAGGTCTGATCACCTCCTGCGCGAGAAGGGGCTTTTGTTTGGTGAGGCTAGCGTTCAGGCCTTAACCAGATCAAGAGTTCAGGAGCTCGCTGCAAAGGCGGTAGTTGCGGGGCCGACGTTGTCGAACAATGAAAAAGGGTCGGAGGCGCTGCAAGCTGATACTCAGAGCACGTCCGAACTGAATAAAATTGAGCCTGTAGCGTTGAAGGCACCAGGTACTGGAGAGGAAATGCCCGACACGGGAAAGTTAGAAGAGCTATCTGCAGATTTGCTCATCGCGCCTACGTCCGATGGACTTAATAGGTTGCTAAAAGTCAGCCGGTCGGCTTTGATAGCCGAGCAAAAAAAGGATGGCAGCCTAGAAAACATGCGCTGCAATGTCAAGGAAGGTATCGCCAAGAAAAATGTTCGTTTTGTGGAAAGAGGTGGGGTCTTGTACCGGAAGTATCTAGACCGCAGGGGAGTCGAGTTCGATCAGCTGATCGTGCCTCAGTGCTACCGTCAGGATCTGTTGCGCTTGTCGCATGGCGGTTCGTGGTCCGGACACCTAGGAGTTAAGAAGACTAAGGACCGTCTCTTGCAAGAGTACTATTGGCCAGGGTGTTTTCGTGACGTAGAACACTTTGTGAGGACATGTGACACCTGTCAGCGGGTTGGCAAACCAGGGGACAAATCGAGGGCGCCGTTGAAGTTGGTACCTATCATTACGGAGCCTTTTAGACGGCTCGTTATTGATACAGTGGGACCTCTGCCGGTAACAGCCACGGGGTACAGACACATTTTGACTGTGAGCTGCCCAGCGACAAAGTTCCCTGAAGCAGTGCCGCTTAAAGAACTCAGCTCAGTTGAGATAGTCAATGCACTACTGTCCATATTTGCGCGAGTTGGTTTTCCTGCGGAAATCCAGTCAGATCAGGGCACAGTGTTTACTAGCGCTTTGACGACAGCCTTTCTCGAAAGGTGTGGGGTAAAGTTGTTACACAGCTCAGTGTACCACCCACAGTCGAATTCCGTTGAGAAGCTCCACTCCGTCATGAAGCGCGTGTTGAGAGCATTGTGTTTTGAGCAACAAAGTGATTGGGAGCTGTGTCTGCCTGGGGTGATGTTTGCATTAAGGACCACGCCGCATGCGGCTACGGGGTTTTCGCCAGCTGAGCTGGTGTACGGTCGCTCGCTGCGGTCTCCGCTTCGCATGCTTCGAGACTCGTGGGAAGGCAGGGGCGACGACCCAGTCGTGGTCGAGTACGTGCTTAGTCTCCTCGAACGCTTAAGAAGGGCACAGGAGTTGTCAGGTGAAGCAATGGCAAAGGCCCAGCAGAGGGCCAAGGTTTATTATGATCGGACAGCCAGGGCCCGTCGTTTTGAGGTGGGCGATGAGGTAATGGTATTGCGCACATCGCTAAAAAACAAACTCGACGTGCAGTGGGAGGGCCCAGCACGGATTGTTCAAAAACTGTCGGATGTTAACTACGTGGAGAGTCTGCCAGGAAAGCGGAAAGCACAGCAAGTTTACCACTGTAATCTGCTCAAACCCTATAGACAACGGGAAGCAGTGGTGTGTATGATGGTAAACGTTCCCGAAGAGCTTCCGGTCGAGCTTCCGGGACTAGGCTCAGTTACGAACAGGGAAGACACCGATCAGGTCATTAGTGAC
The DNA here is from genome assembly GCF_052857255.1 of Amblyomma americanum. NCBI lineage: Eukaryota > Metazoa > Arthropoda > Arachnida > Ixodida > Ixodidae > Amblyomma > Amblyomma americanum. The sequence goes on along the minus strand of NC_135499.1, from coordinate 98,148,894 downwards.
TTAATCATTAAAGCACCGCTGTCGGCTGAGCAGAAAACCGAACTACACCAACTCTTACAAGAGTTTCAAGGTCAGTTCTCTGAGAGGCCTGGTAGGACTTCTGTCCTTACTCATGATATAGAACTTACCTCCCCAGAGCCAGTACGATCCAAGGCGTACCGGGTGTCACCCCGCCAGCGCGATATTATGGAGGCTGAGGTAAAGAAAATGCTACAGCTAGGTGTTATTGAGGCGGGTGAGAGTGATTATACCTCCCCTTTGATTTTAGTTGAGGTACCGGGCAAGGAACCTCGTCCTTGCGTCGACTACCGCAGGCTTAATTCCATCACTAAGGATCAAATTTATCCGATCCCTAACATCGAGGAGCGCCTTGAGAAAGTTAGTAGCGCTCAGTTTATTTCCACCCTAGATCTTGTCAGGGGTTATTGGCAGGTTCCACTTACAGTAGAGGCTAGTAGGTATGCGGCGTTCATTTCACCAATGGGAACATTCCGTCCTAAAGTTTTGAGTTTTGGTTTGAAGAACGCGCCATACTGCTTTTCAAGCCTCATGGACAAAGTGTTGCGGGGACAGGAAGAATTCGCTTTACCGTATTTAGACGACGTAGCGATATTCTCCGCATCCTGGTCTGAGCATATGGCACACTTGCGGGCAGTGCTAACCCGGCTGCGCGAAGCGGGCTTGACAGTCAAGGCTCCCAAGTGCTAATTAGCACAGGCCGAGGTTGTCTACCTCGGTCACGTGATTGGACAGGGTCGTCGCCGGCCCTCTGAAATAAAGGTGGCCGCTGTGCGAGACTTCCCGCAACCGCGTACGAAGACCGATATTCGGTCGTTCTTAGGTGTCGCCGGCTACTATCAGAGGTACATCCCCAGGTACTCCGATATCGCGGCTCCCCTGACTGATGCTCTAAGAAAAACAGAGCCCCAAACAGTCGTCTGGGGCGAGACAAAGGAAAGAGCTTTTAGCGCCCTAAAGAGCGCCCTAACAAGCCAGCCTGTGCTACGATCGCCAGACTACACAAAAGGGTTCGTTGTTCAGTGCGATGCTAGTGAGCGAGGCATGGGCGTTGTACTGTGCCAACGGGAAAATGGAGAAGTGGAACACCCCGTCCTGTATGCTAGTCGTAAGCTGACCTGTCGTGAGCAGGCGTACAGCGCCACCGAGAAAGAGTGTGCGTGTCTCGTGTGGGCCGTTCAGAAATTGTCATGCTACCTAGCCGGCTCGAGGTTTATCATTGAGACGGATCACTGCCCTCTCCAATGGCTGCAGACCATCTCTCCCAAAAATGGCCACCTCCTGCGCTGGAGCCTCGCTTTGCAACAATATTCCTTTGAGGTGCGTTACAAAAAGGGGAGTCTCAACGGTAACGCCGATGGCTTAAGTCGAAGCCCCTAACGTAGGAATCCGCCTCAAAGTTGTTTGTTACTGATGTTTTCTTCCTGAGGCAGGATTTTTAACATATTGCTTTTGTTTAGTGTTTCTAAGTGATTATGTGCTTTCTAGTGCAATTTTCCAATTTGTGGACGCGTTCTGAGTGCTGCTTGACTACTGTAAGGAACTAGGCAGTAGTATAAAAGGGGAAAGAGCCTGGCAGAGCTTAGTGAGGGTTGTCTCGTGCTTGCTGACTGAGCGGTTGCGTTTCGGCGTAGTTTTAACGCTTGCTGGGAACGAGCACCAAAAATGGCAACTCTCCCGAAGTCACTTTGCAGTGTCCTGTGTGATCCTGAACATGAGAACGAGGCCTTCTCTGTGCGCTGCGCTCAAGCAACGTCGAGGGACGACCGGTTTCGATCACGAGCATCATCGAGCGACATCCCTCCGGACAGCGGATGCAGTCCCCTGACCATCGGGATCTCCTTCTCCCGGCGGGGCGGTCTGTTACGTTTCGGCTACGACGCGCGGTATAGCCGGCGCGGATGCAACGGACGCCGGGGCTTCGTTCAAAGCGGCGGTCATTTGGACCCGTTCAGTGCTGCCGTAACGCCTCCCGCCAAGCGCGTCCAGGCAGGTTTCAATGCCACGTGTCGTCGTGTGTGCGTGTGTGTGTGTGTGCATGTTGGTGCCCACGCTTGTCAAAGCGCGGCAGCCGGGGAGAGGAGCTCCCCAACTGGGAGGCGAGGAGGTCTGACTGGCGCCGGCCCGGCGGACGTGCACGTCACGTCTGAACATGTCTGAGCGTCGCCGTATCGGGCGCCTCGTCCCAAGCCGTTCCTTCTTGCCCTCGACTCCGTGGGTATAAAGGGAGCTGCCCCGGACGCCAAGGAGAGACTTCGATTTCTTCCTTCGAGTAACGTGGTCGCCCTGACCGGCTGCTCTTTTGCGATGCCAGAATAAACAAGTTGTTCTGTTGCCAGTCGACTCATCCTTTGCCGGGACCTTCGGATGTTTCCATCTGTGCCCCAGGCCGCCAGGCCAACGCTACCCTTGGGGCTTGCAACCCATTTGCAACAGTATGTTTCCTTTTCCGAGCAGAGAGCGGTTTCCTGTTTTTAAACAGATTTGTAGTTATCAAGCACAACTTTTCTTAAATCATTTTAAAAAAATACAATACTTTTCAAGGATTGCGTTACATTCTTGTGTCCTTACAGTCAGCAGAACCTCTTTCGCGCTCATCTGAGATTCGCTGTCGTGAATTACCTATGTGATCGCAATTTGTCGAATTAGAATTGGTAGTATAAGTGCGCGGAATTAACAAAGCTTGCAATCTAATATCTGTATGAACAAGGGATTTTAACTCTGGTTGGTGCAAGGTTGTATCTTTTGCTGATTTTACGCGATACGACCTAATACAGATGATCATTTCTTGAAGGGCTTCATTTGTTCGTGATTCACAACAACAGGATCGTATGTTTCACTCGGGCGAATGTTGTTCGCTTCATGAGAGGCTATCTGTATTCATCGATGCATTAAATAAAACGCGTATAACCACCCCCTAACAGCTAGACGGGAAGTTTTCAGCAGCGCTAGTAGTACCACTCAAAGAGCCTCTTCTGCGCGAATATTTTCTCTTCCGGGGTCGCTGCGACTACTGAGCACACTGTACTATTTATTTCCAGCTGGGGCCCCGAGATGCAGTTGTGCAGTGGTCACGACATAGGCGTCCTGCAACCGTAGTGACGCAAATGCAAGTGTTCATGATAGCCGCCTACGAAAGCGGAAAGTGGGTGGGTATAAATTTCCATCTTCTCAACGTATAAATCCTGTGATAACTCGTCTATGTGGCACTAAGCGCAGATGTCACTAGCGGCTAATTTAAATGTGAGGCCTTTTTCTTTCTCTGTCGAGTGGAATGCAAAGAGAGTGAGCAACAGCGGTGACTAAAATAGTCTCATACCCAGAAATTCTAGACGAAATCATTTTTCATTGAGAGAGTTTATGAACGCAGAATACCCGCAGTTCTCCCATGGCCAGCCTTCAATTTTTTTGCTATTGACGTTTTAGCTAGTGTCTAAAAGATTATCCTTTGGTTTTCTATGGCAGGTTAATTATTTGACGCGAGTGACGAAGGATTCTAAATATAGGGTATAAACGCAGCCGGAGAATCAACCATTGCCTAAAATATTTCCATAACAAAACCTTAAAATACTCAATCTTTTTGTCCAATAATGGACAAAAATGACAGAGCTACTGTGCGTAGCCTCATTAGAAAACCATTGGACGACCTATTTTGCTGCATCTGCTTGTCTTTTGTGGCATCACACTAAACATTTGGTGTGTTCGATTGCAGAACCCTTACGAGATCTACGATAACGACTCGTCTGACTCTTCCGATTGATCATCGAAGACCAATGCACACCAGATTCGCCTGATTTGAAAGGAATATTTCTGAAGTTCAAGCTACGCCCTCCAATGGCTGTCATCCGTGACATGTTATGGCGCTCTACATATTAAGGCAATTGCGCCATTCTCTGTTGTCGTATTATTTCGCATGCATGATTCGTAATAAAGTCTGCTCTTTAAATGACCATAGCGTCCTGCGTACCTGAGAAGCACAGCTTCCTGCGTGAACTGGCGCTGACATTAAAGTCCCAAAGCTGTATCTTCAATGTTGAAGTCAAATGGGGTTAATTGTTAGGCGAACAACACTGTTTGCAGTGTTCGGTGAGCAATATTCTTCTTGCATTATCCGCATTGCTTTAATCCTGTGTCACCACTCGCGCTACAGCTATTGAATAATGATGCACTAAACAGCCTGTAGCCCACGATTTCCTTCAATCCCTTTTACGCGGCTTCGTTTCACTTGATTTCCTCATTAACTTAATTGGTGTCATTAATTTTGAATTGTAAAGCCGTCTACCACGTGTGTGTATGTATATATAGATATATGTTTCAATTAGTACCGTTATTTCCATGCGCAAAACGATGGTATGCGGTCGACGAACGCGTCAAGAGAAGTTTAAAATCAGTGGAGCGCTTCGCAATTAAACGTTGCCCACACAATATAAGTACTGTGAATTTACTGCTGTTCAGACAAAGCACTGGTGTTATATCACCTCAAGCATTAAAATTCTGCCGCAGTTCGTAGAAGCCTTCCGTGGTTACAAATAAGGAGATATAACAGTGGGGCACGCTTCTTTAGCGCTGAGTGAGCGCTATATATATCAAGGTGAATGCATGTGTCGAAATGGGCGTTCTTCTTTCGATGTGTTTTGATATGTTGCTTTTTTCCAATGTTATGACGCATGCGCGGTCCGCGTCTGGAGAGTATTTAAGGGCGAAGTTTTAGAAGAAGAAGAAGGCCATTTGTGAGTTGAGCATACGTCTATAGGCTTCTTTGAAAGTGAAGCCCACTTCACAATTATATTGAACATTCTTGTGTTTTAACGGAACAAAAGAAAAGCCAAGGATTCCTTCAAGGATTCAATTTCGGTTGCTCTGAAATGTGGGCATTGAAGCTGGAGGGCGTTCCAGGAGCTATCAACGAAAAGTGAGTGTGTATTAAGGACAGGATCTACTACATCTCCATTGTTCAGGCAGAAAAGGGCTTCATCGTCGTGTACCGTTGGAACGCTGTGAGGAAGATGCCGTTAACCGGATGTAGGCCGATGTTTTCCTGTTGAACGTAGTAGCCTACAACGTACGTGTGCGGTGGCTGAGGACCCCATAACTCCCGCATGGGCGGCTACCTTTGCCGCTTCGATACCAACACAAAGACATGGAGCTCGCCTGAGGTGTGTATTGATCAGCCCACGTTTATCTGTTACTCTGCCTGCGTGGTAGGACACCATGTGTATGGTCTTTTACGAAAGTTTAGAGCACAGGGGTTCGTTCTGCTTCTTAGCCTTGCACTGGGACAGCTGTACCATTCGTGGAAATGCGACCTATTGGAGGAGGCAGGACCGGAAATCTTCTTTCCTTCAGGAAATTTGGATCGCTCGACATCACATTACGAACCCCACAGTGTGTTTCAGAAGTAAAGCGCCTTGGGTCCAAAATTTTGACACAGGCTATACATAGTAGTAGCCAACCGGTAGATTTTTTGCACCATATACACTTCCTTGACCTGGATGATTACAAGCGGCATCGAGTTCTCACAACTGTCGACGCTCCAATATGCCCGCCTTTAACTCGGCCAGTGCCACCCGTAGCCACATGTACCTCTGGGAAAGCACGGAATACCTTACCTCTATGTGTTTTAAATGCACAAAGTCAACTCGACGTGGGCGCGCCTGCACGTAGAAGGCGTGGACACTGTTTCACAGTGCTCAGTCACATACTCGGTCATCAGCTTGTACTAAGGCAGTAATAACGCCTCGCTCCTCGAGGTTTTATTAAATATTTTTGTCGTGCGAACCACCACACCAGTCGAGCTAATTTCACAGCGGTAGCAATTAGTACCCGGAAGGTCCGGATGCCGGCACCGCGGGGTTTCTACAAAAAACAGATGAATATAAGAAAAGACTATGAGATGGGGAGAGAAGAACCCTCTTAAAGTTAGAAATTATTTTATGTTTTAGTTCTGGCAATAACTAGTTCACTGCAGTTTCATTAGGAAACGAGCAATTACCTCGGAACTATCTTAGATCACGCGATCTGATCCACTACAGCGCTGAGCTAATCGCTCTACTTGATGTGACCGCACTAGTTCCAGTATAATGCTAGGAAAAGACTGCTTCCAGGAACTGGAACACGAGAGATCTTAGAGGCGTACTGGACAACCAACAAAAAAATTAAGTGGTCCCTGTGCCAATCCAACTTTCAGCTAACGTGAGTCGATTGTTCTTCAGCCAGTGCTGTCCATGTAGCGGTAACCCTCATGCCAGTGATTAACGAACAACGTCCTAACAAACGTAAAAGAAATTTCACTGGAACAAAAACAAATCTGCGGGCATATTGAGTATTATAGTTAAATCTTACATTATACGAAATATAGCGGTCGTAAACGGTTTCCCGCTCAGAAATGCTTTTGTCCAGAATTGTTGGGTATGCGTACATAAGTGGTTCGGGGCTCCGGAAGACCTTCATTCAACGTAAATTTATATGCCTTCCGGGAGTGGATGTCTGCTCCTTTTAAGTTGTTTTTTCTGAAAATTTTCTTAGCAATTGTCAAATTATACGACTTCATTTATGATGCTTACAGGAATATATAATACTTTATGAGGAAGCACACTTGCACTGCAGTACTTCTATGAGAGCCTCATTTTACAGCTGTGGGCTAGAGAATAAGTTATTCGATGAAATTACAGTGACTGATTACAAAAAATATTTTTATTGGTTACAAAATATATTTTTTTGCCCGCGCTTTCTTTAGAGGTATTCAATTTGAAAATAACCAAATGAAAGAAAATAGAGAAGCCACCATTGCAAACAAGGAGGCCGCTTTGAAATGCATTGATAGAGACATATAGGAAGGTCTTGTCATCGCTGGTTACAGGGCACGACGTGAAAGGAGGATCTTCTTGAAGGAATATTAGAAAAAAAAATAAGCGAATAAAAGAAGTGAGCCCTAGTGCGTCACGCCAACGCCGGGTGGTCACTCTTAAAATTGGCATCAACGGCGGTCCAACACTCCTATTTAGGGAAAGCGCTACCATTTTGGCACATTGGCCTGAGTTCCAATCAATTATCAGGGCAGCATTCGGCTGAACAAGAGGCTGAAGCTCGATCGTCTATAGGACCGGTATTCACGCACTTGCATCATGCCTTCGAAAATCGCCATCGATTCTTGGAATATCGGCACAATTAGCACAAGTGACCAAATGATCGGTGTCGTGGATGTGCAATTCTACCTTGTAAAAATTCTTAAAACAAGACTGCCAAAGTATATAAAAAAAACACCTTTCTTGCACTGAGTTACAAGGGGCATGAGTGTAGCGCATGCACGATGCCCTCCACACAAAGAGCCACCCTGTGGTGGAAGGAAAGAGAATGGCCCAAGAGCAAGGTTGTAGGAAAGATCAATCACTTTCAAGGTTGTTGCTGTGATGATGATTCAGGTTGGGCAATGCAGCTTTGTGAGTTCCGGTAGCACGACTAAGGCATCCATAAAGTGCTTAACGTAGCTGTCCTCCAGTGGACTTATGAGGCCCATCTCTAATTGTACTCCTCTGGCAACACGACCGTTGCTCTGGATTCAAACAAATTCCTCGTGCAGCTTTTGTACGCTGAACTCCCGATCCGTCGAACCTACAAAGAGATCCAGCCGCCGCGGTGGCTAAGTGGTTACGGCACTCAGCTGCTAAGCAGAAAGACGCGGGTTCGATCCTGGCCGCGGCAGTCGAATTTTGATGGAGGTGAAATTCTTCAGGCCCGTGTACTGTGCGATGTCAGTGCACGTTAAAGAACACCATGTGGTCGAAATTTCCGGAGCCGTTCACTATGGCGTCTCTCATAACCTGAGTCGCATTGGGACGTTAAACCCTCACAAACGATAAACGTACAACAAAAAGATCCATAATATCGTGATCATTAGCCTAAGTACTGCCATCGAAGGATATTGATATAATAATCAAATAGCTTTCAGAATAGTTGCAAAAATTTGACAGGAAAACTTGTAATTTAAGCTTAAGAACTAGTGCCACAATAATTGCGAAAAGTAGATTAGTATTTATCAAATATGTCCTGTACCAAAAGGTTGTTATCTAATATCAATTCGCCATGTCGCACGCCCCAGTAAACATATTCAAATAAGCATAGTCTGATAGCCATGGGTATAGATGAAAATCACTGCCATCACTTTTGGGGCTTGCATCCAAACTACAGATAGCATAATTACATAGTGCATCCTTCATATCCTACAGAAGTGCCGAGGAAGGAGCGTTAAAGCACAAATGACAGGACAGCGCTTCTATGTCGTTTTGATTGTGTTCATATTTTGTTGCTAGTATGCTTCTCTGGGTTCTGAATACTGTTTTTCACCAATGCACATGGCGATTTTTTGTGTATTATAAAAGCCCACGAAACGATGAGTAATTGTTGTTTACATTATTTTTTGCCTTGTTTCATAGAGTACACAAAAGAAGCACATGAAATGGTATCATAGAAAGCCATGCTTAAAAGGAACATAGGTGAGTGTGAATTTGAAATGCTATTGGTCATACGAAAAGACAGTATTGGTGCACGGATCAAAGTTGCAGTTTTCGTTTGTATGGAAGATGGGTGTTCGTAGGCTTTGTTGGAATGCAGCAATGGTTCATCATGGCATGCTGATGATAACATGCGGTGGGCTGGTCTTGTCATGTGGTAATCATGTTGTACGAGCCAGCAGGTTAGTATCAAGAGGGGACACATGTGAAACTGCCACGTAGCTGGTTACGTAAACAACTGCCAAGTTATGTGCGTGCATCCTCAAATAACAACAGCATCATCACGGTATTGAGATTTTCATTTGGGTTGTTCTATAACTAGGCCATTTACTTTCCGGTGTTTGCTTCTTTTTTGTAAGTTCGCGCTTTTCCCCTAGTTTACGACCAATATGCTTAAAGCTCTGATTATCAGGAAAAAGAATTCAAAGTGTACAAAAATGGGAATAAATGCAAAGACTATATTTCCTCCTTTGTGCACATGTTATTCGCTGTTATAGTAGTAGACTCTCTGACTTTGTTGGCTCGATTATGTAAGCATGGTTGTTCTGACTGCACCCAACTTCATAAATGCTTGTTCAGTGTTAGTACTGGCGATGTTCAAAGGCACTTGGGGCAAACCAGGACAGCCTCAATGATGTAATTTCTATAACGCCAAAGCGACAATGACAGCACTGACTCTAAATGGCGGCAACCTCCAGCTGAAGCCTCTTCATGCTGCATTCATCTTGCACTATGAGTGTAGGTCTGTTCGCAGTGGCCGAAATTCTCAGGCAACTAAGTTTTCCACAATGGCCAACTATTAAAACGTCAACCTAGGGATCAGCTATAGACTACAATTCTTGACTATTTACGGGAGATGTCCTGTATGCTCCGATTGAAAGACGAAGGCCTAAGTTGTGAATTTGGTCCAGTCATTTCAAGTATGACGGCCTGACTGAACCATAAACCACAGATCCCTAATCTAAACGGGAGCGCACTAGAGAGCGATAAATCTGCAAAAGAAGTTCTATCAGAGTCCCAGTGTTTTCATGAAAGTATCTTGAGTATGTTCAGGGTTCGAGATGCTTTCTTCTTTAAGTTGTTTATGTGAGGTACGTATGTGAGCTTTTTATCAAAAGTTATGCCCAAGAACTTGTTTTCCCGTTTTACGGGTAACACAACGTCATTCAGGTATAGGGTAGGGTCGCTCTGCAATCCTCATTTGAGCGAGAAAAGCAGTCACTGATTTTTGTGGGGAAAATTTGAATCCATTTCTATCTGGCCAATTAGCCAATTTATTTATAGTCATTTGTAACTGTCTCTAACATGTTGGCACGCTGAAGGATATGCATGCAATTTGCAGGCCGTCTACATATACTGAATACATAATCGATTTGGGGATTATTTTTGCCATTGAGTTCATTTTTACTACTAAAGTGTAGTACCCTTAACACACCCCTGAGGAATACCGTTCTCCTGGATGAAATTCGCTGATAGGGTAGCACCTAGACGTATTTCGAATGAACGGTCTGCTAGAAAATCACTCAAACAGTTCAGCATCTTGCCCCGGATGCCTAGATCTGCTAGGTCACGGAGTATACCGAACCTACAAGTCGTCTCGCACGCTTTCTCCATGTCAAAGAAGACCGCAAGACAATGTTGTTTGTGTATGATTGCCTCCCGCACTGTGTTTTCCAGACGGACAGCATGATCTATAGTGGAGCATGCTTTTTTGAAACCGCACTGATGTATGTCAAGAAGGTGATGAGATTCAAGAACAAATGTTAGTCGGATCTTCACCACACTTTCAAATTATTTTGCTAGGCAGCTGGTGAGTGCAACTGGCCTGTAACTGCCAGGACTTGATGATGGTTTGCCAGGCTTCAAGAAAGGTACTATAACGGCTTTCTTGCATGTGTCAGGTGTTTTCCCTGAAATACTGACTTTGTTGAAGAATTTTAGAGGTGCCTCAACGGCGGCCCCAGAGAGATGTGCAAGCATGGTGTAGTGTATATTATCTGGACCTGCTGCTGTCTGTTTGCCTGCAGACAGTACTCTATTCAGTTCCCCGATTGTAATTTTAATGTTATAATGTTCATTCATGCCTGCTCCTATGGAAAGTTTTTGTTTTTCTACTATGGTTTTTTTATTTTTTAAAAGTTTCTGTGTAGTTGCAAGAACTGGAAACAGCAGCGAAGTGCTAACCTAATATGTTCGCCTGTTCTTGTAATGTTGTTTGTGTAGCAGGGGTGGACAGAAGTGGAAAAGTGTAAGGAGAATAGTCACCATTGAATTTTCGGACCTCATCTCAGAACTTCTTGGCCGGCAGTGAACTATTTATTTCAGATACATATTTCCTCCATAACATTCTTTCGGCATTTCTGCGGCGAATACGACGTGCACTGGCCCGGGCCTTTTTAAATATTAACTGGTTCTCTGCTGCGGGGTACCTTCGAAATATTCCCCATGCTTTGTTTTGTCATCTTTTTGCCAGTCTGCACTCGTGTGTCCACCAAACCTTGTGATTTTTTCTGATTTAATAGTCCTGATGTTTGCAGGATCGCTATTTTTGCAGCAGAAATTATACAGGTGCTAAATTTTTCATTTATTTCATCTATGCTAAGTCTATCATCGAATTCTTTATGTAATGTGGCATTTGCGGTAAACACCAACCAGTCAGCTAGCTGGAGTTTACAGCGCTCGGGTCGTGCTGGAATGATTTGGATTGTGGATGATAATTTTAAAACTGCGGGCAAATGGTCACTTCCTCTGGAGTCATTTAAAACATCCCAAATAAAAGCGTTAAAAATTGATGGTGATACGAAAGGTAAATCAAGGCAGCTCATTTTTCCCGAGATGGGACATCAATATGTGGTATTTCCTGTGTTCATTAGGCATATGTTGTTTGTAAGTATCAGGACTAATTTTTTGGCCTCTGGTGTCTGTGCGCTCATACCCCCCCCCCCCCCCCAACTACCCCAACTACCCCCGTCCCCAACTACCACATATGGTTCATGTAGTTGATGGAAAAGGCTTTCCGAATCGTGGATAGTAACTGTGAGGTGTGGCCGTATATATACAGAGCATGTTGTTATTGTTTTGAGTGTAACTACACTGACTGCTACAGCCTCAAAGTTTGTTTTCAATGGTATTTCTCGTGCAGGGACGCCGCTTTGCGTTATAATTGCGACGCCACCTGAGTGCCTGTTCGCCTGTTCTCTATCTCGTGAAAAATTTGGAAGTTTTTCGAGATGTTTTTGTGTTTTGGCCCTAGGTTTGTCTCCTGAAGACATAGAGCTATAGGTGACGTTGATTTTAGTATGTCTGTAATTTCTGTGTAGTTCTTCATCATTACTCTAGAGTTCCATTGAACCAAAAATGCTATACTTTAGTGTGTTATGTGTTGGAGAAGACTAGCTTTCAGGAGGCTGTGTTGTGTTGGGTTTTATGGCGCATAGGCAACTAAGGCCATCATGCGCCAAGCTGGAGGTATAGGAGAAGTCTCTGGATGATTTTATAGAAATGTGAAAATCGTCGCTGGTGCAGAGTGCTTAAATAGTTAAAATTACCTCATGATGATGAAGGAAAAAGATGCTAGAAATGGGTACTATTTAAAACGTTTAAAGCGGGTCGGGTCACCTCAGCAGCCATCCTTACCAGGGTAAGGATCTCGAGGCTTCCAACCAATCAAATACAGACCTCACCCTTTTTCTCAGGAATGAGGAATGGCCGAGGTGTATCAGGCGAAGTACTGGGTCATGATTTAAATATTTTTAAGAAAACCAGCTTCTGTTAAAAATCTAAAAACACAGGACTTGTGCACAATTGCGTTATCACTCAAGAGCAGTGCTGGATGAAAAGGGATGCATTGGTTATAAAACGGACAAAAACACATTTCCCGTAGCCTTTCCAGTTTAGAGCATGAAATTAAAATGTGATTCACTGTAAGTTCATCTCCGCATGTACAAACTGGTATGTCTTCTTTCCTTAGCAGAAAGTTGTGTGTGAAGTGTGTGTGACCTATCCGGAGACGGCAGATAATGACCTCTTTGAAACGCTTCTGGTGCACACATGACTTCCATTCACATAGGACTGATTTTATTAACCGTAGTTTGTTATTTAGTTCGTTGTTCCAGGTGGACTGCCATTTTTTCCTTGCATTAATATGTATTAAGTTCATGAAATCTCTATAGGGCACATTTATGTTTTTAATTTGCTTTTCACAAGCTTGAGCAGCGCACAAATCTGCTCTTTCATTGCCCTTTATGCCAACATGACTTGGTACCCAGCAGAGTCTTATGTTTTGTCCTTGAGCTATGGCTGTTGTAATGTTGTGTATGAGGTCGCCAAGCAGCGGGGTTATTGCATTTCTAGGATGAAGGGCTGTGAGCACACTTAGTGAGTCTGTGTAAATAATACTGTTGGGTAGGTTCTCGTTTAGTATTTTTTCTATGGCTACACAAATGGCGTAACATTCCGCAGTGAAGATGGAAGCGCACTGTGGAAGTCTTACTATTTTATTCCAATTTCCCTGTACAACTGCACTTCCAACGTATGCATTTGTTTTTGAACCGTCGGTATAAAATGCTGTGCAAGTAGTATACTTTTCCTCGAGTGTGAGGAATTCTTGTATTATATGTTGTTGCGGAATTTGTTTCTTACGGAACTGTGTTAGAGTGAAATCACAGATTTCAGGGAAAATGTGCCATGGCGGCAGTGGACCTCGCCTTCGGGAAATGTTTTGCAATACGTCTAATATGCTAAGGTTTCGGCACATGTCTTCAAATCGCAAGAGGAGAGGCCGAGTAGCTTGCGCCTTGCTGTTGAGGAGTGTTCTAGAAAGGCACTTTGTGGCGATAGGGTAACATAGATGTTTATGCAGTGAACGGATTTTTAGAATGTATGAGCATGTGAGTATGGCTCTTCTATCTGTAAGCGATGGTTCATTGATCTCTACATGGAGACTGTTTATGGGTGATGTCCTATATGCACCAGTGGAGAGACGTAAACCTAAATTATATACCGGATCTAGCCGTTTGAGGTACGATGGTCTCGCTGACCCATACACTACACATCCGTAATCCAGGGTAGAGCGAACTGCAGAGCGGTATATTTGTAACAGACATGTCCTATCGGCTCCCCAGTGTTTTCTCGACAGCACTTTGAGTATGTTCAGGGATCGAGAAGCCTTCTTTTTCAGCTCATTTATGTGAGGCATGAAGGTGAGCTTTCTGTCGAATGTTACACCTAGAAATTTATGTTCTTTTTTCACGGCTAAGTCTATTTCGTTCAGGTGTAGGGTGGGATCTATCTGCATGCCTCGTCGGAGTGAAAAAACAATGGCCACCGATTTCTGTGCAGAGAAACGGAAGCCATTTTGGTCTGCCCATATTGCCAGTTTATTTATTGTTAGCTGTATCTGTCGTTCACATGTTGATATATTCGAGGATGTGTAAGCAATCTGGAGATCATCTACATAGACAGAATACATTACGGACCTTGGGATTATTTTCCTGATAGAATTCATTTTTACAATAAAGAGCGTTGTGCTCAAAATACATCCCTGAGGTACTCCGTTTTCTTGGATAAACTTCCTTGAAAGGGTTGAGCCTAGGCGGACGTGAAATGTACGGTTAGACAAAAAGTCTTTAAGGCAGTTCAACATCCTGCCGCGGATGCCCAGTTCAGCCAGGTCCTGAATAATCCCAAATCTCCACGTTGTGTCATACGCCTTCTCTAAATCGAAGAAGACAGCGAGACAATGCTGTCTGTGTACAAAAGCCTCACGAACAGTATTTTCAAGACGAACCAGGTGGTCGGTGGTGGAGCAAGTCTTTTTAAAACCGCATTGATAGACATCCAGAAGCTCCCGGTCTTCTAACACGAATGATAGTCTGATGTTCAATACACTTTCAAAAGATTTCGCTAGGCAGCTAGTCAGATCTATGAGCCTATAGCTGCTAGGAAGGGTAGAGGGCTTTCCGGGTTTTAATAGAGGAATAATAACGGACATCTTCCAGGCTTCGGGAAGTTTCCCCGATACCCAAACTTTGTAAAAAAAATTTAAAAGCGCCTCCACAGCCGGTTCAGAGAGATGAGCCAGCATTTGATAATGTATTTCATCTGGGCCAGGTGCAGTTTGCTTACCAGCGGACAGTACTCTATTAATTTCTTGGATTGTAAGTAGGTTAATATAGGGCTCATTTCAACTGCCACTTGTCGGCAGTCTTTGTTTTTCAGCTGCGTTTTTGTATTTCAGGAATGATTCTCTGTAGTGAGGGGGGACCGCCAGGGGGCGTCGAGGAGTACGGACGCGTTCACGTCGGCTCCGCGAAATCAGTGATTTCATGGCGGATTTTTCCTACGTTGACCGTAAATGTCCTTGAAACCTGTTTCCTAAGGTGCAAGCAACCCGAGGATACGACATTTGTGCCTGTAAGTGCATCTTTAAAGCCTATATCGTCACTCCAATTTCGCCAGCGCTACACGCTACGATAGGCCTACTTCGACCGGGAAGGCGGCGACCGGCGAGCTCCCGCCATCGCCGATCGCGCCCAGCTCCACGATGACGATGGAAGTGGCGGTGGTGGGAACCGACATCGACCCCAAAGAAACCGAAAAAGAAGAATGGATTATGCGACTGAAGAAGCGAGCGGAAAAATTGGAGAACAACGAACGCCCCCTAGGACACCAACATGGTGCCGGAGACGCGGCGGCAGCGAACGCCGCCACCGTTGCGACGACCGACGGCAGCGACACGAGAGCCTACAGAGAGGCGGGACGGAAACTCGCTGAACGTTCAATAGCCTCAGACCTCCCGAGACTTCCAGCGACCGGCTGGAAAGTAGTTCTGCGTCCCAAAGAAGGACTCACAATGCTGAAGAGCACCACCGAGATGAGAATTGCGGCGGCCATCAGGGAGAACGCCGGAATCAAGGACGAGGAGGCACTGAACGACAGACTAGCTATAAACGCCAAGCAAGGAACGATTACCTACCACTCGCCTAGCTACGAAAACGCGAGGAAGGTGGAGAAACTTGAAACTGTCAAGATCGGAGACATGGAACGCGGTGTGACCACCTACATGAACGCACCAGAGAGTTGCGGCAGAGGAGTCATCCATGGAATTGATGTGGAATACACACACAAGTATGTACTAGAAGGACTGAACATTAACGGATTCAACCCTCTAGTCATAGATGCACGAAGAATGGGGAAGACTAAATCTTTCCTAATCACCTTTGAAGAAGAGAAAGTACCACGCAGAGTAGTCTTGAGCGGAATCACTTTCAAGTGCTTTCTATACAAGAAACGCTATGAGGTCTGTTACAAGTGCGGAGGACATGGCCACCGCTCGGACGTCTGCGACAGTGAGGTGACCAAGTGCCGCGGCTGTGGCATGACATCGCCCCCCGAGGGGCACCAATGTACACCGCAGTGCCAACTATGTGGCAAAGAACACTACACCGGGGACAAGAGGTGCAAAAATCTCTTTCGCACCCCTTATATTGTCAAGAAACGCCAATGGGAAGCCAAACAGGAGGCTGAAGAAGCGAAGCAAGAAGACCGAAGGAACAGCCGCTCCCGTGATAGATCCGGCAGCAGCACGAGGTTTCGGTCAGAGTCGTTCCCCCGGCTACAAACCGGACAGCAACAGCCACGCAAGGAGCAAGCTGCAAAGGTGAGCTGGCCAGCTAAAGTTTCCCAGGACTCCGAGACAGTTAAAGAATTAAAAGAACTTATTAAACAGCAGGCAGATCAGATTAAGACTTTAACTGATTATATTAAGAAGCAAGAAGAGCGGATCAAAATGCTAGAAACGACAGCTAAACAACCCGAGGAAAACAAACCGCAACAGGAAAAGGCAATGGCGCCTATGCAAGTGGAGCAGGATAGAGAGGTTGAGACAGAGAAGGTTGAAAAACCCCCTTCAAAAAATAAACGTACCAAAGAGTCGGATCTTGAGACCAAATTCGAACAACTAAACGACAAACAACAACAGGACATGAAACTACTGAACGGAACACTAATGCAATTCATGAAACAAGTCACAGAAACGATCAGAGTAGAATTTGCAAAGCGAGACGCTGCTCTCACGGCGGAATTTGAGAAAAGGGACCAATGGATATACGCGGAATTCCAAGCAACCAAAAATGCCTTGGCCAAAGAACAATAATACTATCTGGCAGTGGAACTGTAGGGGTTTTCTGCGTAAACGGGCCGTTTTACAATCGTTCCTTGCAAACGGAGACAAACCGGAAATTATAGCTTTACAAGAGTGCGGGAAAAACGCGAAGCTGCCCGGTTACAAATCGTACCCGGGCCGAGGGGACAACACGCAGGTTGCCACCCTTGTCAAACGCAACGTTACCGCGCTGCAGCACGAGACAGGGCACGTCCAATTAGATCACACTCTAATCGAAATGATACCGCGTAAGCGGAGAGAGAAAAGCCTATTCGTCTTAAACGTATATAGCTCTCCGAAACAGAGAAAGGATTGCGGCTTCGACAGGCTATTCGCAAAAACGAAACAGATAGCGGGCAAAAACCCTATCGTCATTGTCGGGGACTTTAACGCTCATCATCCCGCATGGGGATACAAATATACGCAAATCAAGGGCAGAGAACTCTGGGACAGCATTCTCCACAATGAGCTCATCTTGATCACTGACCCCATCAAACCAACAAGACAGGGCAATAGCGTGAGTAGGGACACTACACCTGACTTAACACTCACCGGAGGCCAAATCACGGCAAGGTGGTGTAACACGGGGGAGGACCTAGGAAGCGACCACAAAATTATTGAGATTGTGGTAGAAGACGGACCGCCCACACCGAGACCCAAAAAGGTCGCAGCGGTAAATTGGGATCTATTCAGGGCGAACCTTCCTACCCGAGACGCAATCAGGGACATAGAATCTTGGGGCACAGACCTTCTCGCAGCAGTTAAAGAAGCCACCGAAGAGGTGGAAGCAGACGAAACGCAAGAGGAGGTAGACAGGCGTATGATAGGCCTGTGGCGCAAGAAAAGGGAGCTAGAAGAAAACCTTGCTCAAAACAAGGGGAATAGAAACATACGTAAGCTCCTAGCCAAACAGAATAGAGATATCGAGGAGCACGCGCTGAACTTAACCAGACAAAACTGGGGTAGTATCTGCGAGCAGATGGACCGCAGAATCAGCAAAGCCAACACGTGGAAAATGCTCAGACATCTCTTAGACCCGGACAAGACAAAGTATGAGGCACGACAACAACTACAGAAACTCGTATATAAATACGAAGGCACTAGCGATCAACTAATCTCTGAAGTGAGGGACAGGTACTTGAGGTGCACACCACCCACACCCCTCCCCGAGTACAAGGGCGCAGAGAATCCTCTTCTAGATGGGCCCATCACCATCGGAGAGGTTAGGGCGGAGTTGAACAGACTCAGAACTAAAACTGCGGCAGGTCCAGACAGAATCAGCAATCGCATGCTGAGGAATTTGGATGATGCATCAATTAGAAACCTAACAGCGTACATGCAGGAATGTTGGGACAAGGGCCGAATACCACCTTCGTGGAAAGAGGCCAACCTAGTCCTTATTCCAAAACAAGGTAAGAAACTAAGTCTCGAAAACCTGCGGCCCATTTCGCTTACCTCATGTGTAGGTAAGCTAATGGAGCACGTTATTCAAACGAGGCTAAACAGATTCCTAGAAGAACAAAAGCTTTACCCCGACACAATGATCGGATTCAGGACACATCTTTCTGCAATGCGATGTTATGCTTCAACTTAAAGAACAAGTGCTAGACAACGAAACAGCTGATACCAGAGTAATAGTCGGCCTTGACGTGGCCAAAGCTTTTGACAACGTTGACCACGCAGCCATACTAGAACGCTTAGAAACTCTAAATGTAGGGGGAAAGGTATACAACTACGTGAAGGACTTTCTTTCAAACAGAACAGTTACTATCAGCCTAGGAGGGAAGGAAGAGAAAGGCATAAGGCTGGGCAACAAAGGTACTCCCCAAGGCTCGGTCCTATCACCGACACTCTTCAATATTGCAATGATTGGCTTACCACAGAAATTGACGCGTATAGAAGGGCTCAACCACACAATATACGCGGACGACCTCACCCTCTGGGTTACCAGAGGCAGTGACGCGCACATCGAAGGTACCCTCCAAAGAGCGATCGAGGAAATTGAGTCGTACCTAAAACAAGTAGGACTCAAATGTTCTGCCGAGAAATCTGAAGCGCTCTTCCTCGGCCCACAAAAGAGACGAACAAAGCCCCGTGAACATGGGATAACGCTAACGGTAAACGGGGACAAAATACCATCAGTGGAGATGATTAGAGTACTGGGTCTTAGAATACAGACAAACGGTAAGAACACCGAAACGATACGAAAACTCGAATCGAGTGTAAGCCAGACGTGTAGGCTACTCAAAAGAATAGCAAATAAACACGCGGGAATGAAGCAGACGAACCTCTTAAGACAAGTTCAGTCATTTGTAATCAGCAGAATCACATACGTGGCACCATACCTACGGCTAGCCAAAGCAGAAAAAAACAAGATTGAAATCCTAATTAGGAAAGGCGTCAAAACCGCTCTGGGCCTCCCCCCGTACACATCCACCCAGAAAATTCTGAACATGGGGATTTCAAACACCCTAGACGAGCTCATTGAGGCTACCAGAGTAGCGCAACAACAACGACTTCTACGCAGCCATTCGGGGCTAAAAATACTAGAAAAGCTAGGCTTCGAACCTCGAGCGCGGCTCAAACACACGGAGAATATCCCAACAGACATAAGGAACAAAATCAGAATCCCACCACTCCCAAGGAATATGCATCCGGTACACCATGAGGGTAGGCGAAAGGACAGAGCGAAAGCTCTGCAGAAAAAATTAGCCAATAGACAGGACGTGGTTTACACGGACGCGGCGGAATATGAAGGCAGAACGGGTTTCGTAGCCCTGGCGACCAGGGAGGGCGGAGACCGAGTCTCGTGCTGCAGCACCCAACAGAGTGATGCAACAGCGGCTGAGGAGGTAGCCATTGCGCTGGCTTTAACTCAACGGAATGTTAGGGTGATTATAACAGATTCCAAATCGGCTATCCGCAACTACAACGCAGGCAGGGTATCTGTCGAAGCAGTCAAAATTCTCACAGCCGGCCCGACACCGGCAGAACTAATTAACCTTGTTTGGACTCCGGCCCACGAGGGCCTCCGGGGAAACGAGACAGCGCACGCATTGGCCCGAGGACTCACACACCGGGACCCCAATGCGGTCTCGTCGAGTAGAGAGTCCCTTCAGACGAGCGAGGAGCTGAACACGTACCAAGATATTCTGAACCATTACAGATTAGGAAGACAGACATTACCTGGAGCATGCAAGGGCCTCAGCAAAAAGGAAGAGGTCATATGGAGAAAGTTACAGGCGGGAGTTTTTCCGAACCCACTCGCACTAAGAAGATGGCATCCGGCGATCCAAGACCCCAGGTGTAAACAGTGTAATGAAATAGCAGACATGATCCACATGGTGTGGACATGCCCTAGCCACAACGAACCAGACAGGAATATAGAGTCGTGGGAGGCTTTAATGGCCAGCCAGAAAGAAGAAGAACAAAAAGAAGTCATCCGTCTGGCCCTGGACACCGCTGAATCCCAAGGGATCCCAGCCTGCTGAAAGGGGAGGAAGATGACGGCGGTCAAGACTCGTCTTTTTCGCCCTCTGATTCCTTGACGGGTGCAAATAAAGTTATTTCATCATCTGTAGTGAGATGAGCTGGAAACTGCAGAAAAATATTCACCCAAAATATCTGCCTGTTCCTCTAAATTTGTCTGTATGCCAGGGGTTGATAGAAACGGAACTGTGAATGGGGAGTAGCTCCCATTTATCTTTTTTTTACCATCTCCCACATTTGTTTTGACGTAATTGAGCTGTTTATTGAGGACACGTAACCTTGCCATGAAGTTTTTTCTGCATTACGGTGAATATATCGAGCTTTTGCTCTTGCCTTTTTAAAGCTTATTAAGTTCTCGTGCGTTGGGTACCTACGAAAAATTCCCCAAGCTTTGTTTTGTTTCTTTTTTGCATCTCTGCATTCCTGTGTAAACCAAATTTTGTGATTCTGCTTTACTACTCCAGATGACCGAGGAATTGCTAGGCGTGCAGCTGTTAAAATGCAGTTCGTGATAGCTTCATTCAGTTCGTCTATGCTGAGGTCATCTGAAAATATTTTATCTAAGCTGGCCCTTTCTCTAAAAAGTTCACAGTCGGCTAATTGTAACTTCCACCATCGTGGTTTCGTTGGGGTGACTAGTGGTGGGGATGTTAGGCTTATTGATACAGGGAGGTGATCGCTGCCGTATAGGTTATCGATGACATCTTATTTAAAATCACAAAAGATAGAAGGTGAAGTAAAAGACAAATCTATGCAACTCACTTTTCCCGTGCTCGGAGAGCAGTATGTATCTTTGCCGGTGTTAAGAAGGCAAACATTATTACTTAGAAAAAAATCTTCTAAAATACGACCTCTTGCATCAGTGTGTGCACTGCCCCAAAAACCGGAGTGGGCATTAAAATCACCAACTAGCAGATATGGCTCCGGTAGCTGTTCTAAAAGAGATTCTAAATCATGAAGTGTTACTGTTAGGTGTGGTTCAAGATATATGGTGCATATTGTGAGTGTTTTAAAATGAAGAATGGTGACTGCGACCGCTTCGTATTTGGTTTTAAGTTTGATCTCGCGGGTTGCCACACCATTCTGGATGACAATGGCAACACCTCCAGACAGTTTGCTTGCTTGCTCTTGGTCACACCGAAAGATATTGTACTTGTTTAAAATATTTTTTTGTTTTGGACCTAAGTTGGTCTCCTGTAATCACAAAGCCACCGGGGACATTGTGTTTAAAAGCTCTTTTATGTCAGAGTAGTTATTTATTAGTCCTCGGCAGTTCCACTGTATAAGGAACGCCATATTTGACTAGTGTAGTTAAACTTAGGGTACCGGTTTTGGGGGTGCCAATACCGGGGTCTTTTTTTCTTTTTCGCTCCAGGGAGCTGTGCCTCTGCTGCAGCAAAGGCGAGTTCTGAGTTGTGTCCATCGCCTCAATAGAGGCTCTGGACTTCCGCGGTGAACCCGCAGCCGCAGGTGTACTGTTTGTGGGCTTCTCCCGACTTGGGGAAGCCTTACGGGCGGCCGACTGAGGGGCCGGCGGGCCCTTGCTCAGAGGTGGCAGGGAAGCCTTCGCTGCGTCTGCCGGGGGCGGGGGTGGCCCTGCCTCAGGCGTTTCCTGGGCAGTGGCCGAAGCCTGGTGTGGTGTGCCGCCCCTGCGCACCACATCGGCGAAATTTGTTTTTGCCGTGAACTGGAAAGCTGATGGGAGTCTTTTTCGTGCTTCTTGGTATGTTGTTTTCCTTTGTCTTTATTGTTATTATTTACTTCTCTCTCTTCCAGGTAGGACATGACCTCGAGTACGCGGGGTGATCCCCTTCGTAGTTCGCGCACAGTGGAGAAGCACTGCAGTCCACAGATTCATGATTTTTTGACGAACATTTGGCGCATGTTTGGCGGCCACGACAGCTCTGTGAGCCATGGCCAAATCTTTGACATTTGAAGCAGCGTCTGGGGTTTGGGATGTACGGTCTTACATTTATTTTGAGATATCCTACTTCTATGGTTTCGGGAAGTTGGCTGGAGGCAAAGGTCAGGACTATGTGTTTTGTTGCTATTTCCTTGTCATCTTTTCGAATTTTAATACGATGTACTTCGGTGGCGTTCTGGTCTTTCAGACCCTCCAACATCTCTTCTTCAGAAAGGTTCAGGAAATCGTGTTCAGATATTGCTCCTTTCACTGTCTTTAGTGATCGATGTGCAGTAATTGATACAGGAATGTCTCCAAAGGACACTATGGATGGGAGTTTGGAAAATTGCACTTTGTCTCGGATTTGGAGGAGTAGGTCGCCACTGGCTAGCTTCGTCACCTTGTAGCCAAGGCTCAGGGCGTCGGTAAGAGATTTAGAAACAATGAATGGGGACATTTTCCTAGCTGGTTGATCTAGATTTTCACTATGTACGACATGGTACCTAGGGAAAACTTCTTTTGTTTTTTGCAGGAACTGCGTAGTGGCATCGGTCTGCCCTCGATTATGAGGGCGATCATTTGTTGAAGGAAAGGGATCCATAAAAAAAGTTGTTTTTCAGCTGCGGTGGCCGCCACCCACCACGGAGCCCAACATGGGGACGGGACAGGAGGTTGCAAGCAAGGCCTGCCCGCGTCAGCTGTACACCGCAACTTTAACCGAATATGACGCAACTCAGGGTAGTTCGTCACACAAGGTTAACCCTCGCCGCCAGGAAAAAGGAGAAACCAAGAAGTGAGTAGGGGATAGGAGAGCTGTGAGAAAGAAGATAGGAAAGTGAAAGATGGAGGGGAGGATAGGAAAAGGCGACTGCCGATTTCCCCCGGTCGGGTCAGGCCGGAGGTGCCGTCTACAGGAAGCTGGGGCCAAAGTGGTGTGTTGCCTCCGCCGAGGGGCCTTAAAGGTCCAAACGCTCGGCATCGGCTCAACCACCAGGATCCCCTTTTCCCCGGACACGGCGATGCCACGCACGGCGAGGCGCGGGTGCTCGGGTCCGTGGTGATGCACAGTTCACCATCATCCCCTTGCGGGGATGTCCCTGCGGATGCTCGGGAACCTGCGGTGTCGCCACTCACCGTCGCGACGCCTGCAAGCTGCAGGCGCCCCCCTGCGGGGTAGCTTTCAGGAGGCATTAATCTCGGCTTTCCTTTTCTCTCGAGGGTGTTACGCCGCCCCTGCAACACAGAAGTGCTGGGGGTGGTATCCATCGCCTCCCTGGAGACGCTGGGCCCCCTTGAAGCTACGGGTGTACGAGTGGTAGGCCTCTCCCGGTTGGAAGAAGCCTTGTTGGCTCCCGACTCGGAGGTCGGCAGGCCCTCTCTCGGAGTTGGCGGGGCAGCTTTCGCTGCCTCTGCAAGGGAGGTGGATTGCTCTGCCGCGGTCTCACTCGGTGAGGCCTGCGCAGGCGTTGAAAACCGGTGTGGTGCACCACCCCATCGCACCGCATCGGCGAAGTTTGTATTTGGAGCTAGGAAAAATTTTCTGGCTGTGACGCGTCGCCTTCCTTCCTTGAATGTGATGTTTTCATTTGTTTTAAGAGTCATTATTTCATTTTCTATTTTCCATTTTGAGCATGATCGTGAGTAGGCTGGGTGATCCTCACCACAGTTTGCACTGTGTGGAGGAGCAGTGCATTTATCCGAGATGTGATCGTTTGAGGAGCATTTTGAGCATTTTTCTTGACCATGGCAGCTCTGTGAGCCATGGCCAAATCATTGGCACCTGAAGCAGCGGCGGGGGTTAGGAATGTATGTTCGGACTGATATCTTTTTGTAGCCTACGTCTACTGAGTCAGGTAATGTCCAGGAGGCAAAGGTGAGAACTAGGTACTTAGTAGGGATTCCCTTGTTTTCTTTTCGGATTTTTACTTTGTGGACATTTGTTACGTGCTGTTCCTAAAGCCCTTCTAATATTACTTCCTCTGTCAGGTAGATGAGGTCATTGTCTGTTATTACGCCACACACAGTATCAAGCGACCTGTGGGGTGTTACAGTGACTGGGGTTTCTCCAAAGGCAGTAATGTTTGAGAGTTTGGGCAGTTGGACATTATCCGTATCTCGAGTAATAGGTCACCCCTGGATAACTTCGTCGCCTTGTAGCCAGGGCCCAAAGTTTCTGTGAGTGTCTTTACAACGAGAAAAGGAGAAATCATCCGAGCTGCTTTTTCTTTCGATTCGCTGTGCACTATATGAAATTTGGCAAGAGGTTCTTTCTTTGTGTTCAGAAACTGGGATGCCACATCTTCGGTCCGCCTTTTTTTGCGAGGATGGCGATCATTTTTTGAGAGGCAAGGAGCCATAAAATGTGGTTGTTGTTCGGCCGCGGGGCGAGCCGTCCACCATGGAGCCCAACAAGGGGACGGGACCGGAAGTTGGAAGCAAGTCCTGCCCACGGCAGCTGTACACCGCCGTTATGACCCAATCTGAAGTAACTCATTGTAGTTACTCACACAGAGTTAACCCTCGCCGCCAGGAAGAAGTTAGTTATAGTTAGTTATATTGATTTTAATGGCGCAAAAGCAACTGAGGCTATGATGCGCCAAGCACACGGTTAGAGCTTTTGTTAAAGGTTACGCTTTTTATATCTCAACTTTGTTTAAAGCATTGGCTTCTCTGAGAAACTTCAAAATGCTTGAAAAATAAAAAAAATGCTTGATCACAAAAAACCATGGGGTGTAGTGGGATGTATTCATTGTAGAATGTTGTGAAATATTTTTTCCTCAGTTGTTCCAGTTTTGTGCATACAATTAAAATGTGGTTTACCGTGAGTTCATTGCCACACATTTCGCAGAGAGGTTTGTCTTTTTTGGTCAATAGGAAGTTGTGTGTAAGGTGTGTGTGTCCAATGCGTAGTCGACACAAAACTTCTGTAAAACGTTCCAGATGTTTAGATTCTCTCCACTCTCCCAAAACGGGTTTCATAGAGTGTATTTTGTTGTTTGTCTGTTCTTCCCATGCAACCTGCCACTTATGCCTGAGTTTACTGTGCAGTAAATAAAAAAAATTCCTCTGTGGTATGTTAACTTATTTTATATGGCCAATTCGAGCTTGCGCTGCGCAAGCATCTGCTGAGATTGCGCTGCGCAAGCATATGCTCTCTCATTACCTAAAATTCCAACATGGCTAGGGACCCAGCAGAATATAATGTTATGTTTTTTCTTTGTGAGTTTAACAATGTTATGTATGATTTTTCCTATTATGGGTTCAGCAGAATTTGTAGAGTGCAGCGCTTTGAGCACACTCAGTGAATCGGTGTAAATGATGCGTGCAGCGCTTTGACCACACTCAGTGAATCGGTGTAAATGATGCTATTTTTTCTGTTTTGTTTTACTATTTGTTCTACGGCAACAAAGATGGCATAACACTCCGAAGTAAATACCGATACATACTGTGGTAATCGTATCATTTTTTCATTTTTTCCTTGAATTACTGCACTTCCGGCATGACTTTCTGTTTTTGAGCCATGAATGTAAAATTCAGTGTAGGTGTCATATTTTTCTTGTAAGGCAAAAAACTCTTGCAGTATGTGCTCGTGTGGCATTTGCTCTTTGTTTACGTGTGTCAGTGTGAAGTCACACACCGTAGGGAGGCTGTACCATGGTGGCAGATATTCATGTCTTTGTGCAATATTCGGTAGGGCGTCCAGCACTGCTAACTCTTCACATTTATCCTCAAAGCGCATTATTAGTGGCCTGATAAAATGTGGTTTATTATTGAATAATCTTCTAGATGGGCACTTGGTAACAATGGGATAGCAGAGATGTTTAGGAAGAGAACGGGTTTTGGGGATGTACGTGCATGTCAGTGTGACTCTTCTATCCTCTAGAGTGGGCTCATTAGCTTCAACATAAAGACTATTTACCAGGGATGTTCTATATGCACCAGTTGATAGGCGCAGACCAAGATTATGAACAGGGTCCAGTCGTTTCAAGTAGGATGCTCTTGCTGAACCATATACTATGCACCCGTAGTCCAGCTTGGAGCGCACCAAAGAGCGGTATATTTCTAATAGGCATGGTCTATCGGACCCCCACCGTTTTCGCGAGAGTACCTTTAATACATTGAGGGCTTGGGATGCTTTCTTTTTAAGGTTGTTAATGTGTGGTAGAAATGTAAGTTTCTTGTCAAAAGTGACGCCTAAAAATTTATGTTCCTGTTTGACTGGCAGTGTGGTTTGATTCAAGCACAGATTGGGATCCACCCCGCCAGGAAGAAGGAAAAAGTAATTAAGAGAGGAGAAGACGAGAGTTGTGAGAAAGAAGATAGGAAAGTGAAAGATAGAGGGGAGGACAGGAAAAGGCGACCGCCGATTTCCCCCGGTCGGGTCAGGCCGGAGGTGCCGTCTACGGGAAGCTGGGGCCAAAGTGGTGTGCTGCCTCCGCCGAGGGGCCTGAAAGGTCCCAACGCTCAACATCGGCTCAACCACCAGGATTGCCTTTTGCCGGAAACGGCGATACCACGCACGGCTAGGCGCGGGTACTCGGTTCGGTGGTGATGCACTGTTCACCATCATCCCCCTGCGGGGATGTCCCTGCGGATGCTCGGGAACCCTTTGTGTCGCCATTCACCAACGCCTGCAAGCTGCAGACGCCCCGCTGCGGGGTGCAATGGTATTGCAACTTGAGGAGTTTTCCGCCAATAAAATTGTATATCTCACTAACAAATGGTCATCTAAAAACTCAGTTAAACCTCTATTATTGCATTATAGTGTTACTGGATATGTAGCCCTACATGGTTTGAAAAATAAAGTGGGAAAAATCTGCCAATAATTTGTCATTACGTGGTAGCTAAGGAGGTATATGAAAAAAGAGGCAGATCAGCAATTACTGTTCAGGTGATTCATTTGGGAATTGACTTTGAACATACATTATTTCCAGTAAATTGAATTTTTTATGTGCCAACTGGTGAGAAAATTTGCACATATGTCATTAATTCATTATATCAGGTTGCCATACAGTATTTTTTAACTCTATTTCACCATTTGTGCTCCAAAATGTGCTCTTGTTTAGCACCTTTGTGTTACGGCAGTGCATATCCTGCGGATATAGCATCGGTTTGCACGGAGATAGTTTAATCGGCTATCAGTTCAAACAATGTAATTTGATGTTTTTGCCCAATGCAGTGGTGTAACTAGAGAATAATCATTTGTCTACAATCCAGGTGGCCTATATATATATATATATATATATATATATATATATATATATATATATATATATATATATATATATATATATTAGCAGACAAGGTAAAGTAAATGAGGGGCCCGTTAGACAAACTTATGAAGGGAGCCAACAGTCACCGAAACCAAGGTGCATAGGGGAACGTTATCTTTTTTTTTATGTGTTATGCTTATCAGTGGGATAATATTACTTAGATTAATAAATCGCTTAAAGAAATTTACTTATGTAAAGCAGCAGAAAAAACAACCATGCCGCCGGTGGGATCCGAACCCACGACCTCCGAATATAGCGTCGGGTGCTCTTACCAGCTGAGCTACGGCGACGGCTGTCCGATCTGCTGCTTTCTTGGGTATTTATGTTTACTGGGAGTAAGCGAGCCTTGAGAGTGTTCACCAGCGCTACGCTCGACCATAGCGGCGGACGTAGCACGTCCTGTATTACCGCGAGCGTGACGTGGAACGCGACGAGGGCGGAAACTGTGTGAGAGCCCTCTTAAGCAACCTGTGGCATCAAGACTGCCAGAACCGAGACCCTCGTTAAGCTATTAGCAGACAAGGTAAAGTAAACGAGGGGCCCGTTAGACAAACTTATGAAGGGAGCCAACAGTCACCGAAACCAAGGTGCATAGGGGAACGTTATCTTTTATGTGTTATGCTTATCAGTGGGATAATATTACTTAGAGTATTAAATCGCTTAAAGAAAATTACTTATATAAAGCAGCAGAAAAAACAACCATGCCGCCGGTGGGATCCGAACCCACGACCTCCGAATATCGCGTCCGGTGCTCTTACCAACTGAGCAACGGCGACGGCTGTCCAATCTGCTGCTTTCTTGGGTATTTATGTTTACTGGGAGCAAGCGAGCCTTGAGAGTGTTCACCAGCGCCACCCTCGACCATAGCGGCGGACGTAGCACGTTCTGTATTACCGCGAGCGTGACGTGGAACGTCATCTAACGACGAGGGCGGAAACTGTACGAGAGCCCTCTTAAGCAACCTGTGGCATCAAGACTGCCAGAACCGAGACCCTCGTTAAGCTATTAGCAGACAAGGTAAAGTAAATGAGGGGCCCTTTAGACAAACTTATGAAGAGAGCCAACAGTCACCGAAACCAAGGTGCATAGGAGAACGTTATCTTTTTTTTTATGTGTTATGCATATCAGTGGGATAATATTACTTAGATTAATAAATCGCTTAAAGAAAATTACTTATATAAAGCAGCAGAAAAAACAACCATGCCGCCGGTAGGATCCGAACCCACGACCTCCGAATATCGCGTCCGGTGCTCTTACCAACTGAGCTACGGCGACGGCTGTCCAATCTGCTGCTTTCTTGGGTATTTATGTTTACTGGGAGCAAGCGAATCTTGAGAGTGTTCACCAGCGCCACCCTCGACCATAGCGGCGGACGTAGCACGTCCTGTATTACCGCGAGCGTGACGTGGAACGTCATCTAACGACGAGGGCGGAAACTGTACGAGAGCCTTCTGAAGCAACCTGTGGCATCAAGACTGCCAGAACCGAGACCCTCGTTAAGCTATTAGCAGACAAGGTAAAGTAAATGAGGGGCCCGTTAGAGAAACTTATGAAGGGAGCCAACAGTCACTGAAACCAAGGTGTATAGGGGAACGTTATCTTTTTTTTGATGTGTTATGCTTATCAGTGGGATAATATTACTTAGATTAATAAATCACTTAAAGATAATTACCTATATAAAGCAGCAGAAAAAACAACCCTGCCGCCGGTGGGATCCGAACCCACGACCTCCGAATATCGCGTCCGGTGCTCTTACCAACTGAGCTACGGTGACGGCTGTCCAATCTGCTGCTTTCTTGGGTATTTATGTTTACTGGGAGTAAGCGAGCCTTGAGAGTGTTCACCAGCGCCACCTTCGACCATAGCGGCGGACGTAGCACGTCCTGTATTACCGCGAGCGTGACGTGGAACGTCATCTAACTACGAGGGCGGAAACTGTGCGAGAGCCCTCTTAAGCAACCTGTGGCATCAAGACTGCCAGAACCGAGACACTCGTTAAGCTATTAGCAGACAAGGTAAAGTAAATGAGGGTCCCGTTAGACAAACTTATGAAGGGAGCCAACGGTCACCGAAACCAAGATGCATAGGGGAACGTTATCTTTTTTTTTTATGTGTTATGCTTATCAGTGGGATAATATTACTTAGATTAATAAATCACTTAAAGAAAATTACTTATATAAAGCAGCAGAAAAACAACCATGCCGCCGGTGGGATCCGAACCAACGACCTCCGAATATCGCGTCCGGTGCTCTTACCAACTGAGCTACGGCGACGGCTGTCCAATCTGCTGATTTCTTGGGTATTTATCTTTACTAGGAATAAGCGAGCCTTCAGAGTGTTCACCAGCGCCACCCTCGACCATAGCGGCGGAAGTAGCACGTCCTGTATTACCGCGAGCGTGACGTGGAACGTCATCTAACGACGAGGGCGGAAACTGTGCGAGAGCCCTCTTAAGCAACTTGTGGCATCAAGACTCCCAGAACCGAGACCCTCGTTAAGCTGTTAGCAGACAAGGTAAAGTAAATGAGGGGCCCGTTAGACAAACTTATGAAGGGAGCCAACAGTCACCGAAACCAAGGTGCCTAGGGGAACGTTATCTTTTTTTTGATGTGTTATGCTTATCAGTGGGATAATATTACTTAGATTAATAAATCGCTTAAAGAAAATTACTTATATAAAGCAGCAGAACAAACAACCATGCCGCCGGTGGGATCCGAACCCACGACCTCCGAATATCGCGTCCGGTGCTCTTACCAACTGAGCTACGGCGACGGCTGTCCAATCTGCTGCTTTCTTGGGTATTTATCTTTACTGGGAGTAAGCGAGCATTGAGAGTGCTCACCAGCGCCACCCTCGACCATAGCGGCGGACGTAGCATGTCCTGTATTACCGCGAGCGTGACGTGGAACGTCATCTAACGACGAGGGCGGAAACTGTTCGAGAGCCCTCTTAAGCAACCTGTGGCATCAAGACTGCCAGAACCGAGACCCTCGTTAAGCTATTAGCAGACAAGGTAAAGTAAATGAGGGGCCCGTTAGACAAACTTATGAAGGGAGCCAACAGTCACCGAAACCAAGGTGCATAGGGGAACGTTATCTTTTTTATGTGTTATGCTTATCAGTGGGATAATATTACTTAGATTAATAAATCGCTTAAAGAAAATTACTTATATAAAGCAGCAGAAAAAACAACCATGCCGCCGGTGGGATCCGAACTCACGACCTCCGATAATCGCGTCCGGTGCTCTTTCCAACTGAGCTACGGCGACGGCTGTCCAATCTGCTGCTTTCTTGGGTATTTATGTTTATTGGTAGTAACCGAGCCTTGAGAGTGTTCACCAGCGCCACCCTCGACCATAGCTGCGGACGTAGCACGTCCTGTATTACCGCGAGCGTGACGTGGAACGTCATCTAACGACGAGGGCGGAAACTGTGCGAGAGCTCTCTTAAGCAACCTGTGGCATCAAGACTGCCAAAACCGAGACCCTCGTTAAGCTATTAGCAGACAAGGTAAAGTAAATGAGGGGCCCGTTAGACAAACTTATGAAGGGAGCCAACAGTCACCGAAACCAAGGTGCATAGGGGCATAGGGGAACGTTATTTTTTTTTATGTGTTATGCTTATCAGTGGGATAATATTACTTAGATTAATATATATATATATATATATATATATATATATATATATATATATATATATATATATATATATATATATTCTGTAGGGGTTCCAATGCGCCAGTTTACAAGTGTAAGTACAGTATTACGACAAACGCGACTGTTCGTTTTAAAGGTTTATTGTGCCAACAGTTTCGGGAATGGTATTCCCTTCGTCAGGGCAGGCTTACAATGAAACAGTCTTGTCAATATAAGGACACAAAGCGGGCGAGGATGTATAAACTCAGCCCTCAAAGGAAACTTGAGAGTGAGGGCAAGGGGCCGTATAATGGACCGCGCAACAGCTCTCACAGGGGCAGTGGCTAAATTAAACAAAGAGAAAACGCAGAGCAAAACGTGGAGGTGGAAATAGTAAAGGAGTAGAAAAGACAACGAATTTGAACAGCGGTAGAAAAGGGAAAGGAGCGTTAAACACGGCTCTCGGCGCACCGGGAGGCCGCACTCCCCCCCCCCCCTCTCTACGACACTGGAAAAGGGCAGGGTTAATTGGAGAGACATGGTAGAGACCTTTGCCCTTTAATGGGCATAGTCAGGCTAATGATGGTGTCATTTGTCACTTCGCCTCGATGCGTGACAATGTCGGATGCTGTGGTAATCCAAAGAGCAAGCATGCCCATGTGCTCATGTGTTCGCATTAAGAGTGGACAACTTTTTATTTCAGAGATTCTAAGTTTCCTCTGGGTATGTTGATCCCAGATGAAGACAAGTCCTCTTGTTGAAACATTGGCAAGCACCCTGAGGCATTCCCTTCCCTTGTTCACTTTGTGAGTGTTGTGAGAGTCAAGAAACCGTCTGCCTACTCTCTCTCTACCGTGCACTCCTTTTATGGCAAGTTACCTTTCGAGCAAGCCCTAGGAATGCCTTACAAGGTGCAGATAACCACATCTTCTACCGTTATCTTTGTATGTATACACCAGTGATAAGTCATGAAGGAAATCAACGGATTTGTATTGTTTAACACTCTAAAGCTAATCGCAGAGATATAGTACAAAATGTGCCGTTTTTTGTCGACAAGGGCTTGGTTGTGTGTCATTACTGGTTTCTCTTTATCAGGGCTACTTGACAGCTGCCATGAAACGCAGGTTTTTGAAAAGACAAGTCAAATAAGAGCGTTTCTACTATTACAATTTAAATGTTATTTGTTGAAACCTCAACCATTGTGCGTCAGGGATTGATAATTTCAAATAACTAGCCTGAAGTTCAAAACCTGCAGGATTAACCTTATAAGTTCTTTCCTTCCTTAAAAACCCGGTATTTATTTGTTGCTTTCAGCAAGCAGGGGTCTGTGTTATAGCAAATATTTTTCACTACCTTGAGTGAAAATTGGGCACTATCGACCAATCATAAAACTAGTGGTGTAGTACACAAATTGCTTGTATGCAACTGTTTTGGAATTACAGCATGCACAGTGTGGTCTTAAAGCCAAAGTCTTTACATTTGCAACTGATTCATAAAGGACCTATTCTGGCTAATGACATTTTGCAAAAGTGTGTTGCTCTGAATGCGCCTAATAACTACAATATCTTTTAAAGGCCTAATTGCTGAATTTAGCTCTTGGTACCTCACAATATAATTTTATGCCTCCAGCATCACTGACTTGAATCACATATTAAAGAGAGTAGTAAAATGCTCACTATTAGTTTAAACCACTACTCAGCATGGAGCTGTGCACTTTTTTGTTTTGTTGCATGAAGTATACTTATGTATGAAACAACTTTTTTCAGCTGCACTTCACATGATTCAAGTTCTACCAGAAGAAAGGCTGCAACACAACTTTAGTCACTCCCTGTTTTTTGCCCAGCACATAACAGGCCATGGTAAGATATGAATAAAAATGGTGCATGTATGTGTTCTGCATATACATTTTGTGTACTACCAACAGTATGATGCGATTAACTGATGTCATGTCACAGCGCACATAGAGCATTTTTTGTACATATTTTTTACAAAGCATTTTTTTGTATATATTACAGCATGTTTATTTTAAGTTTTAAACTGACCATTTAGCTCACGACTCAGTCACTGCTATATGTGCAGAAATTTTATAAACAGTGATTTCCCTTAATTCAACCTGCAACTTTAATTGACAAGCTCTTGTGTCCTGTTGAGACAGTTAAATATTGTGCACTACAGTAAGCATATGCACACATTCTCATACAGACGTCAGCCATACGGTGGAGAATGTGGTGTGGGTTGGAATGGCGAACTAACCACAGGAAGCCTATTTTCTATTTCTTTGCTTTTTCTAAGCGTTCTTGCTGCATGTGTGGATAGTTGATTAGTACATTTTTTAGTGTACAGCGGGCACATACAAAAATCAACTCTATGTTAAGCAGGCCACGGTGTCCTCTTTACGAGACTGTTCTTGTGCTCAAAAATTTACTGCCAAATTGTTTTCGTACCACTCAAATTTGACAGCTCTGCAATGCTTGCTGCCCAGGTCTCCCTATTAATATGGTCCAGGTCATTGAAAATTGATGACCAAGCACCGGTGGCATGAATTACTAGCAAAGTGATCATGGAACTTGATGTTCGTGTCTAAACTTTTGGTGGAGTAGTGCAATAGAGCAGCATGTTTTCAAATATCAAAACACGCGTGGGTTGACAGAGGTGCAGATGCCCTTGTACCATTAAAATTCATAATGAAGTTCATCTTGTTGCCCTAAGAGACCATTGGTGATTCATTCTCTGCATCGTATGGCCTGCGAAGGTCCATTTTCTTCTTTTAATTTCTGCCAGAGTATTGACAATTCATGCTTGTTCTGGAATCAGTGTTGCCATAGTCCAGTCTTACCGCAAACAATTTCATCTCTGTGGCCTACTATTCTTCCTGCATTTAATCTCAAACCTCATTGTTAGCATCCAAGTTTCAAGATGTGGCATTTCTTTTGATCAACACCATTAGGCTGCTTCAGAACACAAGTCCACGCCGAGTCCACTACAGGCAATTCTGTACCTCCTGATAATTTCTTTCTCATGATCTAGCTCTCCAAACTCTATATGGCTTACATAGAGCTCCCTTACCACTTCTAATGTTCCTCTACTCATCATAGGATGTTGTTTCCTTTTGAGACTATTGGACTTCACTTGTGGTTTCTGCTTACTCTTTTTATGCCTACAGTTTTTTCTCTGCTTAGGTCCTCATGTATACACTAATTCATATTCGTAGGTACTTAACAGCACCATCAACAAATCGGAGGTTACTTGCTGTCTGTCTCCTACTGCTTATATTTCGCTCCTGCATACTCTCTTTGCTTGATACTGCTTTTAGGTTTCCTCCATAACTTTCTGTTTGCTCAATCCTGGCCTTGATCTATTTTCTTCTGCTGCTTAGCTTCGAATTATCGGCTAGGTTTGATGGTTCTGCTCCTTCTATGTTCACTGTGAGGTTTGAGAGTTTCATGCTTTGTTGTTTCTTATATCTTTTTCTTCTCGAGGTTGTATATTCTCTAGCTACCCTACCTCTTGCTTTTCACGTGTTCACCTCTTGATTATTGGGGTAAGTTCACCATTCAAAACCACACCACATTCTCCGACGTCTGCCAGACCTCTGTATGAAAAAGCATGCATATGGTTCACCAGTCCTCCTGACTGCTGCGATATGTAATGCCTAATAGCTCCGTAAACAGTACATCTAGTCCAGCTACGGCTCGAACAGCAAGGTCCAGAGATTCCTAGCGCCCTCCACTGCGTCGCAGTTCTGGCCGTGATTTATTCAATCACTGCTGGAGATAAAGAATCATATAAATTTAGGCTTCATTTAAGACCAGAATCACTGTTTAGCAAAGCAGAATTGTGGAACTGGAGGAATTATTTGAAGAGAAACAAACATTTGTAACTTTGGCATGCTGTAATCAAGGTTATCAGAAGAAAGCGAGATTAAAGGTTCCTGAGGCAGTTAATTATTTGTGGTTTTCTGTTCAATCTGTACAAAGGAGTATTCACCGACATGACAATGGCCACCATTAGTTGCTCGTGGAGCATGCCTAAAGGCCGCTACACGTGTCTAGTCGGCTTATCCTCACCAGATCTGGTCTGCACTGTTGAAGCTACGTGCTGGACAACAAAATGGCACCCATGACATTTGAATACCTCCTATCCGGTTGTATACATTTACAGTGGTGAAGTGCCTCCCTGACACACCAGTGTTTATCTGCCTACTCATTTTGGTGTATTTGTAACTCAGTGGTTACGGTGTTCGGCTGCTGACCTGAAAGATCTGTGTTCAACCCCGCCTGCGGCGGTCGCATTTCGATACAGGCAAAAGTCTAGCGGTCCATGTACTGTGCAATGTCAGTGAAATATTGTGTACTGACGTTTCACAGCACATGGGGTCCAGGTGGTTAAAATTATCCGGAGCCCTCCACTACGCGTCCCTCATAGTCTGAGTCACTTTGGGACGCTAAACGATAGAAGTCAAATCATAAATGGGACTTTTTTTCAGGACAAAAAAATTCCTAATCAAGAGATCAACTGCCTAATTGGAACTGCTACTTTCTTTCAGTGTACTAAAATGTATTGCAAACAGCTATGCTAGCATAGTTCCAGTGTGGCCGAAATGTTGCAGCATCTTTTTAGGCATTCTTCATTATTTGGCCCCTAGGGTCACAGCGCTTGCTTCCCCAAAAGGGGGAGTGAGCGTTAAAATCCCCAGCTACTACATATGGTTCTGGAAGTTCATCGATGAGTCCTTGTAGATCATATACTTTTAACGTAAAATGTGGAGGAATATATACAAAATACAGAACGGGTAGTAATTGTTTTATAGCTGATAATGCTGAATGCAACGGCTTCAAGTCTTGTTTTGAATTCTCGAGCAGGGACGCAGCTTTGAGTGACAATCGCGACGCCTCCCGAGAGTCTATTTCCCTGCTCGGGATCGCGTCTAAAAATTTTATAACGTTTCAGGTTGTCCATATGTTGTGGACCAAGATTGGTTTCTTCAAGGCATAAAGCTACGGGCAACACTGACCCTCAAATATCTGTTATGTCACTGTATATCCTCAACAGTCCTCTACAGTTCCACTGAACTAAAAAAGCATTTTTTGGGGTGAGAACGCTAAGGCGTTTACTTATGTTGTGGGCCCGTTATGAGGGATCTCTTTTTTTTGCTCGAGAGAGCTGTTCCCCAGCTGCAAAGCGGGTGGACTGGGAGTTATATCCATCACCTTGCCAGAGGTGCTGGAGGACCGCGCAGCCACGGCTATGTTAATTTCAGGCCTCCCCTTATGGGGGAAGGCCTGCGGGATACCGACCCTTGGACCGGCGCTCCCTGCTTTGGCAATAGCAAGGCAGCTTTCGCTAACCCTGCCTGGGCCGTGGATGGCCCTGCCATACGCTCGGTGGAAGTGGCCTCGGCAGGTGCCGGAGTGCTGTGTGGAGCGACGCTCTTCCGCACCACATCAGGGAAGTTGGGTTTGGCTGTGAAAGAGAATGCGTTGGTAAGCGCAAAATGCTTCCTCACTGCTAAGAATGAAGTGTTCTCTTGGTCTTTATAGTGATATCTCTTTTTCGTTTTTCCAGGACGGACACGCTCTGGAGTACGCAGCGTGGTTTCCTTCGCAGTTTGCGCAGTGGAGTGCTGCGTCACATTCTTCAGAATAATGGTCCCTGGAAGCGCATTTCGCACAGGTTTTGCGGCCGCGGCAACTCTGTGAGCCGTACCCGAATCTCTGAAAATTGAAGCATCGGCGTGGGTTCGGAATGTAGTGCCTGAAATTGACTTTAAGGCATCCGACTTCGATGGTTTCGGGTAATGTGCTTGTGCTGAATGTGAGAACCATGTGTTTAGTATCTATTTCTTTGTTGTCCTTGCGGATTTTAATTCGGTACACATCTGTGATATTTTGGTCGCTGGGACCTTCTGGTATTTCTTTTTCGGTTAGATGTAGGAAATGTTTTCCTGAGATGACACCACGGACGGTGTTGAGGGATCTGTGTGCTGTTATGGAAACTGGGATGTCTCGAATAGATACCATGTCTGATATTTTGGAATTTTGGAAATGGTCACGGATTTCTAGTAATAAGTCGCCACTGGCCATTTTCGATAGCTTATATCCGGGGCCCAAGGCATCTGTTGGGCACTTTGACACCAGAAAAGAGGATAGGATTCTTGCCTGCTTTCTTTCTACTGCACTATATATCAGATGAAACTTTGGGAAGGTTGTTCTCTTTTTGGCAAAAAAGTCTGTTGCTTCGTTTCGCCTTCTGTTAAAAGAGCTATCGGGTTTGGAATGAAGGGTAGCCCTAAAAAATTAGTTTTTCGGTTAATTTTCCGATATGACTCGAGACCAAGCAGAGTTTTATGTTTTCTCCTAGAGCTGTGGCAGTTACAATGTTGTGTATGATGTCACCAATCATAGGAGTGATTGCCTTTCTAGAGTGGAAAGCTGTAAGTAAACTTAGTGAGTCGGTGCAAATAATACTGTTTTTGAGGTTCTCCTTTACTATTTGTTTAATGGCTACATAGACGGTGTAACATTCAGCAGTGAAGATTGATGCACACTGTGGAAGCCTTACACAACTGCACTTCCGACGTAAATATCTCTTTTTGAGCCATCTGTATAAAAAACTGTGTAAGTACTGCATTTTTCTTCGAGTGCAAAAAATTCTTCTATTTTATGCTGTTGTGGAGTTTGTTTTTTGCTGAAATGCGTAAGAGTGAGATCACAGATTTCCGGGAAATTGTACCATGGCGGCAGTGGATCTCGTCTTCCAACAACGCCAGGCAATGCGTCTAGTGCGCCGAGATTTTGGCACATCTCTTCAAAACGCAAGAGGAGTGGTCTGGTACTGTGCAGTTTGTTGTTAAACAGTATTCTGGATGGGCACTTTGTGGATATTTGGTGACAGATGTGTTTAGGTAGTGAACGGATTTTTAGAATGTACGAGCATGTGAGCATGGCTCTTCTGTCTGTAAGTGACGGTTCGTTGGTTTCAACATAGACATAGGCGACGTCCTGTAAAGACCAGTTGAAAGGCGTAAACCTAAACTGTGCACTGGGTCGAGTCGTTTCAAGTAGGATGGCCTCGCTGAACCATATGCTATACTGCCATAGTCTAACGAGGATCATACCATAGAGCGGTAAATCTTTAGAAGACTTGCCCTGTCAGAACCCCAGTATTTATGTGAAAGGACTTTGAGTATGTTAAGAGATCGAGAAGCTTTCTTTTTGAGGGTGCTTATGTGTGGTAGGAATGTGAGCTTTTTGTCAAAAGTTATTCCCAGAAATTTGTGCTCATCTTTAACTGGTAGTGCCACTTCATTTAGATACGGGGAGGAATCAGTGTGCAGTCCTCTTCTAAGCGAAAACAGAACAGGTACCGACTTTTAAGCTGTATTTGCCTCTCACATGATGTAACGCTAGAGGATGTGCAAGCAATCTGGAGATCGTCGACATAGACTGAACATATGATGGACTTTCGAATTATTTTTGCTAGGGAATTCATTTTTAATATAATAAAGTGTGGTGCTTAGAATGCACCACTGAGGCACTCCGTTCTCATGAATGAAGTACTTAGAAAGAGTGGCACCCAGGCATACTTGAAATGAACGTTTCGTCAAAAAGTCACTCAAGTATTTCAGCATTCTACCGCGGATGCAGAGGTCTCCAAGGTCCCGCAGTATGGCAAACCTCCATGTGTTGTCATAGGCTTTCTCTAAATCGAAAAAGACCGCAAGGCCAAGTTGCCTGTGCACAAGTGCTTCTCTGACTGTGTTCTTTAGGCGGACTAGGTGGTCGGTTGTAGAGCACCCCTTTTTGAACACACACTGATGGATGTCAAGATCACGGGATTGTAATAGAAACATTATTCTAATGTTTAGGATGCTTTTGAAGGATTTGGCAAGCACGCTTGTTAGGGTTATAGGCCTGTAATTCCCAGGGGAGGTAGGTACCTTTCACGGCTTCAACAATGGTACAATAATCGCTTTTCTCCAAGCCTCTGGTGTCTCTCCTGATACCCATATTTTGTCAAAAAATTTCAGAAGCGAGTATACAGCGGGTTCGGACAGATTGGGAAGCATTTTGTAGTGCATATCATCTGGTCCTGGCGAAGTCTGTTTACCGGAAGTAAGCTGCTAATTTTTTGTAGTGTAAATTGGCTATTATATGCTTCGTGAGCACTGCCCGTTATCGGCGGTCTTTCTTTTTCGGCTGTTTTATTATATTTTAAAAATGATTCCGTACAGTGAGAGGAACTAGATACAGTGGAAAAATGTTCACCTAATATGTCTGCTTGTTCTTTTATAATTGTCTGTACACCAGGGGCTGTCAGATGAGGAACCGTCAACGGAGAGTAGCGACCATCTAGTTTGTGTGCTGCCTCCCACATTTTTTCCGATGAGACTTGGCTCTTTATTGAGGAAACGAAACTCTGCCAAGGTGATTTTTCGGCATTTCGACGCATGTACGACGCTTTAGCTCTTGATTTTTTAAAGTTTATAAGGTTCTCCTGCGTGGGCTATCTGCGAAATATACCCCAAGATTTATTTTGCTGTTTTTTGCTTCTTTGCAATCTCGTGTTTACCACACTTTATGGTTGCGTTGTACAATTCCTGAAGATTGAGGGATAGCCAAAAGTGCGGCAGCAAGAATACAATTTTGAACTTTTAATTTATTTCATTGAAATTAGGATTTTCTAAAGCAGTATTTTCTAACGTGGCTTCTGCTCTAAAAAGTTGCCAGCCTGCTAAATTGAGCTTCCAATGGCATGGCTTTCATGGGGTGACAAGCAGATTTCAACTGGGTGATGATCGCTTCCATGTGAGTTGTCTAAAACATCCCATTTAAAGTCGCTAAAAACTGATGGAGAGCTAAAAGACAAATCTAAAACGCTCATTTTTAATGAACTAAGAGAGCAATAAGTAGGTTTACCGGTGTTCAACAAACAAATATTGTTGGATAGTATGAGATCCTCTATGGCATGACCTCTGCTATCAGTTATCTCACTGGCCCAAGAACCAGAGTCTGCATTAAAACCTTCAACTACCAAGTATGGCTCCGGTAGCTGTTCTAAAAAGTTTCCTAATTCATGTCGTGTTACTTCGAGGTGTGGTTGAAGATATATACAACAAAGTGTAATGATTTTTTAAGCAACCACAGTGGCTGGTATGGCTTCGAATCTAGTTTTAAATTTGAGCTCTCGAGCTGCTAATCAAGGTTGCACAATGATGGCTACGCCTCCCGAGAGTCTGCTCGCCCCCTCTCGGTCACGGCGTAATACAGGATATTTTTTAGCACATTTGTGTGCTGAGGACCTAAATTGATTTCCTGTAGACATAAAACAACAGGAGAAATTGTGTTTAGAATGTCCTTTATTTCATTAAAGTTATCTACAAGTCCTCTGCAGTTCCAGTGTAATATGAAAGCCATCCTAATGTTGTGTGTTTCTGAAGACAAAACTAGATTAACTAGTATTCGGCCCAGTGACTCGGACCCTAAAGATGTTTTGATCAATCCAAGCAGTTTCGCCGTTTGTCCAACGTGGACGGCACGTGGCTGCTTTGGTCGTGTCCATCGCCTCTGCAGAGACGCTGGACGACCGTGCTGAAGACACATTGACTTTCAACTTAGACCTCAACCTACAGGAAGAGGTATTGAGGCCGACCAACCCGGGAGTCTGCGAGGCCTCCTTTGGGGTTGGCGGAGTAGTGTTAGCTACTCCACGCGATGGCACGGATGGCCCCGCCACAGGCTCACTGCGTGTGGCCTGGGCAGGTACCGAAGCCTGATGTGGTGTGCCACGCCCACGCACCACATCGGCGAAGTTTATTTTTGCAGTGCAGGAGATTCTGTTTCAGCGTATTACCTTCTTGCTTCACTGAAAGAAATGTTTTCAGTGGTTTTCAGAGTAATTATTTCTTTTTCTTTCTTCCAGGACGGACAAGCCCTGGAGTATGCAGCATGGTCTCCTTCACAATTTGTGCACCGCAGGGCAGCAACACCTTCATCTGACTGGTGGTCCTTCGAACAGCATCTCGCGCAAGGTTTGCGGCCGTGACAACTTTGCGAGCCGTGGCCGAATCCGTGGCAATTGAAACATCTGGGTGGGTTGGTTATATATGGCATTGCATTTATTTTCAGGTAGCCAACTTCAATGCTTTCAGGTAGTGTGTTGGTGCTGAAAGTCAGGATTAGGTTTTTCGTGTTTATTTCCTTGTTACCATTAAGGATATTTATCCGCTGAACATTTATGACATATTGGTCGGCAAGGCCTTCAAGCATTTCTTTTTCAGAGAGGAGAACAAAATCAATTTCAGATATGACGCCAAGGACTGTGTTCGAGGATCGGTCAAACCTAAATTATGTACTGGATCTAGTCGTTTCAGGTGCGAGGTCTTGCTGGCCCGTAAACTTTACGTTCGTAATCTAAAATAGAGCGTACCATGGAGCGATAAACTTGTAAAAGACATGTCCTGTTAGCACCCCAGCGTTTACGTG
The DNA here is from genome assembly GCF_052857255.1 of Amblyomma americanum. NCBI lineage: Eukaryota > Metazoa > Arthropoda > Arachnida > Ixodida > Ixodidae > Amblyomma > Amblyomma americanum. The sequence continues at coordinate 98,107,419 of NC_135499.1, read as the reverse complement.
ACAGTACTTTGAGTATATTTAGATCCAGAGGCTTTCTTTTTCAGTGTGTTTATATGAGGCAGGAAAGTGAGTTGTTTGTCAAAGGTATTCCCTAGAAATGTGTGCTCATGTTTGACGAGTATCTGTGTCCCGTTCAGGTGTATGAATGGGTCGGCTTGTATGCCGCGTTTCAGCGAGAAAAGAATGGCTACTCTTTTTTGTGTGGAAAACTAGAAACCGTTCTGATCTGCCCATGTCACTAGTTTATTCATTGTGAACTGTATTTGTCTCTCGCATGTTGATGTATTTGAGGATGTGCAGGCTATTTGAACATCATCAACGTACACTGAATACAGGATGGACTTTGGGATTATTTTACTTCTGGAATTCATTTTTATAATAAAATATGTCGTGCTTATAATACACCCCTGAGGAACCCCGTTCTCTTGAAAGAAGCTCCTGGACAGGGTAGATCCCAGGCGTACTTGAAATCAGCTGTCAGAAAGGAAGTCATTGAGGCAGTTTGACATCCTACTGCGAATACCTAGGTCGAGCAGGATCCCAAGCCTCCAGGTCGTGTCATAAGCTTTCTCCATATCAAAGAAAACGGCAGGACAGTACGGTTTTTGTATAAAAGCTTCTATTATTGTTGTTGTGTTGTGTTGGGTTTAATGGCGCATAAGCTACTAAGGCTATCATGCGCCAAGCTCAAGGTATAAAAAATTGTTGTCTGAAGATTTTTACAAAGATATAAAATTTGGCGGTGTGGAAAGCTGAAAAAGTTATCTCCTTCTAAGTAGTATTGAGAGCAAAACAATATTGATAAATAGCTAATATTAAAGGTTTCAAATGAGGTCGGGTAACCTCATCAGCCGTCCTTTGCTGTGCAAGGACTGGAGGCCCCCAACCAATCAATACAAAACCTCAGCCCTTTTCTGAATGAGAAAGTTGCTGAGGTGCATCGGCGAAGCACTGAAGCACTGGGTCATGTTTTACATCTTTTTAAGAACACCAACTCCTGTTAAAAATCTAAAAACGCAGGACATGTCGACAATTGCATTTTCACCTAAGAGCGATGCTGGGTGAAAAGAGATGCATTGGTTATAGAACGAAAAAAACCACACTCTCCTTTGCTTTTCCAGTTGCGAGCATGAAAATAAAATGTGATTAACTGTAAGCTCATCTCCGCATGTACAAACTGGTTTCTCTTTTTTCGTAAGCAGAAAGTTGTGTGTAATGTGTGTGTGTGGCCTATACGGAGACGGCACATAAGGACTTCCTTGGAACGTTTTTGGTGCACAGATGACTTCCACTGGCCTAAAACTGCTTTTATTAGGTGTAGTTGGTTATTTATTCAGTTGTTCCAAGCGGACTGCCCTTGTTTCCTTGCATTCAAAATGTAGAAATTTTATGCAATATTTATAGGGCATATTTACATTTTTAATTTGCTTGCCACAAGCTTGAGCAGCGCAAAAATCCGCTCTTCTGTGGCCTTTTACGCCAACATGACTAGGTACCCAGCAGAGTCTTATGTTTTGTCCGTGGGCTATGGCTGTTGTAATGTTGTGTATGAGGTCGACAAGCAGTGGAGTTATTGCATTTCCAGAATGGAGGGCTGTGTGTACACTTAGCGAGTCTGTGTAAATATTACTGTTGGCAAGGTTCTTTACTGTTGTTTCTATGGCTACACAGATGCCGTAGCATTCGGCGGTGAAGATGGATGAACACTGTGGAAGTCTTACTATTTTATTCCAATTCCCTAGTACCACTGCGCTTCCAATGTACGCCTCTGTTTGTGACCCATATGTATAATATGCTGTGAAAGTACTGTATTTTTCCTCCAGTGTAAGAAATTCTTGCATTATAGCTTCTTCTGGAATTTTTTTTCCGAAACTGTGCGCTAGTGAAATCACCGATTTCAGGGAAATTATACCATGGTTGCAGTGAACCTCGCCTTCGAGCAATGCTTGGCAATGTCTAGTACGGCGAGGTTCTGGTACATCTCTTCAAATCACAAGAGCAGTGGCCTGGTAGCTTGCGGTTTATTGTTAAAGAGTATTCTAGATGAGCACTTTGTAGCGATTGGATAACAAACATGTTTGTGCAGTTAACGGATTTTAAAAATGTACAAGCATGTGAGCATGGCTCTTCTGTCTGTAAGTGATGGTTCATTAGTTTCTACATACAGACTATTTATGGGTGACATTCTATATACACTAGTGGAAAGACGCAAGCCGAAATTATGTACTGGGTACAGTCACTTAAGGTACAATGGTCTCGCTGACCCATAAACTATGCAACCATAATTTAAGGTAGAGCGTACTACCGAGCGATAAATTTGTAACAGACATGTCCTATCGGAGCACCACTGTTTCCGTCAGAGTATCTTTAGTATATTCAAGGATTTAGAATCCTTCTTTTTGAGGGTGGTAATGTGTGGCAGAAATGTGAGTTTTTTATCAAAAGATATTCCCAAAAATTTGTGCTCAACTTTTACCGGTATTATGACTTCATCCAGATAAAGGGTGGGGTCAGTGTGTAGTCCTCTTTTCCGCGAAAACAGAACAGCTACTGACTTTTGCGTGGAAAACTTGAAACCATTTTTATCTGCCCATGTCGTTAGTTTGTTTGCTGTCAGGTGTATTTGTCTCTCGCATGTTATGTTTGACGATGTGCGGGCTATTTGGAGATCGTCGACGTAGAGTGAATACATGATGGACTCTGGGATTATTTTAGCTATGGAATTCATTTTTATAATAAAGAGGGTCGTGCTTAATATACACCCCTGAGGAACCCCGTTCTCTTGAACGAAGCTCCTGGACAGGGTTGATCCCAGGCATACTTGAAATCAGCGGTCGCAAAGGAAGTCATTCAGGCAGTTCAACACCCTGCCGCGGATACCTAGGTCACGGAGATCGCAAACCTCCAAGTTGTATCATATGCTTTCTCCATATTGAAGAACACAGCGAGACAGTCCTGTTTTGTATAAATGCTTCTCTAATTGTGTTTTCGAGACGAACGAGATGGTCTGTTGTTGAGCATGTCTTTTTAAAACCGCATTGATGGACGTTGAGCAGTTCGCGGGATTTGAGGACAAATGTTATTCTTATATTTAGGACACTTTCGAAAGATTTTGCGATACAGCTTGCAAGTGCTATTGGTCTATAGCTATCAGGGGAAGTTGTTGGTTCCACAGGTTTCAGGAATAGTACTATGATGGCTCTTTTCCACTCCAGAGGTATTTTTCCTTCTATGAATATTTTGTTAAAGTCTGGAGTGCCTTTACGGCAGGCTGGGAAAGATGGGCAAGCATTTGATAGTGTATCTGGTAGGGTCCTGGAGCAGTTTTTTTCCGGCAGATAGTATTCTATTTCTTGGAGAGTAATTAAACTGTTGTATTCTTGGTTTGCACCTCCACTTGTTGGAAGTCTTTGTTTTCCGGCTATATTTTTGTATTTGAGGAAAGACTGCGTATAGTGCGATGAACTGGAAACTGCAGCGAAGTGTTCCCCCAAAATGTTTGCCTGTTCTTCTATGCATGTTTGTGTGCCAGGTGTTGTCAAGAAAGGAATTGTGAAAGGTGAAAAGGTGCCGTTTAATTTTCGAACCTCTTCCCACATTTTTTATGTCGTTTGACTGTTTATAAAAGTAACACAACTTTGCCATCAAATTTTCTCTGCAGTGCGACGGACGTATCTAGCTTTGGCTCTTGCTTTTTTAAAAAGCGCGTGGTTCTGTTGTGTTAGGTACATACGAAATTTTCCCCAAGCTTCATTGCAGAGTTTTGTCATACCACTCCTGAAGACTGGGGAATAGCTAACTGTGCGGCAGTTAATATGCAATTCGTGAACTTTTCATTCATTTGATCAATGCTCAGATTTTCTAAAGCAACTTTTTTTAATGTGGCTGCTTTCCTAAAAAGCACCCAGTCTGCCAAATGAAGTTTCCAATGACGCGGCCTTGTTGGGATGATTTCCGGTGGCGATATTAAACTGATTAAAACAGCAAGATGATCGCTGCTGTATGGATTGTCAATGACATCCTATTTAAAATCGTTAAAAACAGAAGGGGAACAAAACGATACATCAAGGCTGCTCATTTTCCCACTGCTTGGAGAACGGTAAGTATGTTTGCCCGTGTTCAGCAGGCATACGTTGTTGCAGAGAATAAAATCTTCCAGAATTCTGCCTCTAACGTCCGTATGTTCATTCCCCCAAAAGGAGGAGTGTGTGCTAAAATCCCCAACTAAAAGATACGGCTCGGGTAGTTGTATTAAAAGCGTTTCTAAATCGTGAATTGTGACGGTTAGGTGACGTTCAATGTATATGGAGCTTATTGTTATGGCTTTAAAATCGAGGACGGTCACAGCAACTGCCAGTTGAAGCTTCTCTCAATGAAGAAAGTTCGGAGACGTTACTCAGCCGACTTCATGATATTTTGTTGTCTACTCTTCACTGTATCGCCTCACGCATACAAATATATCCGCGGATATGGAATCATGACTCTGCCGCACCCAGTGACCATTCGCTCAATATGCTCATCGTACGGTATGAATCCTCAAATCGAACATCAGAGTGAATTGTTCGTCCGGTACATGGCCGGAAGAATCACCGACTTGAATGATCGCCAACGCTTTGTGACACTGATGGTGGATGAAATTCACATCGAGCCTTATTTCGACTACAAAGGAGGCAATATTACGGGTGCTGCTCTGAACAGCTAAGGTGCAGCAACCAGTGCACTTTTCTTCATGGTGCAGAACCTCTTGTGCCAATTTAAGGACATCGCTCACATCGTCCCTGTTCAAAAAGCAGAATCGGAGTATCTGCACCAGTTGCTGAGAAAAGTTATATGTGGACTAGAAGAAATTGGCTACAGGGTAGTGTGTGTCGAAAATGACAACAATGCCATCCACACAAAAGCTATGTCTTACTTCTCATCACCTCCTTATAAACAAATTGCTTATTTGCATCCATCGGACCGTGCAAGACCTCTCTTTTTGTAATAGACCCGGTACACATATTAAAGTGTATACACAACAATTGGCTTAAAAAAAAAACGACCAACATTGCTTCTAGTATCCCGAGTTCAGAAAAAACGTCACTGAAGAAGAGCGAATGCCCTCTGCATCATTTGCTACCATCAGGAATCTCTACAACTTGGAGTCCGAGAGGCTGCTAAGCTATGACTACAGACTGTCAGGAAAAGCTCTTTGTCCATCGAACATCGAATGGTAAAATGTCAAGTTGGCTTTACAAATCTGCAATGAATGCCTTCCTCAGTCCTTGCGAGCCCTTGGCATGAAGCACAACCTCTTATATTTCGAAGGGGCTGCCACTTTCATTGCGTTGGTGGTGAAATGGTGGAAGACTGTGAACGTGAAGACCCCTTGGAAGGAAAAAAGGCTTCGATACAAGTTCCACACAATCTTTTGGCTAGGTTGGAGGAGTGGAACGGCAAAAATTTGGACAGTGGCACGCTAACAAGAGAGACCCATGCCGCTATGGACCACACAACATATGCTTTTGTGGAGTTTACAAAGTACTGCTTCGAAGAGCTCAAGGTTTCATATGTCCTGCTAGGAAAAATCCAAACCTACAGCCTGGAAGAGTGCTTCGGAAAGTACAGAATGCTAGCTGGATCCCAATATCATGTGTCGACGAGGCAAGTGTATGAATGCGAAAAGAAGCTAAGGGTGCAAACCACTTTGCCAACCATCATTAAGGATGAGCAATGGGATGAGCTTCACTTGTGACCAGACTGTCCACGCCCTAGCCTAAATGTAGTGGTGACCGAAGATGCACTGTCGGAACTAAAAGACATCGTCCCGGTGCTGGTCTATGTGGCAGGCTATGCAGTGTACGCAACACTTAAAAAGCTGAACTGCACAAAATTCTGGGATGCGCTCACCGAAAAAAGGATGACATTAGTATCCGACACGGATGGACGATACGACCTTGTGAATCAACTTGACAGGGGCGGGCTTGTTTACCCAGCAATATTTGCCGTCAACGTTGTCGCACACAACTGCGCAGTAGTTAAGCAACTATCAACAAATAAGGACTTTGTCAATCTGCCAAACCAGCGTCATTTAGTCATGGAACTCAAGCTTCAACTGCTCACCGGTGACGATTCCTCAGAATTTGACACCTGCGAGGATGGCCTCAAGTGTGAACTTGTGTCGAAACACCTGTTATGGTGTAGCCCCAACATTTTGCTGAAGAACTACTGTTGCAAGATGAATGACAAAATATTCGATGCCAACGCCAAGGCAAAAAAGAGAAAAGCTGAAACTCTGCGGAATAAGGCAGCGGTTCCTTTGTAAATAGCAACATGAGTGTTTTATGTGTCAACTTCTAAACCCACTTGCTATGTTGCAAATACGTAAACTGTGGCAATGTATGTATCTGTATCGAAAGTGATCGTATTCATTTCAAATATAATCTTAGAACAAATACATGCGTCGCCAATAAAAAATATATACGCAGTTGTGAAGCTAATCGCGAGTTCAATTTTTCATTATCGCTGCGCTCCATAAAACTAGGCGGAAAAGGGAAAAGTTTTAAAACATTGGTAAATTTATTTCATGTAAAGGATAAAAAAAATTTTACTGTGAAAGATGAGAAAGCGCAATGCAAGAGTTGCTGACATCAGTCCTTAAACAATCTTTGCGCAGGTGTTTCCAGCTAGTGCCTCTAAATAAATTCCACGTAACGTGGCTGCTCTTCATTCCAGCATTTTAACTAAAGAAAAAATGTGGATTGATAAATGCAAGCTTATTGCTGCTAGTTGATTCCAGTCGTGCTTCCTTAAACTCTGCCATAAGTGGCGGCGACTCTCGGCCTCTTTTCGCGACGTCACGGGAGGAGCACTCAGGCCATCTCAAATTCTCTAGAGGGTGTAGGCTGTACCGCCGCTGCAAAGCGGGCCGGGTTGGAATTATATTCACCACCTCGCCAGAGATGCTGGAGGATCGCGTAGCCGCGGCTGTGTTAGTTTCAGGCCTCCTCCGACGGGGGGGAAGTCCTGCGGGATGCCGACCCATGGACAGGCGCTCCCTGCTTTGGCAATGGCAGGGCAGCTTTCGCTGTCCCTGCCTGGGACGTCGATGGCCCTGCCATAGGCTCGGTGGGAGTGGCCTCGGCAGGTGTCGGAGTGCTGTGCGGTGCTACGCCCCTGCGCACCACATCAGCGAAAGTTTGTTTTGCTGTGAAAGAGAATGTGTTCGTAAGCGCAAAACGCCTTCTCACTTCTTTAAATGAAATGTTTTCCTTCGTCCTTATGGTGATGATCTCTTTTGCTTTCTTCCAGGATGGGCATGCCCTGGAATATGCAGCAGGGTCTGTTTCACAGTTTGCACAGTGCGGGGCTCCATTACATTGATCAGAATGGTGATCCTTCGAAGCACATTTTGCGCAAGTTTAGCGACCAAGTTAACTCCGTGAGTCATGGCCGAACCTTTGACAATTGAAACATCTGCGAGGGTTAGGTATGTATGGTCTTATATTAAGCTTCAAATATCCCACGTCGATTGTGTCGGGCAATGTGCCGGTGTTGAAAGTGAAGGATCAAGTGTTTTGTGTCTATTTCCTTATTTTCCTTCCGGATCTTGATTCGATGGACAGCTATGACGTCTTGGCCGAGACCTTGTAGCTTTGTCGCTGCTCGAGTGTATATAAGGCGGTCTTCTTGATAATGTGGGACCTCCTTCTGTACAACCTTGCTTCTGACTGTGCATGCAAGAAACTGATAAATCTACGTTGATTGAACGAACTTAAACAGCCTTTAGGCCAGTGAATGTTTTTCAGTGTTGCTACTGCTTGAACAATGAAACACATAGGTGTGCATGAAACGTTGCAATCACATCACTGGACTGAAGCAAATAAATTTGTGTCAAAATGTTTGTGGCGTATGTTGCCATGAGGTTGCTAATCTTGTTAAAGCATGCACTCTGCCAGGCGATGGGAGCCCGCAATGCAGCCAAATGACTGATGAGCTGCAACGAGTTGGCGCTGTGGCGTCTGACATGAATGTGATTTTACGGTTAGATCAGACAGGCGTTCTGGCTTATTTTTTATGATACATTCCGGATGACAACTGGTGCAAAAAACGCGAGAATGGCTTCACGTGAGCCGTGATAATTGCACTCAAAATGGAAAAGCTCAGAGCGTCATCGTAAGCGCTTACATTTCGGCAGTAGTGTCTTCCTACATGCTACGTTTAAAAATCATTGTTGCTGCGCCGTCTGCCTAGTACTCGCACTCACTTCAGTCAGTGGATCAGGTTATGATGCTCGACTGCTGACCAGAAAGATGCGGGTTCGATTCTGGCCGCGGCGGTCACATTTTGATGGAGGCGAAATACCAGAGGCCTGAGTACTAAGCGATGTCATTGTAGATTTTCTTATATAGGAAACTTTCCAAAGATTGCTCAAATACGTTCTTTGCTCTTTGTACCTGTTTGCTTTTGTTGCTGCCGGCAAGAACGTAACTGGGAGCGTGGTCCCAGTGAAACCAACAACTTTGTCGGCTATTTGATCATGCTAGCAGCATCACCTTGATTGATGCGAATAAACTGACATTAAAGAACCTCAGGTGGGAGAAAGTATCAGGGCCCCTCAACCATGGCGTCCTGCACAGTGTGAGTTAGTTTGGGATGACAAACCCCATGAACCACTTAAGCTTCGAATACTCTTCGCATGCTCAGAGACATGCTGTCAGGAGCTCGGTATTTTCCCGAAAGGCGTCTTCATAAACAGCGAGCATGAGCGTCCCGCATACCAATCCCGACACCACGCGACTCATGACAGGAATCGTGAAAAAAGTTGTAGTTTGATAGGAAACTGCCTACGTAGTCCTTTAATTAACACAGCAAAATGAAGTGACCACTGCATCGTTTAGTGGTCGTTCCCTTTATTGATTGTTAGCTGCATTTTAAAGGGCTGTACTTAGAAGTGGATGCAGTGACAGGATAGGAGAGCAATTGTGACATGGTCATAAAGAGTGGTACACATTTAACTGATTTAGTTTTTGTTTTGCTGTCATTATTGCAGTTGAAAGTCATGAGGAAATACCCGGCAATGGTTTTCCGGCATTACAAAATGAACCCAAAACAATTTGATGACCTCAAGATAGTCCGTCAGGGCTTCGAGCGCCGTCACTTCTGCAGAGAACCTGTTTGTTCTGAAGAAAGGATGGCTATCACCCTCAGGTACTGCAATACTTGTGATGACACTGATACTTTAACACAGGTTATCATCTGTTTTTTATTGTACACTACACAGGTACTTAAAGGAATCATATTCTTAGCGGTAAGAAACAGACACAACACCAAGCTACACACACACAGGACACTCGCGGGTGTCCTGTGTTTGTGTAGCTTGGTGTTGTGTCTGTTTCTTACCGCTAAGAATATGATTCCTTTAAGCCGTTACCAACTAGCCCAACTTAATGTTTTAACGAAGTTACACAGGTACCTCTCCTCAGGGATGACGGTCAACCAAGTGGCCGTGGTGTTCAGAGTAGAACCGTCAACAAGTAGACTCCTGATCCATGGCACTTGCAGAGCTATCTGGAAAAATTTGGAGCCACTCTACATGCCTCTACAAATTAAAGAGCCAAAAGTGCAGTAATGTAAAAATGTAAGGGCTGAAGTGAAGTAATATGAAAAACACATTGTTTTGTGCATTTCACTCGCATGCAAAACTATTCCTTTACCATAGTGTGCGTTTCGATTTCTGCTGTCTTGGACCCAGTACCTGAGCAGTGGTAAAACACAGCATAGGAGTTTGGCATGCGATAGAATTTCTTTAACTGCATTGGCACAGTTGATGGGAAGCACATGTAGATAACAGCCCCACCACATTCTGGCAGCAGCTTTTACAAATACAAGGTATTGATAGCAGTTTTGCATTAGAATAACTGGTCCGGGCTATGTAAATGTACAATGGTTGCTCATAAACGGTGTCACGGTGTTGGTGACAAGACAGGCAGCTTGGCAGCACGTCCTTCAGGAGGGGCGACGGCGAACTTCAATGTCCTTCAATCTGAGCGCCACCAGCGTCAACGTCTTTTTGCGTGAGCACCACCTGGAAATGTTTTCCTTTCCTTACGGCACATTTTCCATCGTATTGATGGCACTTGTGGATATGAAATACAGATTTCTCATGGTAGACGTTGGCGCTCCAGGGTGCCGCAATGATGGGGGTGTCTTGAAGTCACGTTTGGTGGAAAACAGCAGCGGTGCTGCGAACATGCCGCCTGCAGCATAGCTCCCCAAAAGCAGACAGCTGCGCCGCACGTCTTTGTGGGCAATGAAGCCTTTCAACTCTGTGGTTTCTCAGTGGGCACGGGCCACAAACCACCGCGAGTTCGGGCTTCGCGCGAGCCAAGGGCCCATATCAGCCGTCACCACACGCACCCTGGGGCACCGCTACAGCGCACTCAACCTCTGCAGAGAGGAGAGCGCCTCGCCGCAAAGACACACGCCTCCAGGTGCACAAAGAAGACACTTATTCACGCCGTCCTCCAGCGGCACACAGACTCAATAGTCACCCCACCCCGGGGCGCGTGAGGAGAAAGGCTCCGCAGCGCGCTCGGAGTGACAAGAGCAATGCGCGTCGCTAGCACGCCGCTGCAGGAGATTGTCCTTGCGGCAGTGCTGTGACCTCACTTGTGTCGGCCGTTGGGCCGTTTGCGAGAAAGGGCAGTCAACACAAGGTGCGCCTGTCATAGGCCGCTGGGCCCCTGGGCAGGCTCGAGCCGCTGCGGGTCGAGGACCCGCGCTGGCGAGCTGGAGCATGCATTGATCCGAACGGCAAAGGCCGGCCCGGATGAACAGTAGCGTACGCACCTTACGCTGTCTCGGAGGGGTCTCTCTCTGCGCCCCGCTAGGACAGTCGCGCGGCCGCCCAAGCGGGTCCCGAAGTCCCGCCAAAAGGCACCAATGGCAAAGGCCATTGGGAAGCCGGGGCGGAGCTGCAGCCCAATGACTGGGTGGGCCGACGGACGCACGACGAGGGCGAATGCGCTCCACATCGGCTCCTGTGATTTTCGTCCGGAAAGCCGAAAATTTTTGCTGCAGCCCAAAAAATTTGCTGGAATCATCCTTCTAAAGTTGTCTAGACCAAGAAGACACCCCCTTCACCGAGGTGGGACCATATTTGGGCATGTTATGCCCGATCTCTGATTCCGCCTTGTGGGATCTCCGCTAAGCCTAACGAAGGATAGCGTCAATACCGCCCTGAACGGGGATTCCCCGCGGCCGTCGGCCAACATGGCGGCCTCCACTCTTCGGGGCTACGATCCGCCTACACTGTCGTGGACCGAAACCGTCCATGCTGCCGCTCAAGACACTGCAGAATCGTCGAACGCTATTTCTGACGAGAGCCTCTTTACGCTAATCGCACTGCGCAAGCGTGGCCGACGCGCCAAGATGGCTGCCGCCGCCGCGTCCGATACAGACGGGCGGCTCGAATTTTTCCTGCTACAGAAGTCGGCGCGCGGGATCCGCCGGCACAGAAGCCATCGTGGCGTCCACGCAGGATGTCTCGCTTCGAGCAGGAAGACATCATTGAGGTGGTGAAGCCGCGAGCCACCATCGACTTCCGCCAAGCTTTCAAGCCCAGGTGAGCTAGGCCTAGCCCTTGCCTCCTATGTTGGCGCTGAGGCAGTCAAGGCCCTCACTAACAGGCCCCTCTGGGATCAGAACATATTTCTCTGCGCCACCCAAGACGTCGCCACAGCCAACAAGCTGGCCCGGGAATTCACCCTTAACTCAAGATAGGGCCAACTTCCTCTCAGTGGCTACGCGAAACTTAACGGGGAGGTGTGCCGGAGGTCATCACCGTTCACAAGCGGGAGACCTCGGCTACTCTCCGCGAGAAAATCATCTGGCGTAACGGTGATATCGCCTTCGTCCGCAAGCTCGGAAAGTCATCTCTTGCGCTGGTCACCTTCGAGGGCCGAAAGGTGCCGCGCTTTGTCCTCTGTAACTCAAAGGTCACGCCAGTGCGAGAGTACAAGCGCACCATCCCTGCTTGTTACCGGTGTGGAACGATCGGACACCGGGTGGACATCTGCCCTCACCCAGTAGAGGAACGCTGCGGCCATTGCGGCCAAAACGTGGGGACGGCTGCCAACGGCATGGCGCCACACGAGTGCAAGCCGGCTTGCGTGGTCTGCGGGCAAGCCCACCTCACGGGCTCCCAGACCTGCAAAGAAGAATTTCGCCGCCTTCAGCAAGCTCCGGGAACCCCGCCGCCCGCAGCGTCAAGGGGCCTCCAGCTACACGGCATTCCGAGTCGCCGGGCATCGTGCAAGGAGGTGCTTCCGGCGGCGGCAATCAACCTCCTCCCATAGAATGCAGCATGTGCCATTATGGCATGTTGTGCGTTGCACAACTTTCCGCTGCAAGGGGCACACCTTACTGCCTACCTGGCTATGCAGATGTTGAAGATTGTTTTGGCGACATCTCTCAGGCCATTAGAGGGCTGATGCTGAATCGGGAGGCCTACTCAGGTTGGAGAGCACAAAGTCACGCAACTTCAGGACACAGGAAAGAATCCTGTTTGCACAGCACGTCATGAAGGGGATGTAGCATGGCAGTGGGCACACACTGGACTTCCAGCTCCCCAGTGTGTACAGAAGTGAAAGTGGAGAGAGAAGACGAAGACCTAGTGGGTGGCTACGTGTCTGCTTCTAGGTCTGTGTTTTCGCTTTTCGCTGTCTTTTCGCGTGTGGCGTGGGTCGGACAGTGCCCTCCGTGAGACCGAATGCTGACGACGCCCATGCGGAGAAATTCCCGGCAAGGTGGGCGCATTCTCAAGTGGGAAAACCCAACCGGAACCCTCAGGGGCAAGCTAGGCTTAGCTCGGCGCTGCCGAGCGAGGCCGCGCTACGCGTCTGCATGGATTCTGCGTTGTCGACGACAGCTACGCGGATGCCCGCTGTGTTGCCACCTGACGCAGCCTCCACGTCCACGCAATCGTCAGCGCCTCTGGGCCTCCAGCCTGCGCCGTCTTCCAATGCTACGACTTTGGCCTGTGACATGGACTGCTCCACCGCCTCCGTGCCCGTGGCACTCCCTCAAGAAACTGTGCCCGTCGCGCCAGTTCAGTATTCCCACCAAGGGCCGTCACCAGCGTCTGAGCCTCCTCCACAGATGCCTCCCGTGAGTCAAGGCTCTCTTCCGCCTGCTACGAACTCGTTCCGCGTTACCATCAAGCCTACATTGCGCTTTGATATGACTGCCATCCCTGCCCGGAATGTTCAAGCCACAATTGGCCACGCTCTTGGCTCTTCGAACTACTGCGGGTTTGTCGTCCATCGCCCATCGAACACCATCACGGTAAACTTATCATCCTTGATGGACGCCCAGAAACTGCGCAGTTACGCGGATCCCCCTGGATGACAGCAAGCATGTCAAGGTGCAAATATATTTTGCATCTGGTCCTGACACACTCCGCTGCACGGTTTATCATGTCGACAGCACGAGCCCTCCCGAGGAGGTGCGCGCAAATATTCGCTGCTCAACTCACGTTGTACTGCAAGCACGGCCTATGGGTCGCCGGGGCTCATACCTGCTCATCCTACAAGGCCCGTTGACTCTAACGAAGTACCTTACCTACTACGGTGCGATCGTCAAACTACAGCCCTTCCAACCTCGTCGTATTTTTTGTTATCACTGCCACAAAGAACGACATATGCAAAATACCTGCCCTAATCCAGCAGCTGTGGCTGACATGAATGAACCAACAGTTCTTTGTGCCCTGTGCAAATCGCCGGACCATGACATTCGCTCTCTCGCTTGTCCAAAGAAGAAGCAAGCGAAGAAGTTTCACAAGTCGCCTCCAAAAATGGATGTTCCTACAAGTAATCGCTTTGCAGCTCTCGCATACAACGACTTCCCTGAACTTACTTTATCTGAGCCCGCTGCTCACCATACGTCTCCTCACCAGCGTACATATGCACAAGCGGCCCACCTTCCCGGATCAAATGGTACGCCAAAACGTCCAGTGCATCCATCGCATGTGGATACCACAGATGAAGACACAGCTTTAGACAATGCAATCGCGGAGGCTCGCCGCCGACTAGACGAACTCCCCCAGCGGCGGGAACAGCGTCGTTCTCAATCCTCTCTTAGACATTTAATAACTCGGGAGCAATCATCAGAGGAATCAACTAGGGTAAGCACTGGGCCACAATCAGGTGCCGACCACCTGTTGTTAGCCGTGACTACCCCGACAGTGGTTAAGATATTAGCGCTGATGAAGCAGGTGACATCCCTCATCGTGGAAGCTCTTCGGCCTCGTCATGGATAGCGCATCATCGGTGGTTGTGCAGTGGAAATGTCGAGGATTCGCTAATAAGGCCCCTGAAGTGAACATCCGCCTTCGCGACGGAAAGCTGAGGGCATGGGCGTTCCTACTGCAAGAGCATAATACACTCCCACGCCTTTCAGGTTTCTGCGCATACCTTTCACCCTCTATCCCTGATCCCCGTTGCACCGCCTCCTCCCTCAGCCCAGGTAAATCTGCAACTTATATTCACAGTTCAGTTGCGCACACACCGCTCGACCTTTCACGGTGGTGCAACACACGTCAAGAGGTTGTCGCCCTTCTCGCAAAACCTGCACGCACACCCCTTGTCCTAGTTTTTTTTTATAGTCGTCCTGGCTCCGCATCTCCTAATCTGGGATGGGTTCGTTTTCTACGTTCTACCAACTCGGGCATCCCAATTCTTTTTGCTGGTGACTTCAACGGCGCACACACTGCGTGGGGTTACCCTTCGGATTCCGCAAGAGGTGCACACATCCAAGGGAGCTTTTCGGATCATTTATTTCAACTTTTAAACCACCCGAATACTTCTACCCGCCCTCGAGGTGGCCCGTATTCACCTGATTTGACTTGGTGGTTAGGCCCCGGTAACCCTCGTTGGGCTGTTGATTCTAATACTTGGGGTAGCGATCACAGCCCTATTTTTATCTCCCTCACGCCTACGCGTCTACGGAAAATAAGCCGCACTGTACGAATAACGTCATGGGACTCTGTACGCGCAGAC
Organism: Amblyomma americanum; assembly: GCF_052857255.1. Lineage (NCBI taxonomy): Eukaryota > Metazoa > Arthropoda > Arachnida > Ixodida > Ixodidae > Amblyomma > Amblyomma americanum. Next base: position 98,092,381 of record NC_135499.1, on the reverse strand, counting down.
AATCATTTATCTACATTCAACCCCTCTTCAGCACTGTCTACTCGCTCTGCTCTTCTCGCTACTCACACTATTACCACTACTGTAAATGAAGACGACCCAAACCCGGACATACATATCTTAAATCTGTGGGCTCTTCGTCGCCAGGCGGATCTTTACGCTACTCGTCACCCCGATGACCCATCGGCTCTTCCTACTCTTCACCGAGCAACCGCACGGGCGCGGCGCTATGCAAAGCGGCTTGGCAGGCAACGCTGGGCTGCATGGTGTGCCCGCCTGTCCTCTACGCAGGGCAATCGACATCTTTGGAGAGTGTTTCACGCCATGGAGCGCCCTTCTCAGGTTGCAGATTACACAGAGAGCATTCGCCTCACGCTAAATGTGGATGAGGACACATTTGCACAACAAGCGGCCCGCAAATTTTTTCCAAACCATGACTGCACCGCTACGTCTCCGCCTGACTTATCGGTTACAGAGCCCTCCGATGGGATTACTTCTGACCTCACCATGGCACAGCTGCTGGCCTCCATTGAACGTTTAAAAACTACTACTACTCCCGGGCACGACGGCATACCTAACTCCTTATTCCGTAACTTGGAAGGGAGGGCTTTGCAAACTCTACTTGATACTTTTAACGAAGTGTGGCATTCTGGCGTCATGCCGGGAGACTGGAAGCATTCTATTGTGGTTCCAATACCCAAGTCACGTCAGCCTCCAGTATCTCTCTCGGCCCTTCGTCCAATTTCCCTTACGCCTACCATCTGCAAGCTTTATGAAAACATTCTAGCCGCACGCTTGTCGTGGTGGCTGGAATCCCATGATTGTTACCCAGATTCCCAAATTGGTTTCCGCCCACAAATTGGAATGGAGGACGGCCTTGCTAATTTGGCTGCTGACGTGCTTGACCACTCTCCGCAGTCACCTTGTACGAACCGTAATTGCTACAGACATAACAAAGGCATATGATAACATCCTTCACTCTGCCATTCTTTCCTCCCTACACTCTTGGTCTCCCACACCGTTTCCTCCTCTCTATTCACGCCTTTTTAGCAAATCGAACCTTCAGCGTGCGTGTCCACGGAAAGCCCTTTGGTAACTTCACTTTAAATAGAGGAGTGCCGCAGGGCTCCGTTCTCTCCTCCAAATTATTTAATGTGGCTTTAATTCCTCTTGTTCGAGTCCTAGAGTCCATTCCTTCTATCCGCGTGCTTGCGTATGCCGATGATACAACCTTGTGGCGCTGTCATCCAGATGCGTCTATTCATCAGTCGGTCCTTCAACACGCGCTGGATGTATTGACATCTCGCCTCCCACCTCTGGGTCTAACACTCTCTCCAACTAAATCATGTTTCATTCAAATTGGAAATAAAGCCGGCTTACGGAAAGCTCCCCCTTTAAATTTTACGGTACATAATTCTCTGATTCCACAGGTAGAAACTGTTCGTATTCTTGGTCTTCTCCGCCATACATCTGGGACTGGCACCCCGTGGCTGGCAGCCACCCGTAAATCGGCTCACGCTACTCTCGGTCTGATTCGTCGCATAGCTATGCGCTCTGGTGGCGCACGTGCTCATACGGCCCGCCAGCTTGTGCGCTCTATCCTTCAGCCACGGATAGTATATCAGGCACAATTTCAACGTCTCACCCGCAGACAGTGGGACTCCCTTGAAGCTATCAATGGTGAGGCTATGCGCGTCATAACATATCTGCCTCGTTTAACACCCATACCTGCGCTACAGGAGTTCGCACAACTTAATACACTCAGTGAAATCATCGACCAACGGGTGGCAAATAGAGCTCGAAAACAGTCTCTAAAACTTCATCGTTTAAAGACACTTCCACCGTGGTCCTATTTCCAGCTCACTGACAATCGCCCCACTGTTTCCCCGTCGGTATCAGCAGCGTATCTGCCTGAAGGGTGCATATTATACACGGATGCATCACATTCTGCAGAGAGGGGTGTTACTGCTGTGTATAGTCCATCTCATCCGCATCTCAACCCTCGCGCGACGTATACTGCGGATACGTGCACTCCCCTGGCATTGGAACTTCAAGCCATTTATAATGCCATTGCTTCCCTTCCGCTCGTTTCAAAATTCAATACAGTTCATATTTACACCGACTCCCGCGCCGCCCTTAAACAGCTTAAGGCTGTTTGACGAACGTTCCAGATTTCACAATCAATTCATGTGCTCTGCGTAAAGTATCCATGTCCTGTGCGCATACACTGGATTCGCGGCCATGCCCAGGATCCACATAACATTCAAGCGGATGCTAGGACTCATCTTCATACATTAGACGCTCTGCCACCTTCCCCTCTTCCCCCAGATCCGTTCCTGTCCCATGTTTCCGATTCCGAAGTTCTGCGCCAGCGAACACGCGCTGTAATTGCTCCGTGTTCGCACTCTCTCCCCCGTAGTATTACTCGGCAGGAGGAGGTATCCGTGCGCCGTATTCGGGCAGGGGCGGCTCTGACACCATCTGTCCGTCATCGGTGGCGTGCCAAAGATCTGCCAGCACCTGACAGGTGCCCTCACTGTAGCGCTGCACCGGACATTTGTGATGTGCGGCACTTGTTATGGACGTGCCCAGCGACGGCTGCTATCAGAAAACGGCTCCTCAGGGAGGTGGGCCTGCGGTGGAACCGCGAAAGTGACTACATGAAGTGGACTATGGACAACCGTTTCATTAGCAACCCCAGGTGAAAATTTTCTGCTGGTTTCCTGCTGGGAGCTGCTGGTTTCTGATGGAACCAGCAGGTAACTTGCTGGTTTCCTGCTGGTTTTGATGGTTCCAGCAAGGTGCTTGCTGGTTTTCTGCTGGTCCCAGCAGGGTGCTTACTGGTTTCCTTATGGGATGCTGCTGGAACCAGCAGGTAACCTGCTGGCTGTGCTGGTTCCAGCAGGGTGCTCACTGGTTTCCTCATGGGATGCTGCTGGAACAAGCAGGTAACGTGCTGGTCTTATGTTCGGACTCTAATGGTCCAATTTGATGGCTTACTGGTTTTGAACTGGCTGTTGGCCACAGCAAGAAATAAACTGGTTTGAATTTTTCATGGGAAAAAAAAGAGCGCGATGATGGCACAAGAAGGATGTTGTTGTTGTTGTTGTTGTATGGGGTTTTATGGCGCATAAGCAACTATGGCTATCATGCGCCAAACACAAGGTTAGATGATGCTATGTCAAGTGTACAGAGGTTACATTATAATAGATTTAAAACACTGGCTTTCTTTAGAAACTTACAAACAAGTGAAAATTCGACGAGTGTTTGCTCGCCTAAAAGCAATGCGGGATGAAATGGAATGTGTTCATTGTAAAATACCGTAAAAACTTTTTGTCTAAGTTCTTCGAGATGCGAACAAGAAATTAAAATGTGATTTACTGTGAGCTCTTCACCACACATTTCACACACAGGTTTGTCTTTTTTTGTTAATAAGAAGATATGGGTGATGTGTGTGTGACCTATGCGTAAACGACATAAAATTACTTCGATAAAACGCTCTTTATGGTGGCATGATTTCCATTCTTTTATAATGGGCTTTATGGTATGCAGCTTGTTGTGTCCTTCATTTTCCCAAGAAGCTTGCCACTTGTCTCTTAGTCTGCTATGCACTAACTTCATGTAATCCCTAGGAGGCAAATTCACATGTTTTATTTCCATGGTTCTGGTTTGTGCAGCACACATGTCGGCTCTCTAATTGTCCTGAATGCCAACGTGACTGGGAACCCAGCACAATTTTATAACATGTTTTTGTGTTGTGACCTTTACTATATTATGTATGATGCTTCCAATCAGTGGCTCCGTAACATTTTTAGAGTTTAATGCTGTAAGGACGCTCAGTGAATCTGTATAGATGATGCTGTTTTTGATGTTTTCATTTGTTATTTTCTGCACCGCAACACTAATAGCATAACACTCCGCGGTGAAAACTGTAGCACATGAGGGAAGTCGTACTGCATTTTCATTTTTTCCTTGTATTACTGCGCTTCCTACATGAGCATGAGTTTTTGACCCGTCAGTATAAAATGGAGTGTAATTTCTGTATTTTTCTTGTAGTGCTAGATATTCTTGTATTATCTGGTCGTGTGGTGTACAAGTTTTCCTGAGGCGTGTTAGTGTGACGTCACACACTGTGGGAAGAGTGTACCACGGTGGTAGCGCTTCGCATCTTGGGGCAATATTTTTAATTTCATTTAGTATGTTTAGTGCTTGGCATTTTTCTTCGAAGCGCAAGAGCAACGGCTTAATTGCGTGAGGCTTGTTGTTGAAGAGTATTCTGGATGGGCATTTCGTGACGATTGAGTAACAGAGATGTTTGGGGTGAGAAAGGATTTTGAGGATGTATGTACAAGTTAGTGCAGTTCTTCGATCTTCTAAGGAAGGTTCATTCGTTTCCACATACAGACTTGCTATTGGTGAAGTTCTGTAAGCACCAGAAAACAACCTTAAACCAAGATTGTGGATAGGATCTAGTCGTTTTATGTAGGACGGTCTTGCTGAGCCATATACTATGCACCCATAGTCTAACTTAGAGCGAACCAGAGAACGATATATATGTAATAGGCATGCCCTATCAGATCCCCAGCGTTTTCTTGACAGTAGTTTTAGCACATTGAGGGCTTGGGAAGCTTTTTTCTTTAAGGTGTTTATATGTGGCAAGAAAGTGAGCTTTTTATCGAAAGTTATCCCTAGAAATTTATGCTCTTGTTTGACAGGTAATTCGGTTTGGTTTAGATATATTGTGGGGTTGGCCTGTAGGCCTCGTCTCAAAGAGAACAGAACCGCTACTGTTTTCTGAGGGGAAAATCTAAATCCGTTTCTATCTGCCCAGGTAGCCAGTTTATTTATTGTTATTTGTATCTGTCGCTCACAGGTGGGTATGCTGGATGACGTGCATGCTATTTGGAGGTCGTCTACGTAAACAGAGTACATTATGGATTTTGGGATTACTTTGCCTACTGAGTTCATTTTGATGATGAATAAGGTCGTGCTGAGGATGCACCCCTGGGGTACGCCAGTTTCTTGTGTAAAAGTGTTGGAGAAGGTTGCACCTAGGCGGACTCGGAACGTGCGGTTGGTTAGGAAGTCGTTCAAACAGCTCAGCATCCGGCCGCGGATGGGCGGACTTTACAATGGAGGTATGCGGCGTGGATGGAATCAGGGAGAGTTGTACTATTGAAAGTTAGGACGATGTGTTTTGTCTTCATTTCAGCATTATTTCTCCGGATGGTTATTCGTCGGGCTGCTATTACTCCTTGTTCAGCTAGTTCTTCTTCCATTTCCGCATCCGTACTCTGTAGGAGTTCATATTCAGATATGACGCCCTTTGAGTGGTTCAGGGTGCGGTGCGGGGTTACCTGTACGCTCATTTCTCCAAGATTCTGTAAAGACATTAGTTTCGCGCTCTGTTCTTTTGTGTTTATTCTACAAGGAGATCTCCGGTTCGCTGCTTTTTTGCTTTGTAGTTTTTGCCTACACAGCTTTTTAGGGTGTTGGCGATGACAAATGCAGACAGGTTGGCTACCGGTTCATCAGTGTTTGAGTGAACCATGAAAAACTTCGGAAACGTTTCTGGTTTCTGTGGCATCAATTGTTTCGCATCGGTGCGACTCCTTTTTGGGAGCCGATCAGATTTTTTTGAAAATTTTTCCATACGGCATGTACTGGCTAAGGGTTCCAAATACTTTGTCGCCTCTGATTCACCCTTATACACAGAGGAAGGTCCCGGGACTCCCCCCCCCCCCTGGTAGACAGACGAGGAGCCCATCGGCCGAGGATTGACCACTTCCTCGACCGCCACCGTTCAAGGTTTCTTCCCTCCAGGGGGTTCGAGTGAACTGCGCGGGAACGCGGACGTGCTCTGCATGGGCTCCGTGAATCGTCAGTGTTTTTGACCGGAAAACCCGAGTTTAATGCAAAGTGTTTATTGGATGTGTTCCGTGAAGTTACGAGGACCATCTGAACACCAATTTTATCTCTGTGAGTAGAATCTATTTCCACTTACGGGTCATTGAAATCTTGAGGCGGCGAGAGTCACGCTAACCCTAACGCCGACGTAGCGTCGGCCGTGGCCGAAGCAGGAGACGCATGGGCTTCGCTGGCCCTACCGGGGCTGAGCAGCCTCGACGGCGGCGTGGCATCAGCATCGACTGCGGCACACATTACGGCCCCGGTTATTGAAAATAGCCCGGGTACGGACCAGCCCCAAGCCATGGAGCTTGCAAGCATCAGCAACGCCGGAGGTACGAGGGGACCGCAAGAACAACCAAGAGTCTACCCAGTCAACGAGACCCCGTGGCGAGTGATGAAGGAATTAGTGGAGCGCAGAGCCCAGAAGGATAGGAAAGCTACCGGTCAAGCAAGTACACCTTCCGAGGCAAACAAGACTCCAGTGAGTACGAGCGATCCGCAGCAGCGGAAACCTGGGACGCTGGGACCGAACGCCATGGTCCCGAACGCGCCACCGGCGTCCGCTGTAAACAAACAACTGAAGACGCTCGCTGGTAACAGGCGAGATTTCGTACAGCTCCCGAAAGGAGGATACAAAATCGTATTCCGACCGAAGAGCCACAACCTAAGAGTGGGAGATTTCAAGCCCAGCGATTACATACAAGCCCTGGTGAAGGAATGCAACCTGGTCTACATCGGCGACATGCTTGTCGCGGTGAAAGCCATCTCAAACATAATAATAGTCCGGACGCCAGATGGTGCGAAGGCAGAAGCTCTGCAAAAGACGAGGAAGTTGTGCCTCGGAGACAAAGAATTCGAGTTCAATGCCTACTGCTCCACAGCGGAGGGAACTGTCCGGGGTGTGGTGCACGGAGTGATGGCCGGCACCACGCAAGAAATCCTAATGAACCACATCCAAGTAGCAACGCCGGGAATTCGTGCAGTCTACGCCAGAATGCTCGGGAAGTCAGAGTCAGCGCTCATCGCGTTCGATGGACCGAGGTTGCCCAAGACAGTCGCAGTGATGGGAGGACTGTACAGAGTTTACCCTTACCAACCTACGAAGCAGGTGTGCTTCAGATGCCACCTGCAGGGGCACCGATCAGACGTCTGCCCGGAACCACAACCCATTCCGCAGTGTCCTAGATGCAAACGTGCCAACGTCGACGGACACGAGTGTGGGGAGCCCAGGTGTGAGTGGTGCGGCGACGCTCACGCCACGGGCGATATAGGATGCAAGAGACGCCTCAAGCAGAAAGGCCAGCAGAACAAGCAAGGCAAGAAAAAAGAAAGTAATTACCACGGTGGCCACAGGCCGCGGTGGTTCGACAGCGAGGAAGCCGAAACGAGAGGAAAGAACGGATCTTCGAGATCTGCGTCTCGGAACAGGCGCGGCGGCAGCAGAAGCCGAACGCCGTTCTTCAAAGATGGAGACTTTCCGGGGCTAGCAGACGCGAGATCCACCGACCACGGTGGCGGCAACGCCTGGGTTCCAGGGAACGCTCATGACGCTTCCGCAACCAAACAGAAGACCAAGAAGTCCAAGAAGGTGAGTCAGTCTAGGAGCGAGTCTCCAGTCTATCCCACTGCTCTAGACTATTCCATACAGGCTCGATTCGAAGCTCTAGAAAAACAAACAGGGAACTTAGAGAGGAAAACGAACGACTAAAAAGGAGGCTTTCGTTTATAGAACAGCGACAACAAAGAGAACAAACAAACCAAGGAAAAGTACACGGAGTACAATCGCCCTCGACGACAACAAGCACGCAGGGGCCAGCAGCCGCACAACCGCAAGTAACGGAAGCAATAGATGCAACTAAACCACTACACCAAATACAGGAACAACAGAAAACAGTCTTGACGACGCTGGAACAAATCATGACCAGACTGAACGCGACCGATCAGAGACTGGCAGAACTGTTCAGGAGACAAAACAAGAGAGCACCAGAACAGGTCGACCTAAACGAAAGCGCGAAGATCTTCGCGGCGCAGCAGTAGTGTCACATCATGGCTAACGCAGAAGAAAAATTTACAATATGGCAATGGAACTGTAGAGGATTTAGAAACAAAAACGATTTCAACGTACATGTAATGCAGCATAAACACCCACCTACTGTAATAGCGCTGCAAGAAACTAACACTTCGCCGAAGATAGTCGGCTACGACACCATAGTAGATGACAGATATAAAAAAGTGGCCATTTTATGTCAGAAGGGGGTCACTACGCACAAGCACACGACGCCAGAAGAAGATATAGAACACCTTTTAATAGAGGTAATACCTAAGAAGCGCGGGGAGAAGAGCCTGTTCGTACTTAACATTTATTCCCCACCGCGCAAGAGGAGACATGACTTCAGAGAAATCATTAGAGCGGTGATCGGCCTGGTAAAACAAAACCACCTTGTGATTGTAGGAGATTTCAATGCTCCGCACAAAGAGTGGGGCTACAAGATGAATACAAAGAAAGGAAAAACCATCCTAGATGGAGTGGACACGCACGGGCTGGAAATCGTTACCGATAGCAGATACCCTACTAGGGTCGGAAACAGCGTTTCAAGAGACACTAGCCCTGATTTGACCATCATAGGAAAAATCCTAGACTACGAATGGTCTAACACCGGGGAGCAGTTCGGAAGCGACCACTACGTAATTCAAACGCAAATTAAACTTACAAGGTTCAGCACAATCAAGAGGAAGACAAAAATCACAGATTGGAAAAAATTCCGACAACAGTTGGAGAATGAAGGCGGAAGAAATGCGATAACGGACATCGAAAACTGGACCAAACGACTACGGGAGGTCCACAGAGACAATACTATGACGCTAGAGGTTACCGATGAATTTCCACGTGCGGATAAACGATTGCTACATCTTTGGGAGGCTCGTAGGGGGCTGACGAAAAGATGGAAGAAACAAAAACATAACAGAAAATTGAGACTCAGAATAGCTCAAATCAATAAGGAGATAGAAGACCACACCGCAAACTTACTTAGAGACAATTGGCACCAAATTTGCGATGAACTAAACGGCAACTTGGGTAGCGCTAAAACATGGGCGCTGCTCAGGCACCTCATAGACCCGACAAAATCGAAGAGAGAAAACAGCAAAACGATAGAACGTATCACGCACAATTTTCAGGGCACGGACGCCCAGATTACAGATTTTCTTTGGTCCAGGTACGTCGGAAGCACGCAGGTGCCACCCTGCACCATGGTATATTCAGGGACAAGGAACTCGAAGCTGGATGACCCGATAAAAGAATACGAGGTATACGCGGCTGCCAGGTCATTCACGAGGAACACAACACCGGGAAAAGATCAAGTAACCAATGCAATGATCAGAAACCTCAGTGATGACCAAATGGAAAGCCTGACCGGACTAATCAACGAGCACTGGGAAAGGGGCACGGTCCCGGCGGAGTGGAAACACGCTGAGATTATCGTGATACCTAAACCAGGGAAAACACCCAGTTTAGAGAACCTTAGGCCGATATCGCTAACTTCATGCCTTGGTAAACTATACGAGAAAGTGGTCAAGACTAGACTGAGCAACTACATGGAGGACAACGGTCTGTTTCCGGATACTATGTTCGGGTTCAGAACGGGACTCTCCACGCAAGACGTGATGCTCCAGTTAAGAGACATGGTACTAAAACAAATATCGGGGACTCGAGAAGGCGTAATCTTGGCTGTAGACCTCAAGGGGGCCTTCGACAACATCAGCCACAACGCCATTCTCGCAGAACTCTCGACAACAAACTGTGGGGAGAGGATCTTCGCATACGTAAAGGCCTTCCTGTCTAACAGAACAGCAACGATCGGCATCAACAACATTAGGTCAGAAAAGAAGACGACGCCAAACAGAGGGACACCACAAGGATCCATCATCTCACCTTTGCTCTTTAACATAGCAATGATTGGATTAACTAGGAGACTGAAAAACATTAAAGATGTAGAACATTCAATTTATGCGGACGACATAACAGTGTGGACGACAAAAGGATCGACAGGACACAAGCAAGAAATACTGCAAAGAGCGGCGGATGAGATCGGTCAATTTGCTTTATTTAGCGGGATGCAGTGCTCTCCAGAAAAATCAGAATTTATTAGACTTCACAAAAACAAAGAGGACAGGGGATCGATAGAGTTAGAGATCGATGGACAACCCGTAAGAAGGACACATAAGCTTCGCATCTTGGGAATGTGGCTGCAGGAGAAAGGCAAACGAGACCATACCATCCAGCTCTTGGAACACTCCACGAAACAGATATGCAGGATGTTAAGCCGGATTACGAACAAGAGAAAAGGGGTGAAGGAGCGAGATGCGTTACGGATCACTTCTGCGCTCATCATACCGAGGATGACGTACGCGCTTCCGTACCTACAACCTAATAAGGGGGAAAAGAACAAAATGGAAACATGCATCAGAAAGGCGTATAAGCAAGCCTTAGGCGTCATGACCTGCGCCTCGACAGAAAAGTTAATGAACATGGGTGTGTACGGCACCTATGAGGAGCACAGTGAAACTATGCTCAGATTTCAACTCGAAAGACTTAAAAGAACAGCCACTGGCCGCGCACTACTGCTAAAGCTAGGATACCCGGCAGAAGGCGAGGGCGAAGACAAGACAGACATTGACAGCCAAATTAGGAGCACTTTCTTGGTTAAACCAGTGCCCAGAAACATGGACCCGAAGAACCACGAAGGAAGACGGGCGGCGAGATCATTGGAGTTGGGCAGGTTCCTAAAGAAGAAACAGATGGTTCTGTATGTTGACGCGTCCAAGTACAGAACGAAGGAAAACGCTAGGGCGGTAGCAGTGGTGAACGCCAATGGGAAGATAATTACTGGTGCATCAGTGCGCACAAGGACAACTCAAGCAGCGGAAGAGATCGCCATAGCTCTAGCCCTGACTGAAGCCCATCGGCAGGGACTGAGTTACTGGATAGCGACGGATTCTCAGGCTGCAGCGAGGGCATACAGAGATGGCAGGATCGGCCAAAAAGCCGCGAGGATTCTCTTCGCACAAAACCAACACAGACATGGATCAAACAACACACACATTCAACACACCATCATTTGGGTCCCTGACACTGGGGTTGAGGGAAATCTCATGGCAGACACCGTTGTCCGAGGGTTCACGAACCGGAGGGCGGGTTTGCCGGTCGAACCCTTCAGCACGCCAGAATCGTACGGGGAGGCAATGAAGGCGTTGTTGGGAGCGCGCAAGAAGTACTCGGCTCCGGCGGATATCCTCAACAGAGAGCAGGCCACCACGCTCAGAAGACTACAAACAGACACCTACCCAAGCAGAGCCATGTATCATAAAATGTGGCCGAACAGATATGCGAAAGAGTGCGTGTGGTGTGGGGGCTACGCCACAACGTACCACGCCACCTGGGGCTGTGAAAAAAGCCCTTTACTACCAAAGATAAATAGCCCTAGTCTAGAGCAGTGGGAGGCCCTCCTGGCTGACTCCGACCCGAGCACACAGCTTATGCTGGTGACGAGGGCCAAGGCAGCGGCGGAGGCCAACGGGATCCTGGACTAGGGAATACCGACCACTGCAGCTCCACTTCTATCTATCCCCAACACCCTACTCCCTTACTCTTCCTTCTGTGAAAATAAATGTTTTTACTACTACTACTACTTCCCTCCACCTTTCAACCTATCGCCACGGTACGGATGACAGCTTCGGTATGGGGGCTAAGGGTCCGTGGTGGCGCTAAGCACCAACACCTCGTTACACAAGGTGCCCTTGCGGGGATGGCACAGGAAGGAATTTCAGCACACTTTGGAAGTGCACGTCTTATGACCTCGTCTTATTTTCACTGTTTTTTTAATTATATAAGCAATAAATTAACTAGTCCAACTATTCACTCTTGGAATTTGGATCTGCTGTTTGTAGCTAAGAGCCTACTGCTTTACAACTCTGTATGCTGGTCCCTTCAGGAAAGGATGTGGCATAGTGAAATACAACTCAAGTTAGTTAGTTATAGTGATTTTAATGGCGCAAAAGCAACTTAGGCTATGATGCGCCAAACACACGGTTAGAGCTTTTGTTAAAGGTTACGCTTTTTATATCTAAAGTTTGTATAAAACATTGGCTTCTCTGAGAAATTTTAAAATGCTAGAAAAATCAACCAGTGCTTGATCTAAAAGTAACATGGGGTGTAGTGGGATGTATTCATTGTACAATGTTGTGAAATATTTTTTCTTCAGTTGTTCCAGTTTTTTGCATACAATTAAAATGTGGTTTACCGTGAATTCATCGCCACACATTTCGCAGAGAGGTTTGCCTTTTTTTGTCAGTAAGAAGTTGTGAGTAAGGTGTGTGTGTCCAATGCGTATTCGACACAAAATAACTTCTATGAAACGCTCCTGATGTGTACATGATCTCCATTCTCCCAAAACAGGTTTTATAGAATGTAGTTTGTTGTTTGTTCGTCCCATGCAATCTGCCACTTATTCCTGAGTTTACTGTGCAGTAATTTAGAAAAATCCCTCTGTGGTATGTTAACTTGTTTTATATGGCCAATTCTAGCTTGTGCTGCACAAGCATCTGCTCTCTCATTACCTAAAATTCCAACATGGCTAGGGACCCAGCAGAATATAATGTTATGTTTTTGCTTTGTAATTTTAACTATGTTATGTATGATTTTTCCTATTATGGGTTCGGCAGCGTTTGTAGAATGCAGCGCTTTTAGCATACTGAGTGAATCGGTGTAAATGATGCTATTTTTTATGTTTTGTTTTACTATTTGTTCTACAGCTACAAAGATGGCATAACACTCCGCAGTAAATACCGATGCATACTGTGGCAATCGTATCATTTTTTCATTTGTTCCTTGAATTACTGCACTTCCGACATGACTTTCTGTTTTTGAGCCATCAGTGTAAAATTCGGTGTACGTGTCATATTTTTCTTGTAGTGCAAAGAACTCTTGCAGTATGTGCTCGTGTGGTATTTTCTCTTTGTTTACGTGTGTCAATGTGAAGTCACACACTGAAGGAAGGCTGTACCATGGTGGTAGATATTCATGTCTTTGTGCAATATTAGGTAGGGCGTCCAGCACTGCTAAGTCTTCACATTTATCTTCAAAGCGCATTATTAGTGGCCTGATAAAATGTGGTTTATTATTGAATAATCTCCTAGATGGGCACTTGGTAACAATGGGATAGCAGAGATGTTTAGGGAGAGAACGGGTTTTTAGGATGTACGTGTATGTTAGTGTGACTCTTCTATCCTCTAGTGTGGGCTCATTAGCTTCAACGTAAAGACTCTTTACCGGGGATGTTCTATAAGCTCCAGTTGATAGGCGCAAACCAAGATTATGAACAGGGTCCAGTCGTTTCAAGTAGGATGCTCTTGCCGAACCATATACCACACACGCGTAGTCCAGCTTGGAGCGCACCAAAGAGCGATATATTTGCAGTAGGCATGCTCTATCGGACCCCCACCGTTTTCGCGAGAGTACCTTTAATACATTGAGGGCTTGGGATGCTTTCTTTTTCAGGTTGTTAATGTGTGACAGAAATGTAAGTTTCTTGTCAAAAGTGACGCCTAAAAATTTATGTTCCTGTTTGACTGGCAGTGTGGTTTGATTCAAGCACAGATTGGGATCGACCTGTAGGCCTCGTCGTAATGAGAATAAAACAGCTACTGTTTTTTGAGGGGAGAACTTGAATCCATTTTTCTCTGCCCAAGCAGCCAGTTTATTTAGTGTGATTTGTATTTGTCTCTCGCAGGACAGTATGTTGGAAGAAGTGTATGCTATCTGTATGTCATCTACATAAACTGAATACATTACGGACTTAGGTATTACATTGGCCAAAGAATTCATTTTTACTATAAAGAGTGTCGTACTTAAAATGCATCCCTGGGGTACGCCATTCTCTTGGGTGAATGTCGTTGATAGAGTTGCTCCCAGACGGACTCTGAATGTGCGGTTAGTCAGGAAGTCGTTCAAGCAGTTCAGCATCCTGCCGCGGATCCCTAGATCTGCTAGGTCATGGAGGATGCCGAACTTCCACGCGGTATCATATGCCTTCTCCAAATCGAAGAAGACACCGATACAGTGCTGTTTGTGGATGAACGCCTCTCGGATGGTGTTTTCTAGGCGGACAAGGTGATCAGTGGTCGAGCATGCTTTCTTAAATCCACATTGATGTAAATCTAAGAGTCGACGAGATTCAAGTGTGAAGGTCAGTCTAATGTTTACTATGCTTTCGAAAGATTTAGCGATGCAGCTGGTGAGGGCTATCGGTCTGTAATTGTTAGGACTTGTTGGTTGTTTTCCGGGTTTCAGAAAAGGTACTATTATTGCTTTCTTCCACTCCTCAGGTATATTCCCAGTTGTCCATATTTTGTTAAAGAAGTTCAACAATGCCTGCACGGCAGCCTCAGAGAGATGGGCGAGCATAGCGTAATGCACATTATCTGGGCCTGGTGCTGTCTTTTTACCAGAAGATAATGCCCTAATCAATTCCTGGAGTGTGATGGGTTGATTGTAGTCCTCGTGCATACCTGCTGCAAATGGAAGTTTTTGTTTTTCTGCTATTGCTTTGTGCTTCTGGAACGTGTTTGTGTAATTGGACGAACTGGAAACTTCAGCAAAATGCTCACCTAGTATGTTGGCCTGTTCTTCTAATGATGTTTGTGTCCCGGGTGTAGTCAACAGAGGAAGTGTGAAAGAGGTATGGTCACTACTGAATCTTCGAACTTTTTCCCACATTTTTTTTTGAGGTTATTGAGCTGTTTATAGAGGACACATATTTCTGCCACGAGGATTTCTCGGCATTTCTCCGAACGAATCGCGCTCTGGCCTTGGCCCTCTTAAAGGCAATCAAGTTCTCCGCTGTGGGATACCGACGCAGAGAGCCCCAAGATTTATTTTGTTGTTTTTTTGCCAATGTGCATTCTTGTGTCCACCATACTTTATGTTTTTTGTGTACGAGTCCTGTTGTTTGTGGTATGGCTAGTGTAGCGGCCGATATTATGCATGTAGTAAATTTTCCATTAATTTCGTCTATGCTGAGATCTTCACAAAATTCTTTTTCTAGTGTGGCACTTGCTGTAAAAAGTGACCAGTCGGCGAGGTGAAGTTTCCAGCGCCGTGGTCTTGTGGGGATGACTGCAGTAGACGATGAGAGGCTGATGATAATAGGTAGGTGATCACTTCCCAGGGGGTCATTTAAAACATCCCATTTAAAATCGTTAAAAAGCGATGGTGATGCGAAAGCTAAATCGAGAAAGCTCATTTTTGCCGAGCTTGGGCAACAATAAGTTGCTTTTCCTGTATTTAAAAGACAGATGTTATTTGAGAGGATAAAATCTTCGATTGTTTGCCCCCTAGAGTCGCAGCGCTCGCTTCCCCAAAAAGGGGAGTGAGCGTTAAAATCCCCAACTACCAGATATGGCTCTGGAAGTTCATCTATCAATTCTTCTAGATCATGGACTGTTAATGTAAAATGTGGAGGAATGTATACGGAACAGATTGTTAGTGTTTTATAGGTGACGATGCTGACTGCAACCGCCTCAAGTTTTGTATTGAGCTTGATTTCTTGAGCAGGGACGCCGCTTTGAACGACAATTGCGACGCCTCCTGAAAGTCGATTTGCCTGCTCGCGATCGCGTCTAAAAGTTTGATAATGTTTCAGGATATGTACATGTTGTGGACCAAGATTGTTCTCCTGAAGACATAAAACCATGGGTAACATTGACCCTAAAATATGTGTTATGTCACTATAATTCCGCATAAGTGCTCTGCAATTCCATTGAATTAAAAAAGCCATGCTTGTGTTTTTAAAAGAAAATGAAAGGAGTTTTACTTATGTGGTGGGCCCGTTATGAGGGGCCTGACTTTTTTTCGCTCAACAGAGCTGTTCCGCCGCTGTAATAGAGGCGGAGTGGGTGTTGTATCCATCACCTCAACAGAGGTGCTGGAGGACCGCGCAGCCGCGGTTGTGTTAGTTTCAGGCCTCTCCCGACGGGGGGAGGTCCTGCGGGATGCCGACCCATGGACCGGCGGTCCCTGCTTTGGCAGTGACAGGGCAGCTTTCGCTGACCCTGCCTGGGGCGTGGATGGCCCTGCCATAGGCTCGGTGGGAGCGGCCTTGGCAGGTGCCGGAGTGCTGTGCGGTGCTACGCCCCTGCGCACCACATCAGCGAAGTTTTGTTTTGCTGTGAAGGAGAATGTGTTTGTAAGCGCAAAACGCCTTCTCGCTTCTTTAAAAGAAATATTTTCTTTGGTCTTTATGGTGATAATTTCTTTTCCTTTCTTCCAGGACGGACACGCCCTGGAGTATGCAGCATGTTCTCCTTCACAGTTTGCACAGCACAGGGCTGCGTAACATACATCAGACTGGTGATCGTTAGAGGCACATTTTGCGCAAGTTTTACGACCGCGGCAGCTCTGTGAGCCGTGGCCGAACCTTTGGCAGTTGAAACACCTGCGAGGATTTGGTAAGTATGGTCGTACATTGATTTTCAAATATCCCACGTCGATTGTGTCGGGCAGGGTGCTGGTGTTGAACGTCAGGATCATGTGTTTTGTGTCTATTTCCTTGTTGTCCTTCCGGATTTTGATTCGGTGGACATCTATGACGTCTTGGTCGATGAGCCCTTCGAGCATTTCTTTTTCAGTTATGTGAAGAAAATCATTTTCCGATATTACGCCTCGGACAGTGTTTAGTGAGCGATGAGGAGTCACGGAGACCGGGATTTCCCCTATGGACGTTAGGTTGGAGAGCTTAGAATGTTGGACATTGTCACACAGTTCGAGCAATAAGTCGCCGCTGGCCATTTTTGACAGCTTATAGCCAATGCCTAGGGTTTCGGTCAAGCACTTTGACACAAGGAAGGGGGATATTATTCTTGCCTGTTTTTCTTGTTGTTCACTGTGGATCACATGATATTTGGGGAAAGTTACTGTTCTTTTTTGAAAGAAGTCTGCCTCGTTCCGCCCTCTTTTGAGAGAGCGATCAGGTTTTGAAGGTTGGGGAGCCATAAAAAAACTGTTTTTCGGTCATGGTGCCAGCCACCCACCACGGAGTCCAACAAGGGGACGGGACAGGAATTGATAGCAAGTCCTGCCCACGCCAGCTGTGCACCTCAACTATAACCAAATATGACGCAACTCAGGGTAGTTGGTCACACAAGGTTAACCATCGCCGCCAGGAAAAAAAGAAAAACCAAGAAGCGAGTAGGATATAGGAGAGTTGTGAGACAGAGATAGGAAAGTTAAAGATGAAGACGAGGATAGGAAAAGGCGACTGCCGATTCCCCCCGGTCGGGTCAGGCCGGAGGTGCCGTCTGCAGGAAGCTGGGGCCAAAGTGGTGTGTTGCCTCCGCCAAGGGGCCTTAAGGGTCCAAACGCTCGGCATCGTCTCAACCACCAGGATCCCCTTTTCCCCGGACACGGCGATGCCACGCACGGCGAGGCGCGGGTGCTCGGGTCCGTGGTGATGCACAGTTCACCATTATCCCCTTTTGGGAATGTCCCTGCGGATGCTCGGGAACCCGCGGTGTCGCCACTCACCGTCGCGACGCCTGCAAGCTGCAGGCGTCCCCCTGCGGGGGAGCAAGAACTGCCCCAACCACCTCCTGCAGCCAAGATCGGTGTCTAAACCACTGGACCACAGCTGCAGTTGTGAGCAGCACACAGTTGAAGGTCGCTACAAAGCGAATCAATAAAAAATTGTATGCTTAGACTGCTAGCCCACAAAAGGTATTAGGGCTGACTTCATTTTGATGTTGGCGACCTTCTATGACTGAATAAGAGTACTGGTTTTTCTTACAATGGAAATTCCATGTTTAGATAAGGCACACTGGGTCATGTACAAACCACTGAAAACTTCTACCTTGTTGCTAATCGCCACTCTGTCCATGATCATCATGACTGGAATATCACATTGTGGTCACAGTTGAATCTGCCATGGGGCAAGTGTTAGTGACCAATAAAGTTCTTGAAGTACATATAAATAGGCCAATGCTGTGTTTGTGGGTACTTTACCCGTTGCCAAGACTGTTGCTCTGTATTAAATATGTTCCAGCATACACATGTTCACCAATGCAACTAAAAAGATGTACTGGTGGCCTTTTGGAGTGCTTAACTTCTTGAGATGGCACATGTGATTCTCAGCAGGAAACAGAGATGTTATGTTCACCATAATTGACAGTATCACTGAAATACACCAATAAACGGACATTGTACAAACTATCCACATTCCCATACAGATGCAGTGATATGAGCAGGTCTTTAAAATAACTACGATACTGAAAACATGTAATGGCGCCTGAAAGAACTTCTACTGCTAAATGCAAAATAAAAAATTAATGTGTATCGTTTCAAACAACATGTGTATGAGTATGTATGGATCCAAGTCATCTGTTCAAATGCTTTTCCCCAGTTAATCGCACTTCAAGGCCATGGCTTACTAGCAGATTCCTCACATTAAATGTCTACTAGCACCAACAGCTGCTTTGAGATTCTTTTGAACGAAGGAGATATATAAAGTGCTGGTGAACCCCACATGCAAAGCAATTTTAGTTTCTATCACCGAAACTAACACAAAATGCATGTAGCCTATTGGGAATGGCAAAACTAGATTGATGGGCCTACTGCCTACTGCTACTGCTACCTACTGCTTTAGCCTACTGCTTTAGAACTCTGTATGCTGGTCCCTTCAGGAAAGGATGTGGCATAGTGAAATACAACTCAAGAACAAAGTTTGGAAATGCCTATACTGCACACATCCATGCATAAAAAAGTATTGCCTCCAGAGGCCAAACTGAAGCTGAGTGTAAATAATGTGAAATGTCAAACATTGCACGCAAGTCACATTCACGGAATTTATTGTTGATTCGAGAGGCACTCAAAAATTGACTGCAGATTCCCTTCCACGGAAGGCCAAACTCCAAAACGAAGTTCACCGTTAATGCCAGCAAATCGTCCGCAGAAAAGCTACTGTCTTCTTGCGGCACTTCTGGTAATTCTTGATCGATGGGAAGCACTGGCTCGCCACTTGAAGTTGACACCCCTTCATCCGCCGATACAGCGTACAAGTAGCCTTCAGCCGTAGTCTCGGCATCCTCTACGGGTTGTGTCTGTGCTGGCAGCTGCGCCCGCTGCGCGTCACTATGTGGAGTTGGTATCGAAGCCTCCGCATGACCGGCAAAGACACTGCTGTGCGGTTGAGTAATGTTGGTGGCCTGCTGCGGTACACGTGATTCCTGCGCGCGCCGGGCTGATCGCTGAAGATAATTTTTTGTTGAATATGGGATGGAGGAGGCGCTGCCCGGGTTGAGGTATTCCTTCCTACGGCCCATACTCTATCCAGTGATGTTCCAATCAAACGTTGGACTCACGATGCAAGCACTCACTACTCAAAAATATACGCGGCCAGGAACGCCAGCACGGTGACTCGAACTGCCGCTCAATGTTCGTCTTGGATTGGACTGGATGAAGTTGGATTGCAAGCTACCCAAGGGCACTCATTGTCCCACAACAGACGTATCAATTTTAAAACAAGTACTTGTTTGACTAATGATTATGCGTTCAGTCTAAATAACTGACTCGCATTATTAATTATGTTGTATAAAAATGATTTACTTATTAGTTATTTTTTCGGAAATTTACCACAATCAGCCGTGACGCCGGGCCCGCTGGCCACTATGGGCTGTTATTGTGTTTTGAGGAGTCGGGAGTATTGCTATGGTGGCTGTAAGGGGAAGTGTGACGGGCGGGCGTAGGCGCGCCTTGCTTGGGAGAGCGCGAAACGCGATGAAAACATCGCGGAGCCGCTAGGGGCGCTGCAGTGCGGCTGGTGTGCCACGGCACGCAGACGACGCGCTGCTAAGCCAGGCGCAGCTGTATAGCTTGTTTTCTTTCCCACGTGTGGTGCGTGTTTTGCTCCGTGTGTGATCTCGCGTTTCTCTGGTGCTGGAATTTCGTGCATGAACACAGTGTGTAGTGTACCGAAAAAGGTCAATATGGCATCAAAAGCACGAACGTGCTTTGTACCGGGGTGCAAAAGTGGATATAGATCCTGCCCAGTGAAGGCTTCTCTTTTCCGAGCACCGATTGCTGCAGCGCGACGAGAACTGTGGGCTCGAAATATCAAGAGGGCCGACAAGGAGCTCACTTCAGACTGTGTAGTGTGTGAACGCCACTTTGAGGAGAAGTTTATTGAAAGGACTTTTCGACATGTGATCGGCGGAAAGGTGGTCGACATTCCACGCGATAGGCCCCATCTCAAAGACGACGCTGCTCCCACGGTATTTCCGGACGCTCCCAAGTACTTCACAAAGAAAGCCCCGACCAAACGTAAGGAAAGAAATCTGTGCGAACAAAAAGCACCCTCTTCGAAACGAAGGAAACTGCACGCGGTAGCCGACGCGCAACTGCCAACGCAGCAAGACGCTGATGATTCTATCGTGGCCGTTCCAGATGCACAGGACGACTCTCAGGAAGCAGATCTGCCCTATTTTTGCGGAAATCTTAACTTGCCTGACGGCTGCTGGAGCAAGCTTCGCTTGTCGGCGGAGTCAGACACTGTTTACATCGGTGTCAGTGAGCGGGGTGGAGATAATATCGCACACATGCTGCTGCAAAAGTTGATAAAGTTTCGCCGGCAAAGGAACCAGGTGGGACCCGTACTTTGATCTGTTTTTGTGCGAGGAAAGCTGCACTCGGAGTGCGTTTTCACGTCGTCAGCCGAGGCGCAAGCGGTCGTTGATCACACGCATTCACTGGTAATGTGTACAGGTAGCGGGATGACGCCGGCAAATACAAGGCGATATGTGGCGTTTGGGGCATCCTATTTTGCCACCAGCTGCACTCTGACATGCAAAGGGCAAGGTCCTTGCGTTCCTTGCAAGTATTTGAGAAAGTTGGTACAAAACCAGGTCTCACGAAAAAAGTTGTGTCGAATCCGTACTAACCGCCTAAAAAAGCAAGCACATACTCGCCGTCGTTTGCAAACCGTCCAGAAAAAGCTGAGGAACACCACCAGAGAGCTGGAAGAAATGCGGTTAGCGAATAAAAATACGGCTACCGAGATTCTCAATGACCGCATCAAAGCACTGCCCCCAAAGCAACAGCAAGCTGTTATGACCTGCTTCAAAGCAGCGGCAAGAAAATCCACTTGCGGAATGAGATATGAGAAGGACTGGATCCTGGAATGTGTGCTGATGCGCATGAGGAGTCCAAAGCTTTATGAGCACCTGCGCAAGCAGAAAATTCTCATCTTGCCAAGCCGGACATGCCTCCAACGCTACATACAGAATTTCAAAAGTGGCTTCGGGTTCAACGAGAATGTATTCAAGGCCCTTGCTCTAGAAACTGGGGACATGGATATCAACGCTCGACATGGTGGCATTGTCTTTGATGAGATGAAGCTGTCCGAGCACTTTAGCGTCAATACGGCAGGTAAGCGCAGCACTTAACCAGTTGACCGCTAGGAGCTAGTATAAAGTATAACTGGTTTACCATTTGCTTGTGCTGTCATTAGGTCATTGTATACTACATGTCTACATGTTGTAGGTGCAGTTCAAGGATTCGTGGACCTGGGGAAGTTCACGCCGGAAGATGAAATGACAACTCCCGCAGACCATGGGATGGTGATGCTCTTTCAACCGTTTCAAGGTGTGTGACTGTCTATTCCTATTATATTTGCGTTTATCAGTGTGCACCGCAGATGTGTATATGCCCATTTTTGCAGCACACAAAATATGCCTTGAAGACACCTCTCACACCGAAAATACTTAATCAGTCTTCTACAAATGGCAGCAATTTTTGTTTCAAAATATTCGATCTATTGCCTATGTGGCATTTTTCTTTGGCAGGTGACTGGACACAAATTCTGGGTGTCTTTTCCTCGAAAGGCAACATTAAGGCGGAGATGCTGTCCAAGCTTTTACTTGAAGCAATTATACTGACAGAACAGGCCGGCCTTTTCGTTGACTTCGTGACCTGTGACGGAGCAACATGGAATCGCAGTATGTGGAAGTCATTTGGAATCACTGGTGAGGAACTGCAGGAACTACAATTTTCTTAGTGCGATACAGACGCATGCATACGAGATAGATGATCAGCACACCTAGTGCTTTCTCGTTGGATTGATGTCGTAAGCAGTTGGGATGATATGTGCCAGAGCCATAGTAGGCGAGGTGGTGATCAGTACGAATTTGCCTTTCAGCATCCTCTGGCCACATCAAATGCAAGACAACGCATCCTGTGGACGCCACAAGGGAGCTGCACTTCTGCTCTGACTTCCCTCATTTAGTGAAGTGTGTTAGAAATTCATTTGTATCTACAGGCTTCACAACCCCAGATGGCCGTGCATGCATTCAGCACATAGAATGTGCATGGGAAAAAGATAATAATTCTCTAACATTAAAAGCAATGCCACACCTAACTAAGGCGCACATTCGGCCCAACTGTTTTGAAAAAATGAAAGTTAACTTGGCATTCACTTTGTTCAGTGAGGAAGTACTGAAGGGTATGTTCGTCTACAAAGCCCACTTGCAGCGGGAAACCAGTTCAGTGGCACCTACCGAGGAGCTTGTCAGGCGGATGAGCCGCCTTGTATCCACGATGACTTCGAGAACACCTCGTGAGGCACTGAGACCAACATCACAGCGTGTTGCTGACCTTGAGGCTTTCCTTGTTTTTTTGAATGACTGGGAAGCAGCAGCCAAGGGGTGTGGAGGAGGCTTTATCAGCAAAAGCACTGCAGAAGGCCTCCGAGTGACCATCTGCAGCGCATTATCCCTTCTCAATTATGTGACGTCGTTAGGCTTCAAGTACTTGCTAACATCAAGACTGAGCCAGGACAGGTTGGAAAATTTGTTTGGCATCATCCGACAATATTGTGGTACCAATGACCATCCCAGCCCTGGCCAGTTTCTGTTAACTGTAAATTGCCTGAGCTTCTATAACCTTGCGCGTCCACCTAAGTCCGGGAACTGCTCAGGAGAACTGGTTAATGCGCTCCTTGAGACACCAGGGCCTGAGCGTGATTACACTATTGGCATGTGCGAAATTATAGAAGACATGCTTGAAGTTGGCAATATTGATGGCGCTGGCAGCGTGATTAAGTCTTGTCTGAGCAGTGACCACAGCAGCTATGTCGTCGAAGTGAGTGACAGCCGCCTCATATATTACATGGCTGGATATGTGGCGAGGAAATTCAGAAGGAAATATGCTTGTGAACAATGTGCCTCAAGCCTGACAATCAGCAAAGACGTGGCTGAGCAAGATGTCAATAGTTCTTACACTCAGCGCTTTGACAAGGGGGGCCTTTTGTACCCAGGTAGTGAGCTCGCCCGACTTGTTTCTGTGCTAGAGGAAGCCTTTACACTGTTCTTTTCCACGCAACAGCTGTACACTTTCAGCATTCATGATTTCGTGCAATTTTTGAGCAGTGTACACCTTGAGCAAGTTGGTTGTGAGGTGCATTGCATAGAGCTGACAGCAAAAATTATTCAGTTCTTTGTGATCACGAGGCTGCATTTTTTCGCAAAGTCATTAAATAAAGATAAAGCGCTGCAAAGGGAGCGCCAGAAGCACCTGAAGCTCAGAAGAGTTAAATAGGCTGGTGCATCTTTTCCGTGTTTTTTCCAGTTTTTCCTTCAAATAAACTTCACACCTTGTCCTGTTCATTGTTCTGTTGTGTTGAGCTTTCCTTATTTGTTATGATCCACATTTCTTACTCGATTTGAAAACCACGCAACACGCGGTGTTACCCACTTAGTTGTGTGTCGAGAATGCGTAATACTGGCAATACTCCTTACTTCTGTCTGCTGAGAAAGTACACTGTAAATAGCATGTAACGCCTGCGGATATTCCAAACTTCGTAAGTCGAGACAGGAAATATGAATGTACATGCAGAATTTACAAAACACATGGTGTAGCGGACCGAAAGCAAAGGGGGCAAATAAAAGCGTAGCACTATCGTCATCCTCCGCCTTCATCGGCGCAAAATCCGCCGCCGCAAAGCACACCAGCGTCCTGTAGCGCCACCTGTCGTCTTCATCGCTAATCTGAGCAGCCTTTCCCACCCCGGCCGTCACACTACCCCCTACAGCCACCATAGTATTGCGGTATAGTGTCGTGAACGGCCGCCATATCCATAGGCCGCTGTGAAACCGGTTCGGATGCATAGCGTAGGTGGCGCTGTAGCCTTTAGGCGAGCTGGGCGCGCCGCTTCTCTCGCAGTTCGCTCCGTCGGGAAATGCACGTGGGCCGCGATTCGTGCGTGACTGTTTGTCGTTCCCGTCGCTGATTGTGCTCAAAGAGTGATTTACCTGCATTGCACGTGAAAATGCCGACCAAAAAAGGTAGGACTTGTTTTGTGCCACTTTGTAACGGAGGCTACAAGTCGTCAAAAGAAAAAGTGTCGTTGTTCCGTGCCCCGTCGGACCCCCTTCGTTTGCAAGAGTGGGCTCGGAACATAAAACGAGACGACAAGACTTTGGATGACAGCTGTGTTGTGTGTTCGAGGCATTTTGATGAACGATATATTCAAAGGACGTTTCAGCATCTTATAAACGGGAAACTTGTGGAAATAGATCGCGAGCGGCCAGCGCTCACCGACGACGCCGTCCCGACAATATTTTCGGATGCTCCCTCCTACATGACGAAGCCTGTCCCACGAAAAAGGAAGAAGAGAAACTTAGCGGACAACTGTACATCAGCCCTAAAGCGCTGGGCATCATGCAGCCAAACAAACAGCGACTCCGCAGATTTTGGTGGCGAAGAGACTTCATCAGATATGCCGCCGCACAAACCGCATCCGTTGAAAGACATCGTCGCCCCGCCGCGGTGGCTCAGTGGTTAGGGCGCTCGACTACTGATCCGGAGTTCCCGGGTTCGAACCCGACCGCGGCGGCTGCGTTTTTATGGAGGAAAAACGCTAAGGCGCCCGTGTGCTGTGCGATGTCAGTGCACGTTAAAGATCCCCAGGTGGTCGAAATTATTCCGGAGCCCTCCACTACGGACCTATTTGTTCCTCTTTTCTTTCACTCCCTCCTTTATCCCTTCCCTTACGGCGCGGTTCAGGTGTCCAACGATATATGAGACAGATACTGCGCCATTTCCTTTCCACCAAAAACCAATTATTATTATTGAAAGACATCATCCCGCCCTCACCGTCATGCAGCAAAATTGTTCTGTCGAACAACCCAGAAGTTCTGTGCTTTGGGTGGCACACAAGTGCTGAGCCAGGTGATGTGTGCGTAACCAAGCACGTAACATTTTCGACATGTGCCGCAGCTGCAGATTATGTTTGCACAGTGTATTGCCGAAACATTAAAGTTGATGAGCTTCACGTACAGTGTGAAGAGGACGCCCTTGCAGCTTTGAGGAAGACCGATAATTTGCTTCTTTGCCCAGGCTGTGAGGTTGAACCTATCTCACCTGGCCAATGCACCCAGTATGGGAAATCGTTCTTCTCGAAAAGTTGCCTTGTGATAACGCCCGATGGAAAGCCTTGTCTTCGATGCAAATACACTAGAAGGCTTATCCTAAACCATATGAACAGGGGCAAGAAGCGAGCAGCGGCTTTCAAGCAAAAAAATGCCCGGAAGCGAAAATCCGTTCACCTATTCCGGGCAAAGAAAAAACTGTCTCAAGCCAACAAGAGTGTTCAAGAACTCAGAGAATAAACCCAGTCAATCCCAACGACTGTGCTGGAAGCCAAAATCAGTGGCCTCCCACCAAAACAGCGCCTTGCGGTCAAAGCATGCTTTGAGACAGCCTCTAGGAAGTCAACCCGGGGAATGCGTTATGACCAGCTATGGATTCTGGAGTGCATCCTCATGCGGATGCGAAGCCCGCAGCTGTATCAACATTTAAGACGACACGAAATTATGGCTTTGCCAAGCAAGTCATGCTTAGCCAAGTACCTGCAGGGCTTTAAGAGCACATTTGGTTTTAATATCCCAGGTGAAAATTTCCTGCTGGGAATCTGCTGGTTTGTGCTGGTCCCAGCAGCAATTTTGCTGGTTTCGGTCTGGGCCTGCTGGTCCCAGCAGCACCATTTGCTGGTTTCGGTCTGGGCTTGCTGGTCCCAGCAGCACCACTTGCTGGTTTTGGTCTGAACTTGCTGGTCCCAGCAGCACCACTTGCTGGTTTTGTGTTGGGAACTGGTCCCAGCAGCAATCTTGCTGGTTTTTATGTCTGAGCTTGCTGGTCCCAGCAGCACCACTTGCTGGTTTTGTGTTGGGAACTGGTCCCAGCAGCAACCTTGCTGGTTTTTATGTCTGAGCCAGCTGGTCCCAGCAGCACCACTTGCTGGTTTTGTGTTGGGAACTGGTCCCAGCAGCAACCTTGCTGGTTTTTATGTCTGAGCCAGCTGGTCCCAGCAGCACCACTTGCTGGTTTTGTACTCGATCAACTGGTCCCAGCAGTAAACCTGCCGGTTTTGTACTCAGTCAACTGAAATATATGGTTGCTATTAAAATCAAGTAGCCGGTCGTCAGAAGGGATTTACTGGTCTCAGTAGAGAAGAAACTGGCTTTATATTGAGACTGATATTTACTTGCCTCGAGAAAAGCTGATCAGCTGGGAATTCAACCTGGCTTGTATCGGGCCGGATGACTTAGTTGGAAATCAACTAGACATGACTAGTTTCATTCGGAAGGTGTGTATTAACGGCCTTTTGGCAACTGCTTCAGAGCTTGAAACGGTGTTTTTATTCTGTAAGCACACAGACAGGTGTAACTGAATAAAACAACACCACAGTGAAAAATAAGCAATATAATAAAGTGCCACTGGTGATTTCTCGCGCTAAATCAAGTGGTAATGGTGTTAAAAGTGCATTATTGTCCTTACTATTAGTTTATTGAAAATGAAAATTGGGTTTTACAAAAACAAATACCTCTATTTCAACATCAGGGATGTTGATATAAAAATTGGGAATGGAAATGGCTGGGAATCTGTCATATCTTGGGGGACCCCTGAACGTAAGGGGAGGGATGAAGTTTTAAAATCAGCAATGTAACCATAAAAGCACATTGCTGTTTGCCATATGCTGGTCTGCGTCAAATAACCACGACTTCAAGCAGCAAGAAAAAACAAAGCAAGCAATTTCAGTATGCGTAATTCCATTCTCAATCATGGTTTATTAAACAGTGCAACCTTAGCACAAAAAAAAATTGGTGCATCTTTTACATGCAAACAATGATAATTAGTCATTTTATGTCATGTACATGATTTAATAAAATAGCAAGACTATTTGCTACAGGTATCTAATATCTATATACATGAAGGAAAAACATTGCTGATACAGAAGCCTGCTGGCACCTGTGGTTGACTAGTGCCACGTGTGCTAGGAGTGCTACACATTTAATAAGTAGAACATTTTAGTGTCTTTTCATAATGAGAGGGACCAAAGACCACATAAATTTGCACCATATTTAAAGCTAAATCTGTGGAATGGCAGCAGTGGACTTGCATAGGCAAAGACTGTAGCAAAGGCATCATTCTAGTGGCTCTCAGACTGCTTCAACAACTTTCTGGCTAACAATGTTCATTTATTCATTCAAAATCATGCATCACTTGGTGCACAAGTTGGGTCTTTATAAATTTAAAAATTAGAGCAACATAGCACAAGTATGCCTGTGCACTGAATTTAGGCAACAGGAACCTTGGTCAGCAAATTTGCAGCTGCATTATGGCATGTCCAATAGGAAAGCACTCGAATTGTAAAGCAGTATCAAAGCTCATAGCTATTACAACTGCTGTCAAACAAAAATGTGCAAAACATGAGGAATAGAGTCGAACAGTGAAAGGTATGCTTTCGTTTCAGAAAGGTTAACACAAAAAATTCGAGCACACCTTGAAAGAAAAATAATATCACATAAAGGTGAATTACAAAGACAAAAAATTCTAGAACACTTTGCAAGAACAATAAAATCACATAAAGGTGAATTGCAAGAATGCACAAATAATTACAGTAACTGAACCTGCAGAGTAACAGCCAATGCAAGTTGGAAGAGAACACAAGTTGGAGAGGAGACAGGCTTAATGAGCAGATTTTCACAGAAAATACTGAATGGTATTTTCATAAACCCGGGCGTACTGCATCATCAAACCACTTTTAAACACAAAAGATGCCACCACAGAGCAGCTTTTCTTTTCATCAGACAGAGGTATGAAAGAATTCATTAGCCCAGTGAGTCAGCATGACTTCATTGTGGTTGGGATATCACAGTAGAGCTATAGCCGCCGCGGTGGCTGAGTGGTTATGGCGCTCGGCTGCTGGCCCGAAAGACGCGGGTTCGATCCTGGCCGCGGCGGTCTAAATTTCCGGAGCCCTTCACTACGGCGTCTCTCATAGCCTGAGTCGCTTTGGGGCGTTAAACCCCCATAAACCATAAACAGCAGAGCTATGGAACAGCTGTTAGCTGTGCAGTAATGCATTCCACAATTGTTGCGACTAGCTGCATTCAAACACTCATGCTGAACTGAGTGATGGCAAAGAGATATAATAGGAGACGTAGTTGGCCATCAGGAACAGGCGTATCATATTGACATCTGTGTGATGCTAAATAATAAAATACGGAGAAAAAAGCAGAGCACATTACACTGTCTGCCATGCCATCAAAGAGAGTCATTTACTGTGACACCATACAGTGATACCAGATATAAAAAAAATCACCATGCACAAAAAAAACAGGGCTGTAACATGCCCACAAATTTTACAGCGCACAAAGCATAATTTTTTGCAGGGAGCTGCGTGCTTAGACAATGTATAGTGGTGCTGTTTGAGATGGCACCTGTGTTATATAAATGGGAATCCTGATTTATACCATTAATTTACAGCTGTTTTTCAACTATTAATGGCAAAGCTGCTTTGAAATTAAACTGCGAGACTAACTTCTATGCTGCAACACTGCACAAAAATTGTGTGCATGGACTGCCACTGCTTTTGGCCTGCTAAGAAGTTTCACATCTAGCACAGTCAATCATAAATGTGATTTTGGTCACTATCACTTCAGGAAATTAGCACTCCAAAACAGTGTTTTTCACCAACTTTGGTGCACTGCTGATTATAGTTTATAATCGTGTACAACTCAAAATTAGCGGCAAATGTCCCTCAAAGGGGGCCTCAGCCAATGGTGTCGACAGATGCTCCTGTTTGGCAAGTGCAAAGACATTAACCATATGACATCATAACAACCACTCGACGACTATGACCGAACCTCTTTTGAGGGGCATTTGTACACTTCGTTCGTGAGATGTATACAACTACTGAGTCATTTGTAGAGTCCAGTTAACTAGCAGACTGCACCTTCAGAGAGTGTTTTATGAAAAATATGTTTTGATCATGCTCTATGTATGTACACGGAATGACATTGGTCACCAATTCAACAAGGTTCTTTGAACCTGTTCTTTCAAACTTCATTATATGCTTGGAATTGTGTACCAGTTGTGAAGAAAATGCCTCGGAGACAACAAAAACCTTTGGATGCCCACTGAGGTCCTTAAAAGACACAATGTGCTTTTCTTTCAAGCACATTCCTTCGTTTGTCACCAAGGCAGTACAGTTTGTCTTGTTTGGCCTCGCATATTGCTCACTATGGAACATGTGCCCAGACACTCTAGCTCGGTCATGCTCCACAACAGGCCCATTTATGTTGCCAATCTGGTTTTGAACAAAGTCGAGCAACGGCCCAGATACATCCCGTGGCCTGCTCAGAAGCAGAATGCCTCCAGTACATGCTGTGCGAGTATCAGACAAAAAGTGCTGAATCCGAGGACTGGCTTGTGTTCTCAGACTTTTGTAGTTACTGGCCAGCATGAGGCGTTCTACTATTTGTAGAGGCACACCTTTTGCCGATGTCACAAGTTCCTTCAGGTGGCCAATGTTGGATTCAAAGGTGAAACAAGAGTGCGCCCACAGAGGCCCTTGGTTTACCACACTCTTTGCAATGTGCAGTAGCTGGTGCACATTGTAAGTCATGTGCCTTTCTCCATACAAAAACTGCACGTCTACAACAAATTTGACAAGGCACGCTGTACTAGTCTCAACATCAGCACTGCACACTGTTTCCTGCAAAAGAAGAGCAATGCCCTGTACAAGAAGTGCAAAATGCTTGAAATACTGCCTTGGAAGGATGCCCTCCAGACATGGCAAAGAAAAAAACAAAAGCCACTGTTGCCATTCCGAGGCCTTCCAGTACTTTCTGAGAGACAGCGAGCGGGGGAGCCGAGAAATGCAAAGATGTGGCCGTATGCTACAAAGGCGCCCATCTACTGCAGATAGACAGTGCGGAGCCCCAATATAATATGGCTCACCTACATTTGAAAGCCAACATTCCGTTAGCTGCCGTGATACCCCTAAAAGAACACAATGCATGTAATCTGGAAACTCCAGATTACATCGAAGTACGCAAGATTGATTAAAGGTGTTACGCCCTTCAACCCCTTGATGACCTCTCCGGTTGCCACAGCTCGGTGCATGTTTTTCTTTGTGCCCTCCATACTTCTGTCACGCACGACACAGTTGACTGGATACTTGACAGTTCCTGTTTGGCACAGTAATATGCAAGAAGCAGAAAATAAGTGGCACGTACACAGCCTAATATGTCAATATGTCAGGCAATGATTTAGCAAACAAATAAGAAAAGAAACTGCACTTGAAAACTTTCTGTGACATGTCAGAAGAAGCTATAGGTGCGAGCAGCTAGCTGAACACCTACAACGAAGTAGGAAATGCCCCTCAAAGAAGGCCTTCCAACCAATGGCTGCGACCAATCCTAATGACGTCGCGGTCAATCCCCTCGCACTTGCCAGCCACTTTCAATATCACATAACAGGTAAGAGGATTAAACGAGACGCCACGACAATAGGTCAACACAACTGGTCAGAAGGCCTCCTTTGAGTGGCATTTGCAACTTGATTCTTGAGTTGTATCCAACTATAGCTTGCAGGTTGGCCTAGTTGGGTTGCACGCCTGTGAAGAGGTGGCACTCTCTGGCAGCTTCTACAGCAATGCTACAATTTGGCCCTGAATATAACATTCCCTCATACAGATGTATTTCTGAGGGGCAAAAATGGCAATTTGTGGAACGAATGTGCAGGTTTTCTTATGCTGACCTATACAAGACTTTTCATTGTGATGTTGGTTCAGATCACCTATATGCCAATGTAAGAGTGTATGTTAAATAAACTACTAACATACATCACATACCAATTATTTGAACGCATGCTTACAATTTTTTAGCAGAGATATAGTCAAGGTGACGTGTTGATCTATAACCTTGACCAAAGCAGGTGGACTGACCAAAATTACTTGAGAAAAAAAAGAATGGATGGTTTTGAGTAATAATTCTCAGTATGGTAGCTCACAAGCACTGCCTCAAATGAAGTTGACTGGCCTCTCTAAAAAGATGTTGCTACTTCAAGGCCAAGCCTTTGAAAGGGTGCACAACCTACAAATGAATCCAGAGTGGTACTGCATTTCTAAAGCTAACTCAAGAAGCTGACCTGCACATGGATTGGACATGACGCCACAGGTGCCATGTTCGAACGCGGAGCCCAGCTTCCACAGTGAAGGCTGGAGGAAGTCGTGATACGCGCATTATAAAAACGCGGAGGCTTTCACCACACAGCCATCTCAAATAAGCCGGTCGCTATGACATCTGTGCAACCCATGTATGTTTGCGCCTAACTATAAGAAAACAAATATGTGGTATATAGCTAAGTCAGTTATTCAAATGTGCTAAAGATAGCCTTACTTACCATCAATGGTTTTCCCGGGGTGCAAGCACCATAAGCAGCCATAATATCCATTGAACTGCGTAAAGTGCTGCATAGCTGCTCTAGCAGGCGAATCTACGCAACAACTGAAGCAATAGACCTGTAATCAATGAACAGCACATCAGCTTAAGGTGTAAACAAGCTTAAAACAGTGACAAACTACTACTAGGAATGAAAGCCAGTGTAAGCTTTGAAGATATGTGCCAAGTCTGAGTGGGCTTTGTATTCGTATTCATGCCTATTTCTTTACAAAACATGCCCTCTATGTGCTCCCACTGGGGCTTTATTTATCACACATTGGCCGTTGACTAGAAAGTTGACAGATGTGCCACGTGCACTGTTCAGGAAAGCACGGTAGTACTTGCAACACTACAACAGTGCCTAAATGTGGTGCTAAAAGAAATGACAGAGAAGGTAATTGGCAGCTGTACTAGCTAGCATCGAGTGTAATGGCATTAACAGATATTAAAAATACATTCAGGTTCCCAATTTTACTTTACATATTTACTTTAAATGTCCAGGATATGCAGCATATATTTGCACATCTGTCACGCAAAGCGACACACTTGAGTGCATCTTGAATTAAAGATAGCCACATTACTTTCACTTATAATAAATTGCTTCAAATACAATATTTACCTTTGAAGCCATGGACTCAGTGGAAGCTCTCCACGTCACACCATTGCTGCTTAGTTCTTCCATTTGTCTGACAAATGCGTTGAGGAAGAGAGTCATATCAGGATGCACCTGACCATACCACAAAGCGGACAATAGCACATTTTTTTGCCGCATACGTGGTGGAAGTTCATTTATGGTCAACTGTATTGGCCAGATTGAGTATTTAGATGATTTGAAGACTGGGCTGCCATCAGCATTGAATGTAAGGCTCAGGACATCTGAGGACAAGTTTCGCCTGAATTCTTGGTACATCAACCCGTCTGTAATATCAGACATCTCGTCTGTATTTAGTTCGTGTCTCAGGTTAATTGTTTGGAGTCTACTGTGTAGTATGTTGGCAACTGAAGCATCCGTAAGGAGTGACGACAGCTGTTGTCGAACAGGCAAAGTTATAAAGAAATGTCCATCAAGCAACATTTGCCGGCCACTGTAGTGGCGTCCGCACATGGAGCAGTTTCCCTGTACACGATTTCTCGCGGCAAGATCTCCTGAAATTTCTGCGACAAGCTTCATGCACGGCGAGCAGTAAAAGTGGAACTTCGCCTTGTCAATTCCAACTCCAACGCTTTTCTTAAAACGATACTTCGTCGATGGAAGATCATGCCTGTCAAGAATATACAATATCAGTCTTTGAAGCGCTTCGATTGCCTTCCAAGACAATCCATATTCAATGGCAAAATTCACAATCAGTGCAAGTAAGTCCTCAACAGTTAAATCACTGCATTGCATCTGATCTGACGTCTCAGGGTGCTCAGAAAAGTCAGGCAGTTGCGTGTGATCGCACGACGATGTAGGAGCTTCCGTAGGACCTTTATAGCTGCTGCCATAATCATCCCCATCATGATGCGTGGCCTGTGGTGATGTCTGCGCTGGTGAAGGTGACCGCGTAGGTCCTTGCGGAGATCCTCGCGCTGTTGACGTTGGCTGCGTATCCCCTTGCACTGGCGACGATTGGCGCGTAGGCTCTTGAGCTGGGGACGTTGGGCGTGCAGACATCCGAAGATAACTTCTGGTGGAACTCGGAAGACCAGCATCGCTGCCTGGGTCAAGGTAGCGCCGGTACCGCTTATTCCTGCGGCCCATTCTTTCAGCTCACTGTGACAATAATACCACGGCGCACTTGGGTAGGGCGCACTTGAACGTCGGCCAAAGAGAAGCGCTAGGCCTGTCACCTAGAGTCGGGGATGGCTGTTGCTGCTGCAGGATTTGAATATGTGCTTTCTCTTTGTATCGGGCGGCCCTTACGAAAAAAAAAAACTCCGTAAGTGTCCTAGCCTATTTTGCAGGAGGCCCTATAGTTACTGAAAATATATAGTTCACTGCACTACAGTCGAGTTGAACGAAGCATCTAGTTGGATTTGGAGAGCCTAGACTAGCGATAATGCCACTGTGGCTATCCCTCAGCAGCTCAATGCACTGAATTAGGAGTAAATGAGCTCATTTATTTACATGAACATGCTACTAAAACTTAATAAGTAACTGTTCATAAATTGTTTTGTTTTAAAACAATTTTGAAAAACTTGCTCACTGACTTTTTTTTTTTTGTCCGAAGTTGGTCTCGTCAATTTTTAGAGATAGCAACATTGGGTAAATGTGTACCTTTCTTTCTTTTTTCCTGCCTTCGCGGAGTGCACGGACGCGTATCAACCGCTTCTCTCTGTTATTGTACTGCGGCGACATTTATTTAAATTACTTCGCTAATCCAAACTATCCGAACTTAATATATCAGTTAATCTGCGGCCGATCTGCGCTTGCATACTTATATTTATAGTTATTTTTGGTACGCATCTCGCCCCACAGCCACGTGCGATGTTTGCCGTTGTCAGGTTTGTGCATGATATTGACAAGAAGTTGCACGTCATCCCTGCAAAAGACATTGCGAACTTCAACCCAGGAAACAACACAGACTTCAATACGCGGTCTGTGTACACGGCGTTCTGGAGAGATCCGCTGGACGGCCAGGACAGCGGTCACTACAGCGCCCAAGTCCTGATGCTAGGAGGTAACGGCTTAGTTTTGTGCACCTAGCTTAATTGCGAGATTTTCCCACGCGAACTGGGTTACTATAATATGTGTGTGTGTATGTCTGAATTTCTCACTGTAGAGTCGGAGAAAGAAATCCGGGAAAGAATGGCAAAGAAAAGACTTGCTATGCCAAAAATTCCAGATTATGAAGAATCGTCAAGTGAAGAGGAAGAGGAAACAGCAGCCCAAAAGAAGAAGGTGTGCTTGCATTGTGCAGTTTTATATATCTTGTTTCATTGTGCAATCTCGTGAAATTTTACCTGCGATGTGTCGTAGTGTATGCTTGTTGCAGCACACTCTGTGCGTTTTTGTTTTTTCGTTCTTTAGAAGCAAAAGCGACTTATGCTAGCATCAAAAAAAGCGGAGTATGAGACCATACTAAAAAAAAACATGGATAATGCCAGAACCAAAACACTGGCAGCTCAAAGCCGTGACACCCGCCAAGCGGTAAGTAGTATGCTTAGCTGTAAGCTGCAGACACCTTTAAATGTCACAGATTAAATCTCAAACCGTGAGTGAAAATTCTTTATAGGCCAAGAAGCGAGCACGTGCATCATCAGAGTCTGCTTCTGAAAGTGAGGATTCACTTTGTGCCAAAAGTGAGCTGCAGGAAGCAATCAACCAGAAAAACTTCTGGAAGAAAAGGGCAAAAGAGCTCGACGAGGAAAGATTATTTCTTCGAGAACAAGTCAAAAGTCTGCAGCGGTGCTTGGAGAGCAAGATTTTTCAATGTATGATGCCTCGCTTCCATTTTGCTTTGGCAGTTTACTACTTCAGTGCTTTGCTTGTTTGCATTTGCAGAAATGTGCAATTTATTTTAATGCAGTGGACACAAAACTGGCTGGAGCTCAACAGGCAGATGGCAAGAGTGCAACAGGTTTGGTACAGTTTCAGCCTATCTTAATGATTTTTCACTCGGCTATCATGGGCACATATATGTTAGCCTTTCATGGAAATTATGGCTAGCGTGATGTTGGAAATGCACTGTTCTGTGTCTCCCCTTTCTCTTCTGTCATCTCCTTTCCACTGTTGCTAACAGTATGTTTCAGCAACTAGCCCAAGCTTTCACTCAAGTACTTGCTGAGAATTTTTTTGCACAAAGAAAAACATGAAATGTTTTTATATATTCTGCCATTTCAAGGCTAAGTCTGCTCAATATTTTTTGTCCCAGAATTTTCTTGCACTCCCACGCTGCCATCTTCAGAGCAGGCCACAGCTGTTTGTACACGTAAGTACCTTATGCCTGCTTGAGTCAAAAAAGCTAACATTTCAAATATAGCAGGCTTATATTAACTGAAATGCGGTCCAACTGCAGAGCCTACAGCCACCCCAGGTACCTCTCAGGAACAAGAGAAGGCTGCAAACTGTAAGTTTTCTTTATGCTACAATTTCGACCTTTCATAACAGCAAAATTTATCCAATGCAGCGTCACACCCAGCTGAAGATACAGAGGTGGCTCATTTACGTAAGTTTATTACTTCATATAGCATTTTATGGCTGAACACCTCAAAGAACAGTTCTTAAAAAATCATTTGTGATTTCAGCAGCAAGGGAGGACTTCACCTATCTGGACGATGGATCTGTGAGTGGCAGTACTTTTGTTTCGACTTTCACAAATCATTCCTAGTAGTGATAACAACTTTGCGAATTATGTGAATAGGTTATATGTTCTCTCTCTCTCTCTCTCTCTTCCTCTGTTAAAGTATTTATGGTCTCTCACTTTTTTACACAAGAAAATGTGTAAGGCAAAAAAGGAAAGTGAACACTACAGTATGCGCTCTTTATTTTCAGCTGCATTCCATGTTGCATGGTGAAAGCTTGTTTGCATTGTGGTTGCTTTTGTCATCATATTTTTGTGCTAAAGGCGCAATCTAAACTGTACCCTATGTTTCTTCCAAGTTTCACCTGTCCAAAGAAATAATTATTACTGCAGCTGGGGCTGCGAAAATACTACAAAATAAAAAAGGCACCTTAGTGTGTAAAGATGCTGCTCATGCCATATGGGGTCCTGACACCCTGGCAGTCCGCAGCGTGAGAGGGGTGGTTGCATCCACAAAGAAGGCTTTGGGCGAAGAGCCCAAGCAGCCCCTTACTCCAGAGAAGATTGGGGTCATCGTAGGTACGTTTCAGCCGAAGTTTTCAGCTAGTTGCTGCATGTTCATCACAGTGCTTTCATTTTGGAAGACCATACAACCAGATATAACATCTGCAAATTGCACATCATCTAAATAATCAAAGTATAACTAACTGTGAGAGAGAGAAGCCCTTTAATCAAATGCAGAAAATTTAGCCCACGACATGCTACTCTGCATGGGGAAGGAATTGGGAAGAGAGATGCAGAAAATGGTAAAGTAGTATAAAAGGCTAAAAGGAAAGGAGAAAAATGTCATTGATTTTTTTCTTATATGCAGCAGCGGTAATGTGAGTGAATATTGAATGGTGAAGTGCACCGTCCTACAATAGGCTGACAAAGTCCATGCGTGAAAAGTCCATGAGGGTAACACACAACAACTGTATAAACTGTGCTGTACTGTACAGATATGTGTTTACCTGGGAAACTTGTTTTGCACAGTGTAAAGTGACACTGATTATTCATTATACAAATAGCTTGGTCTACCATAAATGACACGCATGAATTTTAACAGTTGGCTAAAGTTCTTTAGTTACTATAGCAAGTTGGGAGTTATGTGCACTATGCCCCTGCAATCACCTGCTGGATCCGACTGTGTCGCACCCCTCCTTCCTTTCATATGGCAGCTATCTCTGCAGCACCTTATTAACAGTTGTAAACACTTTTTTGCAGCCACGGTCAAGCACTGGGGCCTACAAAGGGGCGTGGATGTTGACCCTGTGGTAAAAAATATAAACAGGATTCTCAGCGAGAAGATCCAAGATATTGTTAAATCCAAGCGGAAGGAATGAAATTTCCTTTCACATGAAAATAAACATGTTCAACTCCACAAGATGAGTAGATGTTCCTGCCCTGTCTTGCTGTTGAGAGCATGTAATGCATTAGTATGCGCCAAAGCAGCAAGTGGGATTCTGTGTCCAATGAGCTGTGTTTGCTCGGCAGTCTCGGATGAGCAGAACTGGCACGTTGGTTTAGCTTGGGTTCATCGAATTCTGCGTGAAGGAACTAGAACAATAGAAGTGACACCAATACCATACAGCTCTGTGTTGGTGGTATTTGCCTCGTTTCTACTGATCTTATTCTTTCACACATTTTGAGAGGTCAAAGCTCATTTCAATGCCTGCTGGCCCCACTAACACCTGCTGGTCCCAGCAGCGCCTGCTGGTCCCAGCAACAACTGCTGGTCCCAGCAACGCCTGCTGGTCCCAGCAATGCCTGCTGGTCCCAGCAACGCCTGCTGGTCCCAGCAGCTGCTGGGAATCTGCCAAAATCCCAGCAGTGTTGGGACCAGCAGATTCCCAGCAGGAAATTCGTCTTTTCTGCGCTTAAAGAGAAGACGAGGAAAATGGAAGAATTTAGCCTTCATGGTGGTCTCGTCTTTGACGAGATCAAGCTGTCTGAAAACATCAGTGTGACATCATCTGGGGAACTGAGTGGTTTTGTGGACCTTGGTCCATTCAACGACAACAACAGCAAGACAACCCTGAGTGACCATGGCCTTCTGATTATGTTCCTTATGGTTCTGCATATTTGTTTATATATATATATATATATATATATATATATATATATATATATATATATATATATATATATATATATATATATATATATATATATATATATATATATATATATATATATATATACTTCTGCTGCAGTTCACGTTAGCAAATGTACCTTATGTACACTGCTGATGCTCATTATTACATTACTCACAGTGCATTTCCCCTATTTGCAGGAAAATGGACTCAAATTCTCGGAGTATTTGCAGCTAAGGGCAACGTAAAGGCATCTACCCTTTCAAAAATTCTTCTGGAGGCCACAATCCTGGCCGAGAAATCTGGCCTGTTTGTCGATTTCTGGACGAGTGATGGTGCTCCCTGGAATCGGTGCTTATGGAAGCTGTTTGGCATCAAAGGTATGTTAGCTGTTCTGTTAAAACTAGCCAGGAGTTCTTCTTTTTCAGTCTGTCAATAATGTTCGTTCTGCTTTCTCCCTTGCGCAGCTTCATGCACAGAGATCAAGTGCAAAGTTCCCCATCCTGTTGACAAGGGAAGAAGCATTCACTTCATTTCGGACTTTCCCCACCTGGTGAAATGCGTTCGGAATGCATTTGTGGGGAAAGGCATACAGATCCCGAGTGGGCATGTCCATGTGGATGTAATTGAAGAAGCTTGGAAGCTGGACAAAGAATCTGTCACGCTTAAAGTGATGCCCCATATCACAAAGGCCCATTTACGCCGAAATTCATTTGAAAAAATGCGGGTAAATCTGACATTCCAGCTCTTTAGTGAGGAGGTACTCAAAGAGATTTTTTTTTATCGGGATCACTTGGAGAAAACCTGCAACTCACGCACTGAACCAACGGCGAAATTTGTAAAGCTCATGGAGAAACTTATTTTTGTCATGTCTTCTAGGGTCCCAACAAAAGGCCTTAGAGCTAAATCAGGAAGTGTGCAGTTTCTAAATGATTTCATTGCTTTCCTGGGAGAATGGGAGCAATATGCTGCACAGCATGGTGGTGGCTTTTTAAGTGCAGGGACTGCGCTTGGGCTGCGAGTGACATTACAGAGCACACTGTCACTTCTAGAATACCTGACAACATCACTGCAGT
Source organism: Amblyomma americanum (assembly GCF_052857255.1). Taxonomy (NCBI): domain Eukaryota; kingdom Metazoa; phylum Arthropoda; class Arachnida; order Ixodida; family Ixodidae; genus Amblyomma; species Amblyomma americanum. The sequence continues at coordinate 98,053,216 of NC_135499.1, read as the reverse complement.
ACAAGTATTTATTAACTGCAAACCTGAGTCAAGACAGAATGGAAAACGTATTTGGAATTGTGCGTCAGTGTTTCGGCTGCAACGATCATCCTTCAGTGGGACAGTTTTTGAACATTATTAATAATTTGGCCTTCTACAGCCTTGCAAAGCCACCAAAAAGAACAAATGTGTCATCAGAAGTTGTGACTGCTCTCTTGCAGCCGTCAGATGTGCCCAAAGAAAAAAACGCAAGAATTACTGAACTTGTGGATGGCTTGCTAGATGGTGGAGACCTGTCATCTGCTGCAGAGGTACTCGACAAGCATAGTGGTGAGGGGGATCATACCAGTTGTGTGGACAAAAAAAGTGACAGCCGGTTAATTTTTTATGTTGCTGGTTATGTAGTGAGAAAACTCCTTAAAAGGTTTCCTTGCCCTGAATGTGCAAGTTGTTTCAGTACCTTGCCTCTGCAAGCTAAGTCCAACAAAAATGCCTCGCTTACTCAAACTTTTGATCATGGAGGCTTAGTGTACCCAGCAAAGCCAATTGAGGAGCTGGTAGGAAAGTTGGAAAACGCATTTACGTTTTTTTTCAGCCGCAACAAGCTACAAGCAGATAGTATGATTAGTTTCCTGCATTTTCTTCAGGGGCGGGGACTTGGTTGCGAAGTGCATGGTCGTCAAGTTACGAGAGAACTGATTAAGTTTTACGCACTGACAAGACTGCATTTCTTCGTAAAAGCAGTGAACAAAGAGCGCGGTGCGCAGAGAGAGAAAAAAAAGCTTCTTAAAATGAGGCGGTGCCAGTAGCCGTGCGGAGCGCGCAGAGCCCTCAGGAAGTCCCTTGTCGGCACATGCTTGCGCAAAACTCTCTGCAATAAAGACTTCCTACCCTGCTGTTCTATGTCGTTTTTTTTTTCTTCCCCTTCGACATCGTCTGCAAGTAAGCCGCGCTTGTTGCGTTGCAGCTAGTGTTTATGGCGCGACGTGTAGCGCTCATCGGCGACACTTCAGTTATGTCGCGGCGCGAGCTAACATGTTGACCATCTAAGGAGCCTGCGGAAGATTTCTCACTTTCTTTAACAGACCCTAAGCGAGCAACCAACTAAACCAGAAGTCCTCGGAAAAAAAAAAAGAAGCATTCACACGTAGAGGCTTGGAGGCTGCGACGCCCATCGCACGCCAGCGGGCGGCAGCGCCATCTGTCGATGCATAGCGAGATATTTCACCCCCGCCTGTCCGGTCACGACACTAGGTAAACCTTCTAGCCTCTATAATTGCGGTAACGTGTTTGTTTCTGTGGTGCACGTCGTGCGTTTTTAAGGCTAAGTTTTCTTGTTTGTGCACTGTCGGGCACCATGATTGCCGTTGTGCGTTTCCTTAGTGACCGCGACAATCGCCTGCACGTCATTCCCGTTGATGACATTGAGGACTTTGCACCAAAGAACGACAATGATTACGACAACCGCGCCGTATATTCCGCCTATTGGCGGGATTCGGTTGACGATACGAACAGCGGGCTATACAACGCTCAAGTTTTGTTGCTGGCAGGTATGTAACGTTGTAGTGTTATAGTAATGTTATGTACTGATATGTTGCCAATCCATAAATTCTCGTTTTTTAAAGAGAGCGAAAACGACGCCCGCGACAAAATGCGGGCAAAGCGGGTAATAATCCCAAAGATTACAGTGCAAGAGGGCACAGATGACGAGGAGTCGCAAGCGAAAAAAAAAGGGCTGAAAAAAAGGTTGGTACAACTAAACTTTTGTTGCTTTTATGAGACATGCCAACTTTCGATATTGCCACATTTAAATTGTTTTCCGACGCGTTTCTATTTTTTCAGAGGCAAAAAAACGACAAGGGGAATGCAAAAAAAGTTCTGTATGAAGAGATATTAAAAAAAAATCTTGAAGACTCTCACAAAAAAGCGCAGTCTCTGCAGAACGCAGGAGCCCAGGTAATGGTGGTTGTCTTTCTCTAGATTTGGGTTACAAAAGAAGTACTAACATCAAAACGTCCTAAACTTTACATAATGCAGTTTCATCCAAGGAAAAAGAGGCATGACAGCACGTTGTCAGACAGTGATGACCTGTGTGCCAGAAGTGAACTTGTTAACATGAGAAGGCAGAAGGAAGCCTGGAAAGGACGTGCCCAGGAGCTGCAGGAAAGCGAGCTCGAGAAGGAAAAAGAGTATTGGAAATCTCGCGCCCAGGAACTGCAGGACGACAACGTATTTTTGAAAGCGCAAGTTGCAAGCCTGCAAAGGTGCCTTGAAAGCAAAATTTTTCAGCGTAAGAATGCTTTTTGTTCTCATGTAAGATGTCTCAACATGACAGCTGATGTTCTTTTTGTTAACTTGTTCATTTTTTTTCTTCTGTACAGTCGAACAACAAGGCAAGGCGCACTACAGTCGAGGCATGACCGCAGGTTTGTTTCCTGTTGGCACTTCATGTGATGCTTTGGAAAATATGCATGGGTTACATGACACATGCCATGATACAGCAGACTTTCCTCCCGCTTCATGAAGTCAGTTTTTTTCTTCTTTTTTTTTGCCAAAACAACTGGCCCAGCAGTATGTGCTAAGCAAATGCTATGAGAGGTTTGGTTGTACGTGATGCACTTGCTGGAGCAGTGCAAAGAGTGCTTCACGTCATTTATTTGTTTTGCAAAAGTGCAGCACGAATTAACAAATACAGCAGTTGTATTGCAGCAAGATGGCAGCATCTGTAAGTTAGAGAAGATACAACTGCCATGCTAATGAAATGACGGTTCTTTCTTGAAGAGTTGAGGGGGATAGGTAAAAGCAAAGTTGCGGCCGAACTGTGGAAGTGAGTAGTTTAGCCACATAACTTTTCTCAACAAAGCTGTTTCTGGGTCTGGTTTATGGCAACACTTCGGTGTGATTGTCTATCTGAAAGTTCAAAGATAGCAAACTATCAGGTCTGCACTTGACCATTTGTTTTGAAAGCAGGCAGTGCTACGGCGCGCTTTACCTGCTTGAACTGGCACTGCACGCTCGTGGCACTTTATGGGATGATTTCAGCGTGTACAGCCAAATTTAACAGGCTTGAGGTTTCAAGCAGCAAACTGACGTGGATGACACCTCTTCATAACATTTACTGTTACTCCCAACCCATTTTTGTTGCAGCACCTCCTGTGGCAGCTGCCGATGAAGACTTGGTTGGGCGTAAGTACTTTGGTTTTTCATGTAATTCCCTGCATTTAAAAACAGGAGGTACAGTTATTATCAGTATACTTTTTTTAACTTTAGAACCACTGGAGATCGACAACACGGCCCCCAGCAAATGCGCTTCCTGTGAGTAGTAGTTCTATTTTCATTGACGGTACATTTGTCTTCAATTCAAAAGCACAAGTTTTAAATGTTTCTGAATTTTGTGCAGTGCCGTGCTTATCTGCTGCTACAGAAGCAGAAGAGCGCACTAGCAGTCCGGGAGAAGAGCAGCAGCAACAGCACTTCCTTACACCTCCAGGTAAGCAGTAGGCTCAGATATCACCTCAAACATTATTAACTTTGTTTTGTGTATGACATGACAAGGATTCTTATTTTTCTCTCTTGTAGCTCCAACTGGAGAATTCAGTTATAGGGAAGATGGTTCTGTAATACTATGTCAATAAGTTAAACATACTCAATGGATCTTAAATAATGTAGCTGTCTCCAAAATCCTATTGTCTGCAGTATGTTTACCGTATTTTTATTTTACAAACGCAAGGGCTTTTCTAGGCATACTCAAGTTTACAATTTCAATTCGTGCACATTCGGCAAACATGAACACCTGCGTGACCTGAACGCATTTATCCTTTTTATGTGGGGCAATAGCAAGGAGTACATTATTATTCATGTGCTACATCCTAATAATGGTGAAATGTACATTGGCCAAACAGTTTCTTAGTTTGGCTGTACAGTTACCAGAAGCAACATGCAGTGGTTTTCATGTTTCATTGTTGCTTACAGTACAGTTATTATCCTCGGCATTTTCATTTCTTGAGTTCATGGCCATAAATTAATGCTGAGGGCAGCTGTTGTCATAACGTCATAGCCTTTTTTTATTTGAATGCTTTTTTTCTTCTTGTGACCTCAACCAAGCTGCAACTAAAATTTTTCCATTATTTTCCTCTTTTCACAGTTCCATTTGACAAAAGGCATCATAATAAGTGGCGCATGTGCTGAGAAAATATTTAAAAATAAAAAACCAACTTTGGTTGTTAAGGACACAGCACAGGCAATATGGGGAAATGATGTCCTTGTAACCAGGAGTGTGACGGGGACTGCATGTTCCAAGAAGAGAGCGTTGGGGGAGCTGCCAAAGCAACCCCTGACGCCTGAGAAACTTCTTGTTGTTTCAGGTACAGCTGGCATGAATAATTTGTTGCCTGTACTGTTGCATGCCATAAGTTATCATTTCGCAGCCTGGCAGCATGAACAAAAATGCAGTAGCAGGATTCATGTTTTTGGCATAGCATGTTGCCAAACTACTTCTGTCAATATATATTACGTGAGCACAGAGGTCCTTGTACTTAGTAATATTGGAATTATCAAAATTGTATATCGCTACACCCCAAGCCTCTGCATTCAGGTAAATTTGAATGGGGTGCATTACACTGGCTGCTGTGTTCCTACAGTATTCTGGTGCAAATGAAACTGCACTGCTTCAGATGACATACAGGAAAGCTTGGCTTGGTTGTTTTTGTAAAGCTGACAAGCAATGTGCATTTCCGTCTAGTGTTGAAGCCTTTATGCCATAAATCTAAATCATGGCTGACTGCCAAGCTCCAGCTGCATAACTGGCAGTCGTAGTTGCTGCAACAACTGGTATTTGTTTTGTAATGCTGGAAAATGACTTGTCTCTTTTTAGAAACACTCAAGCACTGGGGCGTCCAGAAGTCTGTCAGCACCGAGGAAGCTGAGAAGACTTTAACAAGAACTCTAACTGAAAAAATTCAGGACCTCTTAAAGTCCAAGCTGCGCAAGCAGATCAAATTTTGAAAAACTTGATGGATGTTCTAATGTACAGACTGTTTCACACTTGGAAGGAAACTGGGAGTGTGTGGCCGCCGTGTTTCTCGAAGCGCTGCCGCCGACAGCCGGCGTGACTGGGCGACACCAGGCACATGCGCAGAAAGAGCAGCCGGCTTCGTTCTTTGCGCATGCGCCCTTGCCGCTGATTGTCCCCGGCTGTCGGCAGCAGCTCTTCGCAAAGCGTGGCAGTCACGCGCTCCCAGTTTTCCTCTGAGTGTGAAACAGCCTACTTGAATGGATGTACTAATCAAAGCTGCACAAGCAGATTAAAATCTGAAAAACTATGACTGTGCTTGAACAAGATCCACATGGACGCTGTCAGCATAGCACAAAGATGCTTAGCCACGCGATTAGCAGGTTGATTGTTAGAATGGAGCAGTCAGGATAGCAATCATGATTGCATACTTTGTAGCTCGAAATTTGCTGAAAAGTGTACCAGAACATACGGCCGACTTCCTGCAACCCTCTGCTGGAACCAGCAGCTACTGGTTTCAGCTACTGGTTCCATCACCTACTGGTCCCAGTAGCTGCTGGTCCCAGCAGCTGCTGGTTCCAGCAGCTGCTGGTTCCAGTAGCTGCTGGGAATGTGCTAATAAACCAGCACTGCTGGAACCAGAAGAAAACCAGCAGGAAACCAGCAGGAAATTTTCACCTGGGACCTGTGCGACTACCTCAGCGCAACGGTTCTTCACTCCTAACTTTCAATCCCGTGCATTCGTTACCCCCCCCCCTTCTTTTTTCAACCTATGCCTCACGGCACACTTCTCGAATAAAAAAGAAATTGAAAGTGCGCGGTGATTTAGACATATAAAGGAAGCCAACAGTCCCCAACACCAAGGAGAGCATAAGGAAATGTTTTTCTTTTATTTGTGGTGTTAATCAGTGGAGATGTACTTGCGTAATCATTTTTTTTACCTGAACGGTAATTGATAACAAGACCACATGCCACCAATGTGATCCAAACCAGTTTATGGCACGTGGCTATCTTTCCTGCAACTTGCTAATGAAATATCTTTCAGTAAAAGAATTATTACAATATTAGTTGCTTATTGCTCAACATAATTTATGGGGCTTAACATTCCAAAGCGACTCAGGCTAGGAGGGATGCTGTAGTGGAGGGCTCTGGATAACTTCTACCACCTGGGGTTCTTTAACGTGCACTGACATCAGACGGCACACGGGTGCCTTGCGTTTCGGCTCCATCGAAATGCGACCGCCGCAGCCGCGCATTTTATTTTTTTTGCCACTCGCCTGCCTACCCGGCCATTGAGATAGCGCTGCTTGTTCCAAAAGTACACGTAACATATTTACATTTTTTGCGACGTTATAGCCAATGCACTACTGCCCCAGCAACTATAGCTTTACTAGCACTTGAACAAGGATCTATCTGTAAACTTTAGAAACAGAGAACTCTTTCAAACTTTAGAAACAGAGTACTCTTTCAATCTGATACAGTGCAATGAAAAAAAGGCAGCAAAAGCTGATCACAGTGAAAGTGCTCAGGTCCCTGGCCTTAGATAGACATTATACTACATAGACATAAGAGAATTATCTCAAGTGCACCCATGCCATACTTCCCGAATAAAACTGGAACAAGACTTCTTTTTAATCTCAGCACCATAATGATATAGTATATTGAACTCAAAATGCACTGTTTGGTGTTGTGAAAACCATAGGGGACATTTCTTGTAATTTTGCTGGCAAATTTGAAATTGACTTGGCATGTTTTTTTTGTAGAAACTGTAACTAAAACAAACTAAATGAAACAGATAACCACATGCCACCGGTGAAAATCAAACCCACAATGTGTGAAGTATGTGTCTGGTGGTCTTATTAACTTAGCTGAGTTGACTGAACTGAGTTGACTTTTATCTGCTGAGTTCACTCATGTTAACGCACTTTGCTTGTTGTGCCCTTCTCTTGCGCTGGCTCTTGGCTTAAAAAAATACTGCTGTACGGTGAACCCAATATGCGAGCGATAAGCGGGCTGCATCTTGTCGGGAATGAGTTGCTCGCAGGCCAGGGTCTAGTGCTCCACGGTCAGAGTCGTCACCATGACGGGACGGCATCGGCCTACCTGCAGCAATCGCCTGATTGCTGTACGGTGAACCCAATATGCGAGCGATAAGCGGGCTGCATCTTGTCAGGAATGAGTTGCTCGCAGGCCAGGGTCTAGTGCTCCACGGTCAGAGTCGTCACCATGATGGGACGGCGTCGGCCTACCTGCATTCTACGCGTAAAACAGTGACTAGTTGGTCAAGATTTTTTCCCTGCCTGGCGTCCTGCTCGCATTGCAGACGAATTGGATTGGTCATTCTTTTCCTTCGTTAAGCGCTTTCACGGTGACTGCATAATTGCTTGCGCGTTGGATCAGTGCGTAGACATTGTTAACGTGTATACCCAATGGACCACAAAAGTCCGTCGGACATCCGTTTCAGATCCGAACGTCCGCTACTGTCTGCAACCCAATTTGGATGTACATCGGCTGTACACCGGACGTCCGTAACCGGAAATTAACAAAATCCACTGGTAGTAAGCCATCGGAGGTCATGTGGATCTTTGCTTTTGGGAACCGGTGAAAGTCCTGCGGATTTACTCTTTTGGACGTATGAGTCAGTCCGGCGCGGTATGATCCTCCGGTCATCCGCTGTACGTTTTAGTACGTTTGACGTTTTGCAAGTGCACATGTACGAGTTTTTCTTGCCGAACGAACGGTTACATGCGTCAAATATCAATTTCCGCCGCCATACAGTTTATAAACATTCAAATAGTTCAAAACTGACAATACTTTTCCGCTCCAGCCAGCGCTAGCCACTGCCAAAGCCGGCCCAGTGGCGGCGCGCGCGGCCGCTCTTTCGCGCAGCGGGAACGGTGCGGAGCTCATGAAAGCGGTAAGACCGATTAATTCATTGTTTATTACAGTCTTCTCGCGTACTTTTGGAGCTTCCGATTCTGTGCTGATTTCGGATGACTCAACGCTAGAAAGGAACCGGACGGAAAAAGGCAAGAAACGTGAGTTGGTTTCCTTTAGCCGACTGACGTTCGTTTGTAGTTTCGGGTTGCTCTCCTTTGTTACAATCTTCAGCCGATTTAGGTTCGTTGTACATGTGAAAACCGGACGTACTGTTATGGCGCGTGCTGTCATAGTTTGTTTTTCAGCAAGTCACATTTCTGTATACAGTCGGTACAGTTATGGCTATGCAACAGCGAGGCGATGCACGCGTATGTGAAAAAGCCTCTCGGGAGGCGAAAAAGTCATTGGCACTGCTTGGTCACACAAGTAAACACTCGCTGAAAGATGAGCGCCCTCGTGAGCTGATGAAGGGGCCTGCTGTGGTGACTGCTGAACATTCCATCGAAGCTTCTTGTGTCAGTGTTGGTGCTTGTGATAGTAACTCGGCTAGCTCGGCTGCCTTGAGTGCAAGTCCCCATCGTGCACATTTCTATGAGCCCACGCTGGGCATAGAAACTGGACTTTGTGCCGAGAGCAGCGACTGTAGAGCAGCAACTGTGCAGACACAGCAGTGCGAGGCAGATGACCTACAAAGTGATTTCCGAGATTCTCTGCGCGAGTGGGCAGTTGAGCACGGAATCAAAAGGCGTGCGCTGATAGCTTTGCTGAAGATTTTAAGGAGTCGGTCTGGTATGTTGGATCTACCAATGGATGGTCGCACACTTCTGCGTACTCCACGGAAACCACAAGAACAATGCCCGGTCACACCATTAGCACCAGGACACTATTGCCATTTCGGCCTTGCAGACGGGCTGCTCCGTTTGCTCCGTCCAGTAGAAAATCCGCCTGCTCTGATTCCGTTGTCTTTTAATATAGATGGTCTTCCACTGTCAAAAAGTTCAAAGATGCAGCTCTGGCCCATTCAGTGCCTTGCTCATGACTGTGGGGATGAAACACCATTCCTTGTTGGTGCGTTTGCAGGGAAGTCAAAGCCAGACTCTTCAAATGAGTTTCTGAGACCATTTGTTTCCGAGCTACGGACTCTGGTCTCTGAAGGCCTCATTTTCAATGGCAAAGTTCTGCATGTGATTGTGAGAACCATCATTTGTGATGCTCCCGCGCGAGCTTTCATACTGGCGACAAAAGGGCATGGTGGCTACAGCGGTTGTCCGAAATGCACAGTGGAAGGGTCGTATTTACACGGCAGAGTTGTATTTCTGGACATGGACTGCCCACTGCGTACAGACTCGAGTTTCAGAGCACAGCACGACATTGAGCATCAGAAGGGAATTTCAATTCTTTTGGACCTCCCAATCAACTGTGTCGATGATTTACCCTTGGACTATATGCACCTTGTGCTGCTTGGTGTCATGAAAAAGCTTCTTTCATTGTGGGTTTCGGGACCATTAAGTGTACGCTTTGGGCCACTTCATCGTCAAAATTTCAATGAAAAGAGCTCTCTGTTGCGTACCTTCATACCTCGTGAATTTCCTTGCAAATCACGAGGGCTTGATGACATAGACCGTTGGAAGGCTTCTGAATTCAGGCTTTTTCTCTTTTACACCAGTCCAGTCATTCTGAAGTTCTGTTTGTCTGATCACCTGTACCAGCATTTTCTCTTTCTTCATGCTTCCCTTTCCATCCTCGCTAACAAGCTTCTATGTCATCAGCATGCTGCATATGCTGCTGAACTTCTGAGATGTTTTGTTTCAGATTTTCGTAATCTGTATGGAGAAGAACATGTTTCCTTCACTGTACATTGTTTAATAGATCTGTCCTCTGATGTTGAAAGACATGGTGAGCTGGACTCCTTCAGCGCATTTCCATTCGAGAACAACATGCAAGCCATTAAGAAGCGCCTTCACAAACATGGAAAGCCACTGGAGCAGTTGTGGAATAGGATGACTGGGGCAGGTCTGAAGGCAAACAGCAGCGAGCCGTTGAGCAAGGAACCTTTGCCACTCCATTCACACTCGCAAGGTCTGCTGCTGCCAGAGTGCTGCCCTCCTGAGTATAAAACTGTGCAATTTGAAAACTTCAGAATTCCTCTGAATGATAAAGACAGCTGTGTTTTTGGCTACAATGACATGGCCATCTTGCAGAAAATAGTGCACCTGAAACGCTCGAATGAGCTTTGCATTATTGGTTCTGAATTCTTAGGGAGGACTTGTACTCTGTGCCCTTCGGTTCCTCAAGGATTGGCATCTGTGTTGCGTCATCCCTCTCACCACCAAAGATATGGCGCCTGCATAGGCTGCAAAAAATGGTGAAGCTACCAATGGGCGACAAGTTTTTAGTATTGCCAGAACTACATACTGCAAACTGACCTGCCACAAAATTCCACCAACATTATTGCTAACTTCTCGTACACAGATTTCGGTTATTCCATGTTTTAGCAGTTAAAGCTGCTCTTTCTTCTGACTTGTGCAAGATTGATCTCTTCTTTTTTATCATTGTTTAGATGGCATATGCCATTGTCGAATTCTTGCACCATGAGGAAGTGGAGGTGGTGCCTTTGTCTTGGATAGATGACAGGAAGTGCGCGTGGCCAGATCATGCAAAGGGCGACCGCATCGTTTCGCTTGTTCGCAAAGCAGCACCACCAGACTCATCATGGAAGCAGTTTGACAATGCCGTTAAAGGGCTGTTTGGTAAGTACAGTTGACATAGTGGCCTTTTTGCTGGGGACACCTTGCGCTAATATATGTCTAAAAATTTCTTCCAGGTGCATACGAGTTAGCAAGGAGAAAACTGGACAAAAGTCAATATACTTCTGAGCTTAGCAGCGACGGTGAACCACCGCAGAAGAGAAGGTATCCGACACACCTACGACAAAAGTGCCATACAGGAAAAATGTGCCATCGGTGCCCCATGATTTTTCTTAAGGTTATTGTTTGTTGTCTCTTGAAGAATTCTAGGCAGCTACACTGTTGTAATGTTAATGTAGACAGTAGTTTGGTTTTATACTTTTCAGGGCTGTCCTCTTCTGTGCCTTGTACGATAAATCAAGGAGCCACAGAGACAGAGAGCGCCACACCGAATGAGAGTAAGCAAGTTCACCATCGTCTTTTACCATTTCCTTTCAGATGTGTGCTATGTTGCACTCACACTTAGTGACATTATTTTTAGGCTTCAATGTGTTAAACCAGGGATGAAACGACCGCACATATTCCAAAACTTGCTTGTATCTTATTTTACTGAACTTCTGTTTGCTAAATCAACGGTTATGCTAATGAGGGATGTGCCATTTGAAGCATAAAGGGAAACACTGTGCATGGTATTGTAACTTTCATTAGCAGAAATAGACTGATTGATGTGTAAAATTTTTGTCGCTAGCATAGCAATAATTTTTTTGCCCCATTGCGATTTGTGGGGTATATTTTAATACATGAATAATGTGGAGCACATTATGGTATGCCTCCTTTGCGGAAGCAACAATTTGTCAGTGATGAGTGTGCACCGTGATTGCCTAATTTCAGAACTGAATGCAAGTATGAAGAACTTTACTTCAATGAATTCACTGTATGTGGCATTATAGAAGGCAGGATTTATTTATTTACAGTACCCTCAATCGCCGAAGCATTGCAGAGGGGAGTGGGGTGAACATTTGGGAGTGGGGAGAACATTTGCAGTGAACATTTGTGAGGAATTTTGGTTGAAGAGTAGCAAGTTGTATGTAGAAGACTTTAGGTGTACACGAGTTGTCAAGGAGAAAACTGGACAGGCGTAAATATACTTCAGTACTCAGCAGCGACGTGGAACCACTGCAGAATAGAGCTCGAAGGCCTCCGCAGGCATGGTCTGACGGTGAAGTATCAGACACAGAATAAATCTTGCAAAAAGTTCCTAGTATTGCATGTTATTTGTTACACCAATGGCAACTATAAGTGTTTCAGATGGAGAAAAAAAAGATTGATTGACAGGGAACAGTAACTGATGCCATCGAGCATTGCATGACCTCCAGTGTCCTAGAAAAACCTGAGAATATCACAGACCACCATGTAAGCAGGAATAGGAAATGCAAGTAAAAAAAACACATTACACCTTCAGGTCGAGTCTTCCTTCCTTCATCTGTGTAGCATTTTACTGGGAATAGCACTGCCAGGCAGGATCAAAAATATGGAGTATTTGTCCATGCTACAGCAAATGCTCAGAGACTAAGACTTTCACTTCCAGGGCATGAAGGAGAGGCACGGTTGAGTGACAGGCGGGACTCAGTAGATGAAGGTAAGCTTTTACATTGAACGCACGCTTGCTCATGGATACTTAGGTGCTATTTGCTTGGAATTTTCCACTGTCTCGCTCCCTCTTCCACTTCTCTAGTGTAAGGTAGTGAACCAGATGTGCCCAGTTAACACAGCGGCTTTCCTTTGTCATTGATAGGACATGCCTTACTTAGCTGGTTTATGGTTTTCAGGGATTTAAAGTCCTGAAACTACTCGGGCTGTGAGAGACACTGTAGTGGAGGGCTTTTGACCTCCTGTGGTTTTGACCTCCTGGGGTTTAAAGAATTTTGACTTCCTGGGGTTTTTTAACGTGCACTGACATTGCACAGTACACGGGCCTCTAGCATTTTGCCTCCACTGGAATGCAACTGCCGCGGCCGCGCCTTACCTAACTGTTGTAATCATTGTCTACCAAGGAATGTAGCTAAGAGTACATGTGGCTGCTTCACGGATTTGTTTCTGCTTTCATCCGAAATTTTTTTAAGTGGTTAATTTACCACCTGTTGTGCTGTAGCAAAGTTATATTTATTATTTTTTTTATGTTCCTTACAGGCCCCTGTTGGGTCATTCGGTAATGTAGACTACAGGCAAATCATTATGACTGAAAGCAAAAAATATTAATCCCGATGCTACAGGGTTTTAGGATGGTAAATTACAGTCAACCTTTCATTACTGTTTAGCCACTTGCCTTGTGATTTTTGCAATCTATGTGGTGCTAGCACCTAACATTTCTTTCTTCATTTAAACTACTAATAAGAAAAGAGTGGTCATGACAAAACATAAACTACCAGAGACTAATTTTAATTCAGGAAATTACAGAGTACCAAATGCCTTTTGTTTCAGTTATATATTCTTGGTTGTTTCCCTTTCCCTATTTCTAGACTTCAAGCAGCACGTTATCCGACTACTCAACATCTTGCACTTTACACAGCAGCAACACGGAGATATGCTAAACAAACTATGCGAAGTGCTTCCAAGCCAAGCAATCATCACCAAGCCCCTGCTTATCAGTGAACCATTCACTTCAGTGGATGACCTGCTCAAGTTCAACGAGAAGTTGGACAAAGAAAACTTTGCACTTCTGGTGAGTGTTCATATAATCAGGTCATGCAGAATATAAAGAGGCAAATTAGCATGAACTCTTTCGACACAGACTGACAAAAAAAAAGATTACAAGGGTGCTGCTGCCAACTGCTCTTTTCGTATGTCAGGCACATAGTTCATTACTGCAGGCTAATGGGTAATTTCAAATGGTGCCGTTTTGGACAAAGAATGCTGTACCATGGGGCACATATTCAAGACGCATATGATAGGCTTGCACATGGGCAGTATATTCATAGCAAAGAATCATTGGTTCTGAAAATTTTAAGAGATCAGTTGCTAAAGACAGTAGCACATGCAGTAGCAGCCCTCCTGGCTTTGCTGCACTGTGTCGAAAAAAATTGCAGTAATGCATCTACTTTAGGGCTTGTCCAACTACTCTAACACATGCTCTTGTTAAATGCAAAATGTTACATGCATCACGAATGATTCACCACAGGAGTCACATTTTAGTGTGGTTATTGTCGGAAGTTCCATTGTGCACAGCAAGAGCTCAATGTATGCTAGAACTGCGCAAACTGCATGCCTATGAGAAATTATTTTTATGTTTATCAATCTTTTGGTACTGTGCATCCCTTTAGATTAGCAGCTCCTCAAGCAACAGTGCCTTTTATAGGAAGACATCTAGATACACAATCTATTTTCCCCCTTTCATTGAACCTCAGAGTTTACTTAGCAAAGTAGAAATGACCTGTGTAGAAAATTTTCTTTTCTGGCGTTCTTGTCACAATACGCCTGCGGTGGGTAGGTAACCTAGCTGAATTTTCCAGCATTATTCTTTTCATCTATGATTGTTTTGAATTAATATGAACAGATTTCTTAGTTTAACCATTTGTAGGATATCTGGACAAATGTGTCTCACTTGCTTCAAGTCTTGACAAATGGAAAATGGTGAACCTATCTACCATACTTCTTTTAAACAGTGCAAAAGACACGGAAGCAGAAGGGACATACAGGACCGCAGAAGGGTAGACAGCCCACACATCTACCCTTGTAGCTATCTACCATATTTTTGCATGCTGAAAACTACCAAACTATCAAACAGACATTCAGCATGTTTTTATTGGTCGCTGGTAAGCATCCTTGATGCTCTGTGTTTTTACATGCACATGTGTACAGTTCGACGCGGCAAATTTTGTAGGGAAAAAATCTGTTTAAGCATCTTCTCTCAGTCAACTGCCTCATAATACATCTTCAAGCAATTTTCAATAATAATGCAAGTATATTCATATGTTAAAGGAGATGCGGTGTGGATTCTTGCCTCATTGCAGGTCTTTTAACAAAAACATAGGCGCAAATATTTACTTTTTTTCTACAAAACGAGTGCCCGAAATAGCTTGGAAATGATGTCGTTAAATTTTACCATTTGTATACATGTGAAACGTACAATTTGTTGCTTCACTAAGAGTAAAATTTTTGTGCTTGTAAGTGAAGTGACAAAATTTTGTCCTGAAGCTATGTAAACTAGCCTTTGCCAACCAGAATACCGTATTTACTCGATTCTGACGCGCTCTCGATTGTAAGGCGCATCCATTTTTAAAGGTCAGAAAAAGAAGTGTTACTGGCATAGTCATATTCGATTGTAACATTCATGCAATTTTTAGGCGACATTTTTTTCCAGTAAAAAGGTGTGTGCTATAACGAAGTAAATACGGTATGCAAACAGTCTCTAGTGGTAATTTTTGTGTAATTTGCAACCCCACAGTATAGTATACGGTAAACATTTGCAAGAAATCCTTAACTGCAGAGCAATATGCTTGTGTTAGAGCATGTGCACGGTGTTAGCAGTAATGGAACTCGACTATGTTTAATGCTTAGTGGCAATTATGTTGTGTCCTGTTAAACATCTTTTGAGCATTGGTTTTGTTTCTTATGTGTGATACACTTTTTTCAGCAGCTTTGTTTTCTTTTGTGCACATACACTTGCCAAAAAGCTAAATATTCTGCAAAATGATCTGCTCCTCTTTATGTACTGGAGATGCATTTCTTAAAAACAGCCCATGCTTTCTTTGCAGGTGCGAGAGCTTGTGCAGCTTGGGGGGAAAAATTCAAATGTCGCTGCTAAGCGCATGCTGGCATACGTATTAAGTGATCAGCTGGCAACAAAGTTCTCTTGGGTTGGGAGGAAAAACAAGCTGAACTTTTCAGCCTTGAAGATGTCCAATGCAATTATAGGTAAGCCAAAGGCTACTGCTTGCTTAAAAGCTTCAATGGGGTGGAGAACCAGTTGCAGAAAATTTAATTTTGGTTGCCTGTAGCAGCCACAAATGTTGTACCTCTCTCCACATTGTAAGAATGAAACTTGGAAAAAAGACATTTCTCCCCTTTTATTTCAAAATGTTTTCTGCTGGACACATGGGCATGAAATGGATTTTTGCAAACAAGTTCAGTGTTTGCCTCTTGCAGCAAGAGCTATAAGAGGAACTTGCCATAGAATAGCTGGTGTTGAGTTAACCTCTGTTCAAGTTCTGGCCAAATAGAAAGTTATGCAGGTAAACCCGAGTGATAAGGGCCGTGGAGGCTCCCGGAAAAACATTTCATATGTAGTCTTGTGATTCATTGTGTTGTCATTGATACTTTTCCCTGCAGAATCCTGAATAGAGTTTTCATTCCTCTTTGTAAGGTTTGTGAGTGTCTAGGGGAAGGAGTATTGGGATGTTGGATTACCTGTCCTTTACTTCCTCGCATCTCATTCAGCTTGCTTAACACACATATAATGGTGGGTGAGTTGCTTAGTTGATAAACTCCCCAAGTGACTGAAATAATTTTGGGCTATCCTGTATGGCATACCACCACAATGTTGATTTGGGAAGTTACATAGTTTTGTAGCAGGTATAGTGAAGCAGTTCATTTAGGCTGCATTAACATGCATGCAAACAAGTGGACCAACAAAAGTTATAGCCAAATGTTGGAACTGTCATGCTGCTGTACATACAGTTGCTAAGAGCAAACAAGCTTTAAAGCCCAAGGTTTCAACAAAATCGTGTCATAGCTGTTACTCGCACTGGCTTTGAATAACTGAAAACCAAAGGCCATCGCTGAGGAGAATGAAACAAAAGTTTGTACACCTTTAACACAGGAGTTTAATGCCCCTGTTACACGGGCACTGCAAAGGCCTTTGAGAATCGGCTCTTATATCCAAAGGCATAAGGTGTGCAGCTATACGGCAAAAATGTTGCGCCTTTGCTGCTAAGGGCATTTGAGGCGAAGGCGCCCATCCGAGACCTTTCCGGGCCCAAAGGCGCGGCCTTCGAGAACCTGCGATCGCAGTGCTGTCCAACGTCAAAAAGTAAAAGCAATGAAAAAAAAATGCAGCCAAAAATGTTTGAGAACATTTTTTAAGCATACGAAAGGTGTCTGGCTTTGTTTTTTGTATGGGTGTTTATATTTTATGCTGCCCAGATAAGACAGTAAAGTGTTGCAGCAACACCGAGTGCTCCTGGTGGCCAAGGCAATACACAAAGCCTGCTGCTGCTGATGAGAACAGTTGTTGCAGTTCTTTCAAGAAAATAATTAGAATAAAAAAAACTGCCTGTGCTCAACGACTGAACAGAATTCCCCACTTTAATTTTAAAACACTCACTTCAACCGCCTCGAGCACAGCAGCGTGTTTTAACTGTTTTACTCCTAAAACAAAGGGCCTAATTATATGAAATGTACAGCATCAAACTTAGCTGTGTGAGGGCAGTTGTATTGGAGCTATCTTGTGCTGTTATAAGTGGTTTGAGTTATTTTGATAAGAAATTCTTACATCATTACTGTTTGAGCTGCCAACTGTACATTCTAAACTTTTTTATAACGTGTATTCTTTCTTAAGAAAACCTTTTTTGCTAATATCATAATTTGTCACTAGCAGTGTATTAGTGTGTACTGAAATACTATCACAAAGTTTAAACACAAAATTTTAACAACTTGTGGTTTTTATTTTTAGCTGCCGCAGCGGAGTTTCTACAAGGAAGTATGGCCAACATCGAGGATTCAATAAAATCATGGCTGAGACACGCGCCTGAGAGGCTTTTCGGAAGTCAAAGACGAAAGAAATCAGCGTCTTCTGCTGACCCATCTGAAGGTGTGTGTTTTGTGCACATCATAATCACTAGCAGCCATAATTTGGGTGACTAATCAAACCCAGCCCCACTTGCCATTGCAGCATGTTTATACTTTAAGATGTCAACCTCCACTTGTGTGATCAAAAAAGGAAGCTATTGGTCCACTACAGTTTTACAGTGGCAGCTTTGAAGCTTATAAAGTTGTTTAGAAAAGTGTGTTTACAGTTCATGCTTAGTCAAAAGTATATATATATATATGTATATATACCGGGTGTCCCAGCTAACTAGAGCCAAGGGTTAAAAAATCAATCAGAAATAGACGAGTGAAACCAGTTGCATATTGGTGACAGCCATCTTGCGCACCATAGGCATTTTTTGTTTTGCAATTAATAGTTTAATTAGGCTAATTATCTAAATTAATAAATACTGACTTTAGACAACAGATTGCATTTGAAGAATTGTTGAGCACCTTCAGAAACCCCCATTCTATCATTTTACGATAGGGAAACCCTCACGCGTGTCTTTTTTCCCAGCTGCAAAGAAACCCCGCGAAATACAAAATAAATCACGTGACTGACGCACTTGCACGCCAAGATCGTGCTGCTCTCAAGCGTGGTTTGAGCAAACGAAATCACCCGCAGCCTTGACTCGACGGCCTCGCAGCAGCGGCAGGCCGATATGTTGGCGGTGGTTTCTCGTCTGCGTCAGCCAGTGGCACATATGACGGTGCTAGTTGCTAGGTGCTAGTACATATATATATATATAATATTTCTTAAGCATTCTTCAAGAATACCTGGCTTTGAGGGTACGCATGGGCATGATTGGTGCCTTGGCTAATTCTTTATATTCAGTTGCTTTTATTCTCTTCCAGGAATAAGTGTTAGTCCTCAAAAATTGTAATTGCCCTCCCCGTATTTATTTTAACGAGCCATAACCACATTGGAAACGTATGGTTCTCACAAAAATTGTCAATTTTTCGAGTTGTTTATATTAATGGTGGTCGGATTAACGGGGCACAAGTGTGAGCATGTTTATTCCACTTTTTATGCCTAAGGCAATCCAGTGGATGTGAGGCAAGGCAGGGGTAGGGGAATGAGCAGGTGAGGTGGGCAACCACTATTTCATGGAGAATAATTAGGAGTGAGTGGCCATACTTTACTAGAGTGGTGTACTGAGCTCAAGTTTTGTAGTGATGCTACATAACGGTAGCTTTCCGAGCCTTCGGCGTGACGGCGCTGCGACCCTGTGGCTGTGCCACCACGCTGTCACGTGGTTGGCCAGGTGGTGCGGAGCAGCTGCCGGTGTCGCGGCGCCGTGGCTGGTCACATGACCTGCCACTCGGGCAGCTGTAGCTATCGCGTAACTCCAGGTTTAACCAGAGCTACACCACCACCAATTTACTTCTTTGTGTTGAAGTTATCGCTGGGTTTGCAGCTGGTTTATTCATTAGGTAAATGCTACTTCGTGATGTAAAGAACAGGAGTTTCAGCTTGTTGCATTCTTTTTGACTTTCAGTCTGGTCATTTAGACCAGCAATATTCTTTTCCACATTCTAGATGCTGAGACCATTGTTTCACTTTCTACATGCAAGTTTCAGCTAGGTAGATAGGTTATTAATAAGGAGGTCAGAAAAGGAACAATGCTTGCCACATCATAACCGCTTCACTCAAGACTTGACGCTGAACATTGGCTGGTGGGTATGGGAAGAATAGAAATAGGATCGAAGTTTTATGGTTTACGTGGGTTTACCGTCCCAAAGCGACTAAGGCTATGAGAGACGCCGTAGTGAAGGGCTCCGGAAATTTCGACCACCTGGGGTTCTTTAACGTGCACTGACATCGCACAGTACACGGGCCTCTGGAATTTCGCCTCCATCGAAATTCGACCGCCGCGGCCGGGATCGAACCCGCGTCTTTCGGGCAGGCAGCCGAGTGCCATAACCACACGGCCACTGCGGCGGCTATAAGATCGAAGTGAAAGAAAGGAAAGAAACATGTGTGCTGAAAAGCGGGAGCTGTCAGTAGAGCTAAATGTTACTTCATCACAGCAGGCGGATTACACATGGTGTGTTGTTTCTTTGTTGCATTCTTTTTCTGGTACTTTTTCTTTCTTAAAAGTATACTATTTATGTTAACTGTGCATTCAGAAAACATTATTTACTTATTTGTTTTGCAGATGGCAATTGAAATGTGAACCGTAGCAGTCCTTTTGCAAGCCGTAGTAGCCAGTACTACCCTTAGGCAAGAGCAAAGAGATGTCACAGCAGTCAGCCACTGAAGTCTTCGGATCTTTCACAGGAGCTGCACATAAACCGTCATGTAAAGGCGTTGCTCTCTTATTTAACAGTATTGTATCTGCCCATCACAAGAACTGACGTGCTTTGTTATTCACCTGTGCTTTTTGCTGAAGCTTGGCACACCCTGTATTTTTGCCATTTTTCTTTTTTAGTGCCAACCTAAAGAGGTACAGATGCCAAATACTCGCGTTCTGCTGATTGGTAGGGATGATGCACAGGGCATTATGAATGACAAAGGTGGAGGTGCCTAGGAGTGCTTTATATAACTCTCTAGAGTGCTGTCTTCCACTTAGAGTGTCTTCTTGTGAGCTCAGACATCTGTGGTCTGTGTATGAAACTTCTGCAAGTCACTTGCAATCACGGGCAGTGACTCATTCGCTGGTCTGTCGTCTGATACAACTCAGAGTCATCACAAGCTGAGTGTGCTTGGAACGTATGACAGAAGAGCAAGAGGTTCATGGTTTTTTTTTTAGTGCACGTGACTTCTGCAATCTACTGTTGACACCGCAGTGCACAGAACTTGTGGAAAATGTCACCCTTCCATCATTTTTAATGCTCCAGGCGCTGTCATCAGTGGTGAAAAGAACTGAAAGCTTGGTGATTATGCTTTTCTGCACTTTGGAAGTTAAATTTCACATATATTGTTTGATGCAGCTTTTTTATTTACATTTTAGGGGATTGATTCCTTTTGATGTTCAAATGGTTATCCACACAGTACTCGACCGTTCGCTTATGGTTCATGTACATCATGCTTTGCTACAAGATCTTTCAAGTCATGTTTCATGTGTTGTGTTTCTTGATACATTGTTTGAGATTATCGGTGGGATGTTTGTTTTGAAGTTGTAATGGCCAACTGTGTCGGCATTTGTGATGGTTTATGTATGCTGTGCTTCGTTGCGTGAAACAATGAGCGAGGGGCAAGCTTGCAGAGAATTGAGCAATTTTTTTTTCCCCAAACAATATTCAGTAATAACCAACTATATGTGTACTGCATGGTTTGTGCTAGGTGGTAAGCACAACCAGTCAACTTCTCACAGCTGCTCAACCAGATGTGGTGTTTCTGTGAGTAACGAAATACTAGTCATATTTTTTATTCTGGTGTTTGTTTTTAATGCTTATTCAAGTTTGTTTGTTTTAATGCTTGTTGCTTACCAATTCATTAGTTTTAATGCTTATTCAAGATAGTTTTAGTTTTAATGCTTGTTGTTTACCAGTAAACTTGTTGCAGGCACATCTAGTTTACTAACTTTTAATCCTGTGTTCCTTCAATATCAAAGCCTTTATTGCAGACTTGGTTGATGATACTAGTCATTTAATCTTAAAAGATCTGTTTTTGCGGATCATATATAATGGGTACTATGTGTTAACTGGTTGGTAGGCAGTTCACCTAATCGTCTTGGTTCCACTTGGAGCTATTCAGAGGGCAATTCTTCTTTTCAGCAAGCCTGGAAGCTGTGTTCTTGTATTTTTTTGGTGCCAATTTAGCATTCTTATGAACATACGTTTCTTATGTATGGTGCCTTGCAAGTATTTGAATGGTCATCATTTTTTCATGCTTGCACTGTGAAATGTGTGCCTTTTCCTAAATAGTAGTTTACTTTTCATTAGTAGCAATATCTTTATCGTTTAACTGGAACTGCAGTCGCAGTGTTCTTCGCTGTGATACTTTGAATTGAAATAGAGTGCAATTTTAATACTTGTTTCACTAAAATCTGTGTACTAGTAAAGCATGTATGTGCTTCTTCACCCATCATTTGGCATTTTTCAATAAATTTTTTTATGTTAATACTTTCAACACTTGATACATGTGCAATCGCATCTAAGAATAATTTTGTAGTATATGAAATGAACTGTCCATTTCTGCTCAGTATATTGCCACACTGCTCACATTCTGCGAGCGCCGCCATGTGGCCGAGCGGCATTACTGGGCTCGTGTGGGAGCGAAGAAGAGGACGTTCCCGTTCGAACGCGCGCTGCTGGGTTTCTGGCCTTCGGATTAAAAAAAATCCCGTTTTTCGTGCCGCCCTACGTTTGTCGGCGACATTTTGGTGGAGGTGCTGGGTATCGATCCATGAACGCTCACCCCGAGGGCAACTCTGACGCTGATCAGCGACGCTTGGACACAACACCCGTCCACAAAGCGAGCCGCCGCCTGCGAGGCCTGCAACCTGAGTGTCAGCCACTGACGAGGCCGGTGCGTACCATGACGTCTACTACAGGCAGTCAGACAGGCCAGCCTTCCGGCACTGTCCCGCCCGTTGTATTTCTCACCCCTCGCTCACCACCATCCTTCCACGGCGATCGGTTTGAGGACGTCGAGGACTGGTTGTCCAGCTTTGACCGTGTGGCCACTTTTAACCAGTGGGACGATGACCGAAAACTACGAAACGTCTATTTCTCGTTCCAAGACTCTGCGAAGACATGGTTCGAGAACCATGAGGCATCCTTTACGAACTGGGAAGCGTTCCGCTGTCAGTTGCTGGCTAACTTCAGCACAAACGCCCGCAAGGAAAATGCCAAACTCGCCCTTCGCACCAGGTCACAGCAGGCGAACGAAAGTATCGCTATGTTTATTGAAGACATGGCACGTCTTTTCAATCGGGCTGACCCTGCCACGCCAGAGGCTACCAAGGTGCGCCACCTCACGCGTGGTGTGAAGGAGCAGCTCTTCGCTGGCCTCATACGCGACCCACCAAGAACCGTCGCTGACTTCGCTAAAGAAGCCACAGGCATGGAACGTTCCTTACAGGAACGCAGTGCGCAGTACGGTCATCTGGGAAGTGTTGCAGCCAGCAACTATTGTGCGTCCCTGCCAGTCACCGGGGACGAGGCTCTTCGGGAGCTTGTGCAGAGTGTAGTTCGCGAAGAACTGCGCAACCTCCGCTTAGATGCTCCACCTGCCAGTGTTGCAGCTGTAGCCGATGCCGTCCGCGAGGAAATTCGGCGAGCAGTCCAGCCACCACCGGCGCCACAGCCGGAGCCGTACGCCAGCAGCTACAACGAAGCCCTACGGACACCGCAGCCGGAGCCGTACATCATGAGCTACAGTGAAGCTCTGCGGAGACCTGCGCCAGTTCCACATGCGTTCCGCCCTGCTGCCGAACAAACGCAGGGGTACTTTCCCTCCGCCGAGCTGCGTGACCCGCGCCCTGTTCGAAAAGCTGACGTGTGGTGCACACCCAACAACCGGCCACTATGCTACCACTGCGGTGAGCCCAGTCATATCCTCCGCAACGGCCCCTACCGGCGGATGGGATTAAGAGGATTTCCACCGAGCGCACCTCGACCGCGCTATGGTGAGAGACCGCGAGACATTGAGCAGTACCTGGCCGATAATGTGCTGCCCTCAACGCCTCCACGACGCCAGTCTAGGTCGCCGTCTCCAAGACGAGTTCCTCCACCCAGTCATGCACCATCATCTGGCCAATTCAGAGGCACGTCTCCCCGCCGGGAAAACTGAAGACGGCGTCCTCTGGGGGTAGGACCGCCGCTGCCGCAGACAGTGAACAGCCTCCATCCGACGATTTTATGCGACGACCCCACCCGCCGACCTTAAAGACGATCCCACCGCCGACCTCACCGACGACCTCAGCGACGACCCCATCGACGACGGCACCAAAAACCTCACCGACAAATTGTCAAACAATTGTTTCCGCCGCCGAAATTCTTGTTGCCGCCGATGGCTATGACGTATCTGCACTCGTCAATACCGGAGCCGACTTTTCTGTCATGAGTAGTAACCTAGCCGCAACCCTCACAAAGGTTCTAACACCTTGGCATGGGCCGCAGATACGCACAGCTGGTTGCCATGTGGTAACGCCAGTTGGCGTCTGCACCAGCCGTATAAAGATCCACGGTGCAACTTTCACTGGCTCCTTCGCCGTGCTACGAGAGTGCTCTAAAGAACTGATTCTCGGCATGGACTTCCTTAAAGAGTATGGGGCGGTCATCAGCCTGCACGAGCAATTGGTATCATTTTCGACACAGCGAGCCGTTGATACCGACCCCGAGCCGCACAGAGCACCATTATGCATCTCTGATGACCACACAACGATACCGCCGAGAGCAAGCAAGTTTGTCACAGTCCAGTGTGATACGAGCTCCGGTACTCGGGGCATTGCCGAAGCGAATATGTCGCTGCTACTGTCTCGGCAAGTTTGCGTTGCTCGCGCCCTTGTCGACCTTGTTCACGCGCGTACCACGCTCTTAGTGACCAACTTTAGTTGTGAACCCCAACATTTGACGAAAAACACGGTGATTGCCCATTTTGAAGAACTTGGCGAACATGCCGGCCAATGTGCCTTATCAACAACGGCCCCCGAAATAGCTGAACAGGACACTGCAACAGCCATTAGGACCGACGTGAACCCTGACCTTCTGACCAATCAGAAACGCCGCGTGGAAAGCCTTATTGACTCTTTCTGCGACTGTTTTGCATCAACATCCAAGGTTCGCCAGACGCCAATAACTAAGCACCGTATTATCGTCGACAGTGACCAGAGACCGCTATGTCAGCGTCCTTATCGTGTTTCGTCAAAGGAGCGTGATGCTATCCGCCGCCAAGTTGCCAAAATGCTCCACGACGACGTCATACAACCATCGACGAGCCCCTGGGCATCGCCTGTTGTTCTCGTCGCAAAGAAGGACGGCAGCCTACGGTTCTGTGTAGATTATAGACGTCTCAATAACGTTACCAAAAAAGATGTCTATTCACTGCCGCGCATTGATGACTCATTAGACCGCCTCCGCCATGCTACCTACTTTTCGTCACTCGACCTTCGTAGCGGTTATTGGCAAATCGAGGTCGACGAACGTGACCGAGAAAAGACCGCCTTCGTTACTCATGACGGACTGTACGAGTTTAAGGTGCTTCCTTTCGGCTTGTGTTCAGCCCCTGCGACGTTCCAACGTATGATGGACACCGTATTAACTGACCTGAAGTGGCAGTCCTGCCTTGTCTATCTCGACGACATCGTGATTTTCTCCGACACGTTCGAGGAGCACCTGAAACGTTTGCGTGCCGTCTTCAAAGCAATTCGTTCTGCGGGTCTGTCTCTCAAGCCTGAAAAGTGCCACTTCGCATTTCGGGAGCTCAAGTTTCTTGGCCACATTGTGAGCGCTCAGGGCGTTAGCCCCGACCCAGAAAAGACCGCCGCCGTTGCTGCATTTCCCCAGCCAACAAATAAACGAAGCTTGCGGTGTTTCCTGGGGCTTTGCGCCTATTATCGGAGGTTCGTTCAAAACTTCTCCAAGCTCGCAGAGCCGCTGACTCGCCTGACAAAAGACTCCGAACCCTTTTTCTGGGGCCAAGATCAAGAAAAGGCTTTCATAGAGCTTAAGGCCCGCCTCCAATCTACGCTTATCCTTGCCCACTTCGACGAGCAGGCCGACACGGAACTGCACACAGATGCCAGCAATGTGGGCCTCGGTGCGGTGATTGTGCAGTGGCAAGACGGTGTGGAACGCGTGATCGCATACGCAAGTCGCACTTTGTCCCGTTCCGAAGTGAATTATTCCACAACGGAAAAGGAGTGTCTCGCTGTTGTGTGGGCAATCACAAAATTTCGTCCATACCTGTACGGCCAACCGTGCTTCGTAAGGAAGTTCTCGCTGCATGCCACGACGACCTTTCTTCTGGCCACCTCGGTTTTTCCAGAACATTGGGACGCCTCCGCCACAAGTACTACTGGCCACGGCTTGCTGCGGTCGTCCAACGCTATGTTCGAACCTGCCGTGAGTGTCAACGACGGAAGGTACCACCGACAAAACCGGCCGGCCTTCTGAAGCCAATCCCATTCCAACAAGTCGGCATGGACTTACTGGGCCCATTCCCGGTGTCCTCCATGGGAAACAGGTATATTGTTGTTGCAACGGACTACCTAAGCCGCTATTGTGAAACCAAGGCTCTTCCCCGTGGCACCGCGGCTGAAATTGCACAGTTCTTTGTTCACCACATCGTGCTTCGCCACGGCGCCCCCGTGGTTGTATTAACTGACCGGGGCATATTGATGCAGTCTGTAGTGTTTCAGCAATACTTACTATTGGCCCCTTGGTCAAGAAAGCTCAGTTCTGAGAGTGTACACTTAATGGCTAACATTCCTCTGGCTGTCAGTTTGTGCACTGTTGAATGCCGCTGGCACTCTTCCAGCAGACGGCAGATGCAGAAACATGCAATGTGTGCATGGCATGTTTCCGAGTCTGCATGCTGTCTGCTGGAAGAGTGCCAGTGGCATTCAACAACGCACAAATTGACAGCCGGTGGAAAGCGAGTCATGAATTAAAAGACTAGCGCATATAACAGAGACACAGACAAAGAAGTAGACAGGACGAGCGCTAAGCCATCGCCATCGCCGAGTCATTAAGTTTACACACAGAAATTAGCTTTCTTGATCAAGGGGCCAGTTGTAAGTATTGCTGAAACACTACAGACTGCATCAATATACCTCTTTTGATCAAAAAGAAATGTCCTGTGGACGTCCGCAAGTCAGAAAGTTTGGTCCGGGGGGTAGCGTTCGGACGTCCCGCATGCGACGGCCGGGTTCTGACGTCCTCTAAACGTCCCTCACTCAAACAAAAATTTTCCACTGGACGTCCTGTGGCCGTTTAAAAAAAAGACGTCAGTTTCCAGACGTTTGACGGACATCCGAATATCCGATTTTGGCGTCCACGGGACTCTCACTGGACTGCCATTTTCTTTGCGCCGGACGTCCATCGGACAACGGATGTACATCCGTCAGACATTTGCGGACCTCTACAGATGTCCAGCGGACGTTCAAAAATCCATTGCCAGACATCCACTGGATGTTCGGCGGCTTTTCGTGGTCCAATGGGTACCATTCTTGTAATGTCACCGCTGCTGTTCACTGAAACTCCATATACACTGTATTTATACCAACTGAGATATTAAACGTTTCAGTGTTTGGTCTCACGAATAGTGAAAAGAAGAGCAGAATTCCAGTTTGCTTTAATAAGTTCCATAATTGCACTACAGCCTGGTATTCTATTGTTCCCTGCTAATTAATGTCATTTATAATTTCTTTACAGGCGTGCTGCCAATAAAACCAGCATGAGGAAGAAGGCAAGCTGCTTTGATTTATCGGAAAGCTCAGTACATAGAATCCTGATACGGGTGGCTGACTTCCTCTTGCGCCTGCGCCCATCGGTGCTGACATTTAAATCCTTGCGACATGGAAAAGCTGGCCAGTGAATTTCAGGCTATTAACATTTCTTAATACAAATTTGTCCTACAGATTCTGATATATATTTGCAATAGAACGAGTCTCTGCATGGGCCAGTGGCTTCAACATTATTTCACTTCATTCCTATCAGGTGCGTGGAATCCCCGAGTTGTTCGATGCAGACGGCTCTTATGTCAAGATCCAGTGCAAAGACAAGGTTGCTTCCACCTACTGCAAAAGGGCCCATTACCTTTCATTAACCCTTGAAACTGTTTGTGACCACAAAAGACAATTTGTAGACACTTTCATTGGATGCTCCAGAAAAATTCATGACTCGAATTTTCAGGCTTTCACCATTTCCAAAAAACTCCCCAGAGTGTGCAAAGACGACACCACCGGCTCGGAGATGCGGCCTATCCCCTCAGGCCGTACCTTCTCACTCCGTTCAGACTATGGGGCATTACCAAAGGCACACAGGGACTTCAACAAAAAATTTTCTGCAACAAGTGTGCTAATAGGGAAGTTTTAGCAACCTAAAGAAAAGGTTCCGACAACTGATCTACCTTGAGCTCCATACTCTATAGAGTGGCTAAAGAAGTTTATTATTGCCTGTTGTGTATTGTGTACTGCATAAGTTGTGCATCGATTATGGAGACTTGGAGCGAGATGAACCAAATGATGCTGTTACACCTCAAGACTGAGTGGCATTGAGAGTCGTGCACCGATGACCTGGACAAGACTGCTGAACAAGTTTTGCTGGCATTAGGAGGAACAAGGTTGTGGACGCAGTGCTGTGAAAGTAGTAGTGTACTAAAAAGCACTAAAATTTCAGGTGTGTAAGTAAACAGCTATGTTCATTCTCATGGCTCTTTGCTGTTACATACATTGCACTCTTTTTAACTTCAAACAATAGACTAAATACAAATGAATGAGCACAGCAGTATGCTTTGTAAGAGAGCTTGGTTTGTAGGAAAAAATTGTTTATTTACACATATTTGGTACAGCGAATTGAGGGGTTCCTGTCCTTTGTCTTGTGCCTTGCGCTGTATATTCATTTTGCACACACTGTGAACATCACAACCACTCCAAACCTACTATTCTACACATCCTCCTCCGATAATCCGAATGCAGACTTAAATAGTTTAATTTTTTTCGTGCCGTGCAGCGCTTTCTTTTCTTATTCTATATATGCTTTTTTTTTCTTCATGCCACACCCTGCTCTGCTCTTCACGAGCAGCCTTCTTTTGTTTTGCAGCAGCTCCATTTCTCCAAAAAAAATCTTCATCTCTTGTGCTCGTGCACTTGACACCCATGCAGTTTTGCCGCTTCCCTGGCCCTCGGAAGAACCTGCAGAGGCATGAGGTGTAATCGGCTGGCAGTCCTCGAACACACTGGTAGAGAGAGAAAGATGAACGGAAAGGCAGGGAGGTTAACTAGATCAATGGAAGAGCCAGTAGTGTTGCCTTCGGCTCAGTGTGTTGCTGTGCTGGTGGCACAAAATTCGGCGCATATTCGAAAAAACGGTGCTGCGGAAGCAATAGCGCCCGTGCTCTGTAAAATAAAAAAAAACAGCGAAGGAACCCCGGAGAGCGCGTAACTTTGCCTGTGCTGCTGCACTGTCCTCTTGTTCGCCGGCGCGGCGCCAACGGAGGCATGGCCGCGCGCCGTCGATTATTCCAGAAGGCCCTAGTGATTTCTACTGAATGTCGACGGAGAGGGCGCCGCCTCGACCGCGCTAAGTGATGCCCTCTCCCTTTTCTACTCGCGTCGCCGACGGCGCAAGACGAGAAAGCCCTTGATGCTGTCGCGCGCCCGGCACGAGAACTAAATTGCGCAGTTCATATTGCGTGTATGTGCGCGCCTGCCTTTGCGCGAAGAACAGACGCGAACCGCGCCTATAAATGAGGGGCTTTAATCACTGTCTGTCAGCCCGAGCCGCCGTTTAAGCTTCTGGAAAGTACGCCCGCTCGACTCCCGGGAGAACACCACCGCCCAGCCACGGACCAACGAGGCAACGTGCGCCAGTCTGCGGGATGGCTCTGTCATGCTCCTCAGGTCGTCGGGCTGTCGCAGTGCCCAGTGAACAAATTGTGTTTTGTTTGTTTGTCTCTCTCTGTGTTAGTGCCCTTTAGGTGCAGAGATTCTGTTGAATTGTGATCTCTCTCGATTGGTACTTTGCACGAATTGCATTCTGAGTATCACTTTGTATGTGCTCGTACGAGTGATTGTGAAATCCTCTGTATCATCTCTTTGCTGTATAAACTTTGTTTTGTTTGTGAACCCTTGGCTTCGACCCATTCTCTGGCTTGCGACCTACGAAAGCTGGGCACCAAATGATCCCCCCTCCTTGTCACTTGTCCTTGTCCCCCCCTCCTTGCCGAGTCGAGGGCATCTCCTTTGTGACCGAGACCGCTACCCCCACACGCTCTAAGGGTGTCTGGGAGCGCACGCAAAAGTGCGCGAAGTTAGACACCATACGATGTTTCATGTATTGCCTCAATCTGCCCTATTTCTGAACAAATTTTATTTTGTTTGCAGCATCGCTTCCTGGATGCAGCTAAAGCACCAAAGAGGCACCTTTTTGCTGGTGATGGATACCATCTGTCGGCTGGTGAAGGAGTGGAGGAGCTGGCTGAGATCCTCATCAGGAGTCTGGAAAAAAGGGTTATGTGAATGGGGACTGCTACGAGTACTGCCGGCCGTAGGACCTGCACTACAACCTGCCGTGCTCGTAGCAGTGGGTACTGTAGTGACAGTGAGACCTATTTCTGATGTGCTTCTGAGCTCTCTCTTGATGTCACCTGGGGTTTTTTGGCGTGCACTGACACCACACAGTATGGAGGCATTTTTGCATTTAATTAGGGGTGTGCGAATATTCGAAATTTTCGAATATCAACCGAATATTATATTTTGGGTATTCGTATTCGATTCGAAAACAAAGTATTTGTGTTGTTTCGAATAATCGATTCTATGCCAATATTCGTATTTAGCCGAATATTTTACTGCAAGCACCGTCGTTCGTTTCGGCCTGCAAGTAATATCGACATCGACATAGCAACATAGCGGAGCTCAGAGCCATGCCGTAGCTGATTATGCTGGTGAGCTTCTTTGTAACTATAGACCTCCTTCACCCCGCGACGTCACGAAGATGCGGTGGCGCTGATGTTAGCAGCGACTTTCGCATGGTAGGCAAAACAGGTTCCGCTTGCCCGTGCCTACCGCAGCTGCCGCAGCTACCGGCGGCTGCTTCAAGCCTGTGAACTGCAGAAGCAGCATGTATTGACCAGCTGCGTCACTGCTGGATCCGCGTAATAGCATAAAAAATATTAAATTAGCCTCGATAGGTTTCTCGCGCATAAATGCCGCATTCGGAAACTGGCTAACAGGCATTGGGCCACGGTAGTAAAGCGCGAAGTCTGGGATTCGATAGGCACTGCCACTCAATGCACTTAATAGCATGCAAGTTACTGCGTTCATTCACCTGAACTTCAGGATAGTAGGCTAATAATTGCTCAAGGAAAAAAAAGACACATGCAGCTGCACACGTACTTATCACCTTGAGCCGGAGTGCACGGGGCGCCGACAGGTTCACTCGCCCCCAAGGAATGCGTTTTTTTGTTAATAGCACACCATGTTTTAATGGCGCGTTTTATGACATTTAATATTTACTTGAAACTGTTTCTTGATATGACGACGTAATTATTTCATTCGAGTAGAAGTCTGGTAAGTTGTGTCAATCTTGCGCGGTCGCGTTGGTGTGCTTAGAATAGCGTACCTTAAGTATGCTAAACGCCATATGCTTTTTCATTGCATCATGCATGTGTCATGTTTCATGAGGTAGTACATGATCGCGAAGCTTGTTTGGAAAGAAGCAGCCGCAGGCGTGCTACTAACAGACACGTGGCGAGATTGAGAGGGGACGCGGCAATGAAAAGTGTTTTCGTTATTCATGCATGCGATATGTAACTAAACTTGGTGCAAATATCGAATTCCTACGCTAGTTTCAGTAATTCCTTTTATTTATAGCTATACCTTGTGCAGTTCTGGGTAATTATAATTAACACGTACCGTCGTCAAGTCCCCCCAAGGTCTCAAATAACTGAGTACATAGTGCGCAGTTTTTTATGCCAGCATGTACATAAAGCCCTGTTCTGTACGATGACGCGATTAGTTCTTTTTCTATATGATCAGTACTTATGCATGCATAGTTACATGAAAACATTTCTTACAAGAAATAACTAACACAGTACTGCACGTGTAGGGAAAAAAATCGAGAGGTTTATTACTCTCCTCAACGTCTCAGGAATAGTTTGCGACAAATGGAATCATTTGATTTTCATGCGAATTACGAAGGTGAGTGATCCAGTCGCAGAAAATGTGAGAGGTCACAAAACGAACCTTAAAGATTATGGCATCTTCGCTTTCACTTTGGTCAATGAAATGCCGCACTGAAATCAAAGAAATTACCTCACAATTTTTGACGACCACACTTCTAAAAAGCGTAATTTATAAATTTGTACTCAATATTTTGCTATAATTTTTCATCACGAAACTAGACTTCAGGGCTAATGAAAGAAATAATTCTAGAAATCAAAAATTTTCACCAAATCGACCAGCTTAACAAGAGGACAAGTCGGCCTGGCTGGTGCGTGGTCATGCAGCTAAAAACAGCGCTAAGCGAGACAGAGGAGATCAGGGACACGACGCTGTCCCCACTTTTCGCACAGCGCGACACATACATATGTCAGCAGACGATGAGCGCACGTCTGCTCCGATGAAATAAGGCCAGCACTTCCCCTCACTATTGTCCCGAAGTAAAATCATTCCGGCTAGTGCAGAGTGTCAAAACTTGTTTTATTCAATGCCTGGCGCATAAATAAACGGCAGGAACGCTTTCTACATGTTTACTACTAACCATATATACAATACAGTGGCAAACTATTTCTCTTTATAGGCCGCACTTGGCCAACGCGAGCTCGTGTACTTCAACGAATTACTAAGTTGGAAGCATCGACCATTGCTGATTCGCAGAAACTGGAAACGCGCCTACAAGCCTTGAAAACCCGCGCTCAACACCTATCCGCGACGCCACTCCCCGACCTTTTGCCTACCACGAGCTCGCTAGCGACTGCAGCGCCACCGTTTGTTTACAAACATGCAGGAGGTCTGTACCTGCGACGGCGCGTCCGACTCTGATTCGTGGCACGGCGAACCAAGGTTGTGGAAACCGAAAAGGAAAGAGCGACGTATGGAAATACTTTGTGAAGACATCGCCATCGACGGCGGAGTGCACCACGTGCAGCAAAGTGCTTCGAACGCCCTCAGGTACAACGCCGCTTGTCAACCATTTGAAGCTGCATGCGGCCCAGATGAAAGAATATCGAAAGATGGCTGCAGGTGTACCGGAGAAAGATCAGCCGACCATGACCGACTTTGCGCGCCCGACAGAGCTGCTTTCAGAAAAGATGACGCAAGCACTAAACAGCAAGGTCACTGCCATGGTGGCGCTTGATTTGCAGCCCTACAGCGCCGTTGAAGACCGCGGGTTTAAAGAGCTGTTGGCAGCTGCTGTTCCAAACTATCGCCTACCGTCACGCTCTACACTTTCGCGGGTGCTTGTTCCCCGCATGTATGACGATACGCGGAAGAAGGTGAAAATGGAGCTCAGCAACGCTTTTGAAGGCGGAACTGCAGCTGTTGCCTTTGCCAGCGACATGTGAACATCGCGAGCGAGCGAAAGCTACGTAAGCTTCACTTGCCATCTCCTAGCTCCTAATTTTCAAATACAGCGTTTCACGCTTAACACGCGTCA
This sequence comes from Amblyomma americanum, assembly GCF_052857255.1. Taxonomy (NCBI): domain Eukaryota; kingdom Metazoa; phylum Arthropoda; class Arachnida; order Ixodida; family Ixodidae; genus Amblyomma; species Amblyomma americanum. The sequence goes on along the minus strand of NC_135499.1, from coordinate 98,020,585 downwards.
TATGGCTGACAGTCACCGTGCTGAAAACATCGCAGCTATGCTGGATGAGATCTGCAGCGAGTGGGGGATACCCGACAACTGTGAAAAATACATCGTGACAGATAATGGGCGCAACATCCGTGCCGCTGTCAGGAGGCTCCCGTGGACTGAGCGATCGTGTTTCGCCCACAGCCTGCAGCTAACCCTCAACGACGCAAGATCTCGTACGCCGCCCATTGATCGTCTGTGCAAGAAGGCCAGACACAATGTTGGTCACTATAAGCACAGCTCGTCGGCACAAAAAAGGCTAGAAGAATACCACAAAAAAAACGGGCAAAGATCCTCTCCGTCTGGTGCAAGACGTAGAAACCAGATGGAACAGCCAGTACCTAATGCTGTCTCGTCTCTTGGAACTAAAGGAGGCAGTCACTGTGGACCTTGCCACTTTAAACAACAGCATTTATGGGCTCAGTTCACAGGAATGGAAAGAGGCTTCTGAATATGTGGAAACACTCAAGCCATTCTTTGAAGCCACTGTTATCGCCAGTACAGAAACGTATCCATCACTTTCAGCTCAAATACCACTCATTTTTGGAATGCTGCATTATCTTGCAAACTTCACTGGTACTACTGGATTTCATACAGCCTTGGCGTGCTCGGTCAGATCAAGATTCCCCCTGTATGCAGAGGACAAGGAGGCATGCCTGGCCATGTTTTTGGACCCACGCTTCAAATCCACCATATTCAGAGCCTACAAAGAAAAGATAATATGGCTAAAAGATTTAGTGCTACAAATCTGTCCCTGTGTGCTCCTGACCCAGAAGCTAAGAAACAGAGGCCATAACTCTGTGCACAGCAGTCTTCTAATGTCTGGAATGCATTTGACAATTTAGGGAGGAATGCTATGGGAAGTGAAGCAGTGTCTGCTGCAGGATGGGAGTTTGCTGCTTACTCAGAGGAGGCATTGTTGAAACGAGACAGTGACCCATGCGACTGGTGGCGGACCGTGGGTTCCTTCAGATACCCTAGTCTGTCAAAGCTGTGCACGAAGTACCTCACAATACCCGCCACTTCAGTGCCAAGTGAGAGGGCATTTTCTGTGGCTGGAGAAGTCGTTTCAGCTAGAAGGGAAAGACTTCTGCCTGACCATGTGGAGCAGCTGGTTTTCCTTCACGACAACCTTTAATGTTCATCCCAGCAATGCGCTTTTGTGCTTATGGCAATATAGCCTTAATCAGTGCTGTGTACTAGTCATTTTCTGTGATACTTTCACTCTTCTAAGAATAATGTTCTAGATTTTGATGCTTTTTGTGCAGCCGCACCACCTTTTGTGTTCATTTACTCATTGATAGTTGAACTGTTATGTTCTTGAATGCTCAAATAAATGTTTTGTAGTGGTTAAATGCGTCTGCCCTAGATTATTCGATATTCGGAACTAATTATTCGTATTCGATTCGTATTCGAAAAATTTGATATTCGCACACCCCTACATTTAATCTTCACAGAACTTGCCACCACTCAGGTTGAATTTAATCTGAAGCTCCCTCGCTATTGCATCGCTTATAGTCCGTATGAAGCTTTGGGGCATTCAATTATTTATTTATGCATTATTATGTATTATTTACACCCATTAATGTTGTGCTGGCCTGCTTGGCTGCCTCAGCTGCCTGTATTGGCAAGCTGGAAATCTTGGATGGGAAGAACAATTGGGAAAGTGTGGAATTCTACTTCCCTGCAAGCTATGTCCCTGCGAATGGCAAGCCGTATTATAAACTTGTGGTGGAGCTACGTCTTCATTGCTTCAAAACAACAGCACCCCACAACCATATAGTGCTGCACGTTGCCACTAGTTGAATACTTTTCATGAACCCATAGCACTTGCAGAACTTTGCAGTGCCCTTAACCAATGTCGTCACCTGCAGTACGTGGTTCCATATTTGTCACAAATACAAGCGAACATGTACCATACCGCTTGCCACTGTCCACAAACTGTCACAAGCAAACTCTTCAGCTCTGAATCGAAGACAATTAATGTATGCTGCAGTTTGCTTTGTGATTCGCATTGCCGACAGTAAACTTCGAGGAACAGCCAACCCACATCAGACGAGGTAGCAAGCACCTGACTTGGGACTCATGGAGCTGACAATCATGAATGCATTCATGCAAATTACTGACAATGTCCGACACACCTGCTGGACACGAGTATAGCCAAACAGTGGTGATCATCAGACATAACCTTTCTTGCATTTTGCACAGACCGTGACCTGTTATGTCCAGACTAGGCCAACCCAGGCCATATGCTCAAGTGAACCGTTGGTGTCACAGCCATGCGAGCGCCCTTTCCATGCTCCCTTGTTGAGGCTGATCAAGCGTGAAGCTGTTCATTCAACTGAGAGAAATAGCAGACAAAAACTGCTGTCTCCACTGCAGCTCTCTAGCCCGCCACATCATCTTTGCAAGTGGGGTCCGCCTCCTGCTGCAAAATAAGCCTGGTACTGAGCCCATTTGCAATGATGTGGTGCACGTCTTTCTTCCAGGCCTGTCATTGACTGACACTGTTTGAATAAAGCACCATGGAGAGCGTTACCTAGTATCTGGATGCCTAAGGCAGGTGCAACGGCACCATTTCCTTACTCTTGGCTCCCTGCACTGCATAGTAGTCTTTCAGATCTTCAGAGCTCACAGCTGTGTTGTGCAATTTTCTCTCCCAACGTTTCAAGCTACAGAACAGTCGGTACTGGACCTGCTTCCAAGAACATGTCTATTCTCATTTTGGTACCCCGGTAGTCGAGATTCATAGGAATCTAAGGAGGGGTTATTTCAATCATTGTGACTTCTTTGGTTTGGTTTGGTTTATGAGGGTTTAACGTCCCAAAGCGACTCAGGCTATGAGGGACGCCGTAGTGAAGGGCTCCGGAAATTTCAACCACCTGGGATTCTTTAACGTGCACTGACATCGCACAGTACACGGGCCTCTAGAATTTCGCCTCCATCGAAATTCGACCGCCGCGGCCGGGATCGAACCCATGTCTTTCGGGCCAGCAGCCGAGCGCCATAACCACTCAGCCACCGTGGCGGCCCATCGTGACGTGTTTATTTAACTAAGTGCCCTAAGGGCTCGGCTGGGCATTACATAGCGGGGGAAGCAAATAATAAAAATACACAAGCGTTCACTGCATACTTAAGATACAGGAAAAACAAGAATGAAAGAACGAAGCGTAAGTTATCAAACTGAGTCGGTTTTATACATGGTGGGCATTAGATGAAAGAAGTGCCCTTAAGCACCTGGTGCAGAACACATTCTGCCCCTCCTTCCAGAATGTCATGCATTATGACTGGGCAGCTGGTGTGTCACATCAAAATAAGGCACTTCTAGCAGTGGAGATGCTTCAGTAATGCCATACAGGCACTTGTTTGTATCACTGACTGCGAGGGCTTCAACGTGGCGCTGGTGCCTGCTTGCTGTGCATGCTGTGAATCACTTGTTTTGCTTGCCAAGTGTTGTGACAAGACCGTGCAAAATCTACAAACACGTTCACTGCTGAAAAATGTTGAAAAGCAGCCACCAGTGTCTGTGCACGCGCTCGCAATCCTCTCAGGTCAAATTGCAGGCCTTGCTCATGTAGGTCTTTCAGGTCATTTATTATTGGACACAGTACTACACCAAGGCCATAGGACTTTACATAGCTGTAATGCACCAGCATGACCAAATACATGTTTTGGAGCTGTGACCTGTAACACACACGCAGGTTTAATAGGGAGCAGTAGATAGCCAGCAGCCTGTGAGTGCCTCGTATCGCTCCTAATGGATTTGCAATTTCTATCTTGTCAGAGTACAGTAACCGGATTATACTATGTGTGACGTCTTCCTTAATTAGTGGCAATAGGTGTTCCCTGTAAAGAAGACCACCTGTGTAATCTTTATACACAGTGGGAGCAACAGCTTCGACATTTGACGTGACTAAATGGGCCACAATATCAGGGATTGCACAAAGTGTCGACAGCAGATCAGGCAACGGAATATGCTGGTATTTGGCACTTTGACTGAGGAGCACCTCTTGTGGTGGAACATATGGGAACATTTTTTTGGCATAAGGCTTTATAGTGTCCTTGCTGCGAATTCCACTGAAGAGCTCGGGTATAAACCTGCACTTCAAAAGACACTCCATGTCGGGAGACATTGATGGCATTTGCATGACATGTGAGAAGCTATCTGCATATGCCTTAGGCATACACTCAAAGAGCAGTTGCAACTCAGCAAAGACCTTGCGAACAGCAGTATGAAGAAGACAATGCTGCTCCAAAACACTAAAAAAAAGTTCCAGCCGGCACTCCTTGCTTCTGCCAGAAAGCATTGGAAACCATGAGCAGTTGTTACTTCTTGATCCATGCAATTGACAACAGTACCTTCATCTTGGGGGTGAGAGCTGTTCCCATGCTGAGAGCCATTCCAGCGTTCAGTGCTGCTTTCTTCGCCCTCAACACATTAACTGTCTGGCAGTAAAACCTCTGAATTTGCTCCATTTGGCAACTCTGAATTGCTAGTAGGCTGGCGAGCCGCTGAGCATTGCTGACTGCTACCATTTTCTTCCAGCACGCTTCTGTGACAGCGACAGAAATGTTATCGGTACGATGAAAAGCTCGTGTAACTGCTAGCACAACCATTAATACCACAGCACACACTGAAGTTAGGCTCTGCACTGTGCACTAAACCTATGTGAGTCACAACTTTCGTCAGTTGGTGGGAAAAAAAAAGGGCACCGTGGGCAATATTTAACCTCCATTGTTACATCCACTCGCACGACACGCACGACACACACGCGGGTCTCGTATCAATCACGCTTGCGCTGCAGGGTGCTCGGAAGATATTTCAACGTCGAAGCATTTCCGTGCAGCAGGAGTGTACTACCACGATAAAAGCTTGTTCGGACAGAAACGAGCAGGCCACCTTTTTACACAATGATAAAATAGCGAGAAAGCATATGCAGCAAGAACGAAGGTACCGCAGGCATGGCAGGTATCCCGGGACCACGGCCGGGAAATTTACCGTGCAGTGTACTTCTGGTTTAGTTTCGGCACTTTCACGAAAGTTGTCCACGCATCGAAAAGTAATAATTTATTTTCATGTTTTGCAACCAAATAAGTGGCAATGCTATATAACTTCTGTTTAGAGCACTTTCGAAGCATTTCAAAGAAGTAGCATGACCAAATGGGTGAGGTGCGTTTCTGTAGTCAACGCAAAGAATCATGGGAAAATTGTCTGCCAGCTACTTCCGGTTCCAAATCGCTCAGCTGATTGCATGTTTCTCCCTATTCACCGCGTATGTTGACATAGTTTGTGCAATAATTAGCTGGTGCTACTAATCAGTGATTGCACTGAAGCATCGAAAGAGAAATGCGACGTCGCCTCAAACCCAGTCTGGAAGTTGATACGCCTTGTAGTCTGCCGCAGTTTTCATTTTAGGGTACAAACACGATCTTGGAACCTGACACACTTGTCTTTCTATTATGGTTCATTGCTCAGCACTGGGTTGTCACAGTACCTCCGCCAGAGGCAAAAAGATGTTTCGTTTTCCATGGGATCAAAATCGTAAAGTGGGCCCTTGCCATCAAGCGCTGGACAGCGAGCGACGATCTCTGGGTGCCTGGCGTCGGAGCCCGAGTGTGCGAACGGCACTTTGTAACTGGCAAGTGTTCACCGCCGGATTCTTTTCTCTTTCCAAGTGAACTGCTACTAGCGACCGGAGTTATGTCCACCAAGTATTTTTCTGTGTTCGTGCAGGTGCTCCAAAGAAAGATGCAGAAAATGTCGATTATGTGCCGTCACTATTCTGGCACGACGAGAAGGCATCTGAAGCCGTGATGAGGACAATGAACAGGTGCCCTTGCAGCAATTAATTTTTCAGGGCTGCATGCTTACTGGTACTATGCAGTTATTCCAGGTATTGCGACCTTGTGAAGAGGAAAGAGGCCGCACTTTCATCCCGTCAGTTGGTGGTCTGTGCTGCAACTGACAAGTCTGTGCCCCGCGATGCCGGCACGAGCGATTTCAACGCAAACGGCGTCGATGTAAGCTCAGTTCATGACGTAACAGTGCGAGATTCTTGGCATCGAGAACTTGCTTGTGTATGCCCTGTGGATGATGAAATCGCGCGCGCCTATGGCAGCAGGCAAGTACGCTCAGTCTTATGTTTACACGTATACAAAAAAATCGTATTATGTGCGGCGTGGTCCCTAACACTGATATAAAAACTTCAGTATTCGTGCAGATGCGCGAGGTGACCTTCAGCGGGACGCAAAAAAAAAGCACAATCACTGCACGTCAAAAAACATGCAAATGATGAACATTAACTTAATGAAACAACTAAATTTATTATGCGCGTGAATTTAAAGCATCCACACATTGTTTGGCTTGGATAGAGCAGATCGTGCAAAGAAATGTCGAGTTTCGATTGTGACATGTTTGAGTTGCATGAGCATGCAGAAAATTTGGTGATGATATGGGCATGCATGGACACAAAAAAGTGCTTGTTGTATATACAGTGAAAGCTCGTTAATTCACAACTCGTTAATTCGGAAATTTGTATAATTCGAAATAGTCACCGTGGTCCAGTCCACAGTGCATAGAAGTCTATGCGTGTAACAGCTCGTTAATTCACTCAAAAATTGGCGCCGCCACCCATAATTCGAACTGCCAGCCGTCAAGCGCCGCTGTTGAAAACCATCGTTGGAAGCTTTCACGGCAGAACGATAGATGGCACAACCATCGGGGTGCTGCAAGGGTGCTAGAACAAGCACTAACCAGTCTTTCCTTCCGCGACTGCTTCGAGGAATGACGTTTTAGTGTTTTAGCCCTTGTTTTGCACGCCGCTTGCTGTGAGCTCGTGTCCGCGAGATGTGTTCGCGTGGGAAATACTGTGCCAAGACGGTGAAGGAGAAAGTGGCGATTTTATGCGAGGTGGACGAACGGAACGCCAGCAAAGTAGGAATCGCGAAAAAGCACGGGATTCCACCAAGCACGTTGTCGACCTACATCCAAAATAGGAAGGCCATCGAGGATGCCTACGAAGCCGAAGATTTCGCCAGCAACAGAAAAAGGCTCCAATTAGCCAAGTATCCAGAAATTGAGACCGCTGTGATCACGTGGGTGAAGGAAATGAGAAGCGCAGACATTCCACTGAGCGGCCCAATTATCATTGCGAAGGCGGCTGATTTCGCCCTGCGCATGAATGTGGAAGATTTTGTCGCCTCCGAAGGATGGTTTCACCGCTTTCGAGACGGACATACTCTTGTCTGACGGGTGTTGTGCAACATGTGCATTACTCACAGCAATGCACATGTTGGTGTGTGCATGGGAGCAGGTCACGCCATCCACAATTGCAATCTGCTTCCACCACTGTGGCTTTGCTGCCGGAAGTATGGAAGTGGCGACGATGGGAGTCCAGAGCCTCTGCCTGCGGACGTTAGTTTTGATGATTACGTTGAAGTAGACAGCGATGCAGCAGTGTGCGGAGCCCGAAATGATGAGGACATTGTCGCTGAAATTGTTGGGAAGCAATCTGTCCCAGAAGAGGCAGACGACGAGGAAGACGACGAGGAGCAAGAGCCCGTGCGTCAGTCCGCGGCAGAAGTTATGGGAGCACTGAATGTCGCGCGCCTTTCCTTCAGCTTTGGAGAGGGGGAAGAAGACTCCCTGGGTCGCATTCATGATAACAGATTGTTTTGCTAAATAAATGTTTTTCGTGCCCTGGCATCAAACGCGTCCATTTTTGCTCATTTTCATTAGTTCGAATTTTGGTTAATTTGAACTGGCCTGGCAGCCCCGTGGAATTCGAATTAACGAGCTTTTACTGTATATGTGTGTGAAATAAATCTGTGAATATTCCTTCATGATACCATTAGCTGGGATGTTGGCAGAATATTGTGTATGTGTATGCGAGGTGCAATGTCTGGCTATTGACCTTGTTCCCATGATGATATGAAACTAACGGACTACTTGCTGGTACATATATATGCTATCTTTAGGTGTTCTTTTTCCTTTTTCTGGTCAGAACAGAGGAGGTGAATGTGGCTTAGCTAATCGGCGTAAGGAACATGCATGGTTCTTTGTGGGCAGTTGGCATGACACGAAGTGCTCAAATAGCGTCCAGAAGGCATCATGCCTCTATAAATATTGAGAAATGAAGCGAAACTGCAAGCAAATTTTCAGCTGATGTAAACAGCAAGAAAGGAAAACTCATTGAAGAATGTTGTATAATGTCCTCATTCTGAAGAAGCAGTCATCCATGTGAAGTAAGAAAATTGAAGTTATTCAATTCAGTAGTAATTAGGGTGCACTTTTTTTTGTTGTTTTAGTAGTTAGCACTATGGAAGTGCCCATCGCTGTGCCCTTTCCATTGTTTTACTAGTCTAGTGAGTGCAAAAGTTGTTACTCGATTGTCTAACCACAGACTATAGGCCAATATATGTAGCTGGCTAATTTTGTTTCCAAAGTTGAATCTTCTTTCACATTTTGTGTTGCAAAATAAGTCAAGAACTGCTGAACAATGATGCTACTGTTAATATAACACTACAACATTATCTGTGCTATGAAAAAGGCATACACATTTGAGCAAAGCATGTGTTAAAGTACTCCTAGTTAATGGGCTAAACATTTCATGAAGATATGCCAGCAACCATCGGAGGAGATGTTATGTGAAATCAGTGTTGGTTCATGGAGGGACAGTGGGCTTGTACACTTCAGTGAGAACACACCAGCCATCCACGTACACTCATTATGTCCTTGTGTTTGCATGGGCACCTGCTTTACAGGTTTGAGTACTAAACGTGCCGATGCTCTCTCTCTATAATCTTCCAATTTTTGAAACAAATTTTCAGTGTTACTGTGCAAGTACAAACTGAGCCAGCTCAGTGTGAATCATGCAAATATTTAAAGCAAAGGGCAAAGCAACTCAAAGAGAAAGTGGACACATTGGAAAAAGAGTGCTCAAAGGGCAAAAAGAATGAGCAAGATCAGAAACTTGTCGCAAGCATGAAAGAGACAAAGGTGAAATTTTACACAGGTGAGTAGAAGCAATGCTTTGCCTGTTTAAGGATTAATTGTCTGTGCAATTCTCTTTTATTGTTTACAGGGCTTACAAAGGCTTTGTTTTTTGCCATACTGAGTGCCATTGTGCCAGTGCTCCCATATGCAAAGTCCAAATTCACCGACGAGATGCAACTTTTCGCCTTTCTCTCGAAGTTGTGGCTGAATTCGCTTTTCAAAGATGTGGCATATCACTTTGATGTTCAGCCAAGAACTGTGAGCCATAATTTCAGGGTAATGTTAAAAGCCGTCGGACACCTTTGCAAGAAAGCCACTGTATTCCCAAGTCGTGAAGTCTGCAAGAGCTGGCAAATAGAGAGAGAGACTGAAAACTTCCCTCGACTTCGTGCAATCATAGATTGTACTGAGGTGTACATCTCCAGGCAAGAAGCTGTATTTTCTTCTTCTTTGGCTTTTTATTGTCACAAACAAATGTTTATGGGAGTACAGAGCTCTGAGGCTCCCCCCAAAAAGTGTTTATGTACCCCTGGAGTGTTGTAGATGCCTAGATATACACATTAGTGACAGTGGAGAGAATGGGACATTCATACGCAATGCAAAGTGTCAGTAACTGAAAACGGAACGCAAAAAGCCAGAAAATGGCTTGACAGAGGTCAACACTCCATACAAAAAGTTGACAGCAGTATGCATGAACAATTCATAATAATATTAGTCGCATATGCATAAACAGTCATATACATTACAATAATAACAATTACATATATGAATACTGCATAAAACAGCACGTGAGTACTAAAAATAACAAAGGTGCTATGCATGCAAATTAGCACATTGGCACTGTATCAACCTTTTTTTTAGGTAGAGTACACAGTGACCGACAGCAGTGGCAAGGTCATTCAGTGATCTGATGCTTTCTTTGCTAGGCCACTGAACCTGGATGAACAGCAAGTTGAGTGAAGCCACTACAAACAGGGCTCAACACTGAAGTATCTGATTGCTGTAAACCCTCATGGTGCCATGATGTTTATATCTAGAGCATACGGGGGCCGTATCTCTGACAAGGAGTTAACATTGTCATGTGGTAGGGCTTGCAACATTGGTTTTATTACCCTCTGATACTGATTAGAATTTTTTCCGTCACAGGATTTATGGAATAAAGTGGAACCCCGTTCATACGTTTTTCACCGGACCGGAGAAAAAAACGTAACAGCCGGGAAAACGCAACAGTGAGGAAAGCTCCGAAAATGAATGAAAATGTGCAGTTTCAACTATAGACAATTTATCTCCATAGAGTGCGCTTAGGACTTGAAAAAGTCCAGAATGGTGGCTTGCCGTTTTTGCCACGAGCCTGCTTTGCTTTCGGGCCGAAGAGTGCGGCATTCCCCTCTATCTCGGCACGCTTTGAGATGATGCTGTTAAGCGTCGAGGGTGGGAGACCAAGGTCCTTGGCAATGTCGACTCTTTTCTGCGCTGGCTGCCTGTCGACTGCATTTAGTGCATCGAGCTTTTCATCAAGGGAAAGCGCCTTCCGCTTGCGCGACGCCGTCTAAGCACAAGTTCGACGTTCACGAGGCTTAATGCACAATGACGATAGCATGATAGAAGAGGAGTCGACCTGTTCAACAACCATGCGGCGACCGTAAAAGTGAGAGCATTTTTCACGAATGGCCACTTAATGGCGGCCTCTCGAACTCGCGTGCGGCTTCTTGCAGCCAGTTCCATAGCCAAGCCCGGCCAAAACTCGCCAAAAGTCAAAATGGCGGTTGCAGGGCGTTGCCTACTTCAGCCCAGGCGTGTTCGGGGTGCTAAGTTGCGACGTACCATGCGGGAACGTTTTCACAGCTAATACGTAACAACGGGGTTCCTTATACATTGGATCCTATGGAAGCTATGCCGGGACCGGATGAAAACGACGTAGCAGCAAGGAAAACGCAGCAGTGAGGAACGTAACAGCGGGGTTCTACTGTACTTGGAAGATGGCGGCCAAGTTCTAGCCCACCGTGGTTTTATACTGTACGAAGAGTTCCTTGAGCAAAATGTTCAACTGATCACACCGAGTTTCACAAGAGACAAAGTACAGCTACCAGGAGATGAGGTAACAGCTTCGAGACGGATTTCTGCATCAAGGATTATTGTTGAAAGGGCCATTGGGCATCTGAAGAAATAGAGAGTGATGACAGGCACAGTTCGCCACACGCTAATGGACATCTACGACAAGATAATCAATGTTTTAGCGGGGCTGGCAAATCTTTGTCCAGTTCTAACTAAACAAGGTGAGACTGGTAATGCAGTGGTTCCCATGTCGCACATAAAATTCGTACTTTATTTCAGTATTCTCTTTAGAAAGGTGCTTGCTGTATACACTGCTAGCTATTTTAGGCTGAGGGTACCAAAGCAAAACAGTAAGTCGAAGTCTAATAGTGAATGCTTGAAGGTTGTTTACCACTGTTTCACTGAAAATAAATTACATTGTGGTGTAAAACTTTTCTATAGCTGAATTGCTTGTATTGCTTTGAAGCACTAAATTTTTGCGTTCTATTGAAAAGCAGTGATAATGTATTGTATATAACCTTTGCCCTGAAATCTAATTCAATGTTAGTGTATCATAAAGCATGAGGACAAAATACAGGCATTGTTGACAAACCAGCTTAACAACAGCCATTCACTGCCACATGTAGTCAGTATGTATGAGCATGCAGTGTGAGCATGCTTTTGATTACCCTTGTATTTCTCAGCAAACACTGAATGGATAGTGTAGTAACGCTGCAGGCCACATTCATTCTCAAAACAGTTTGTTCATTTCTACACCCTGTTTACTGTGTACCACTAGAAATATATTACATATGCTTAAGGGGGGAAGAGGGTCTTTGAGAAAGTGGTTTTAATATTGGACTTAGCATAATGAAAACTTCAGCTATTATGTATTTTAGTGTGCTGATTTCAAATATGGTGTCCATTTTTGTGTTTATTATGTCGTTTGTTATTAATTCAAGAAATTCGGTCAAATTATTCAGACAACTTTTTGAAAAAACTGGCTACTCAGATTCAAATAATTTTTAAACCAGTGAATTCTACTATCATTAATGCTTGTAATAAGGGTACTTTCGGTGTTCTAGCCCTTCTGTAACCGGTTACAATGTTTTAAGTTCACATATAAGTAGCAAGGAAAAAAGTGATTTTTATTTATGCCGTTTAATATTTTCACAGTTTATTAAGAGTGCTGTTAATGGTTTTATTGCAAGGTTCAATTATTCAGCTTTCAAATAAAACAGAAATGGTGAAAATCGCGCAAACCAAAGCCGGGAAAAGCTTGTCAGCAGTGTGTAGGGTGGTGCAGAAAATGAAACTGAGAAAAACGCAAAAAACGAAATCAAACATTTTGAAGCTGTGTAAGCACATTACAGTGCTTAATTTTCCAAAACAAACAGCTTAGAAGGCGCATAGTGAAAAGTCTGAATCACATTTTTGCCGTTGCCACCGCTTAGCAAGCTGCAAAAATGATTTCGAGGATGCACACTGTATTGTGAAGCAGTCTGTCGATCGCCACCAGATCTACGACCACATCGGTAGCTCCGCAGGCAATGGAGGGTTGGCGTCTACATGCCCGTTCGCTAGCGTCCACATCTTGCGCTAGGTTGCGGAAATTGCTGCTAAACTGGCGATTTTATCATTGGCGTGCTTCGCAATCCTCGCGATCAGCGCTGGGCAGAAATGTGTCTAATCTGACCCGCTGCTGCCAATCTCGCCCGAGCCTGCAATTTGCTCCGTGTCGAAGGCGGACGCCGAAGCTGGTAAACAAGCGCTTATCACGACTGCCGAATTGCACTCCTGTGCCTTGTTATTCCCTTATCCCTCTTCCGATCACATTTAAGTAAAACCATCCTCCAGTTCTCCGTCATCCTCTGCAGCCACGATATGCACCGCGCTCGGAACGAACGCCAGAACGCCTGCCAAGGTCGCGTCATCCGCCGGTTCATGCTCAGGCACTCCGCTGCTGCTGGTTGACATCACTGCCGACGAACTTGTCTTCCACTTACTTTCTGCGGCCTTTTTACGTTTTTTCCCCAAACTTATACGCGCTGCGAACTACCGATAGGGTTTCAAGCCACGGCGGTCTTTTTCAAAATGGCGTCGCAGGACGAGCGCTGAGCCTTCAAAAAAAATGGCGCCGGCCAATGAGGCGTTTGAATTTCGCCACGTGGTGTCCAATAGCCAATAGCATTGCCGCATTTTATATTTTGTTTTCTGTCTTTTCTCGGCGACCAATGGCAGTAGAGCTTTCGTTCTGGCGGGAAAGAAAGCTGAGGCGTTGCTCTTTCAAACGAGTCCAAAGTCGCCTAGCTGCGCCGGCCACTTTTGACGCGACACACGACGCAAAACGGGCATTTTCTAACCTATTTTCGCGAGGTCTCTTGTCAAAATTGCATCTTTGCGAGTTGATTTCTCGTAAACTACGTGGTATTTAGCCATGAAACTTGAAATTAAGATGGAAAATGATGAGACTTATCCAACTATGACCAAATTGAAAAGTCGATTTTTTTCGTGATTTTTTGGTCCCAAAGACCCGCGTCACGCCTTAAGTGCATGAATCGTACGTCATCTGGACTTGTCCGCGAAATACGAGTTTGCAGTTTTCATACATACATTGGCACTAATAATATCCGTACTGTACCGTTTAAAAGCCTGGGAGGGAAATAGGTGTAGTTTTCCTTGATGTATATAAGTGACAGTGACATCTCCACTACTCTTCTCCATTTCAAAAGTGCACTCACATGTCAACCCGAGCGCATTTTCATGCTACGCAATAAAGATTCAGACGAACTGAAAACACTGCAGAGGTCGAGCTAGGCCATACTGAAACTTATGAAGTTTTCTGAGTGGGCTGCACCTATTTTTGTGCTTCTGAAGAAGGACGAATGACTGGATGTGCAGAGATTGCTCAGTACTTGTAAACTGTGCCTGTAGCAGCTAAAAACCTGTATTCAATCCCCAGGGCTCAATAGGCATGAACAAAGCTTTCAGGTGGGATCTATATCCAACAGCATATTGTGAGTGAGCCAGCCTGTCAAAAATGTATCATAAGAGTACAACGACAGTACTTTACTACAAGAAATACTTGTTTTGAATTTCGGTACCCTCATCAGTTTTGCAGAGATGGAGGTTCTTCTGTAGTAGCTGAGTCATTTGGTTCTCTTTTTTATGATATACATGCAAAAGGTACAAACAATTAGGAACACCACAGATCCTTGCAAGAGGGTTTTAAACAATAGAAAAAAAAAACAGGTTGAAATTCAGCAAAAGTAAATTTCTGATGGACACTGCATGCAGCACCTGGCTTGCATTATCAATAGAGCTAGACTGCACGTTTCACTATGGAAAGGTGAAATCATCCTCGACACCCTTTCGCTAGCAAGGACTACAAAGTTTTTTTAAGCAAACCAATTGTGTACGAAACTGCACCAGGCTTGTTACAACACACGAAGTCACAAACGAACAGGTAAAGAGATGAAGTGCAGATGTGCTTCACCTGCCTAGTTCAACAATGACTAGCAAACTAGCTGTCATTCTTGGCCATGCAGCAAAACCATGTCACGTACCGTACAATAATTGTGCATGATAAGACATAGCAAGTGTCATACACAAGTGTAACGGTGATTTTGTATTAAAATTTGCAGATTCCTACTTTAAAATCTGTGACAAATACATCAGTGAGGCCTGTGCAGGTGGACATTAAGCACATGATAGAGCTCAATTATATAATTAGATGATTTATTAGCTGAAATTAGGGGATCGATTTTTATTGTAACTTTTAGGAGCAACAGTGTATTGCAAAACAGAATTAAGCGCATCGACATGGAAGGTGAATCCAGATTTTAAATTTTCTTGACTGGTAATGTGCTTTGAAACATAAAACGTGAATATATACGAAACCTCGTTAAGTTGCCTTTTCCGCACTGCGTGATAATAAAATGGCTTAGCTACGCATGGCATACTCTCTGAAATCAAGTTACTTTCTTCTATTGCATGAAATATACCAGCAGCTTCTGTATATACCGCACAAGAAATGCGAGTGATGGCTTTTTTTAAGCATGCAATGCGGGAAAGCCAATTCAGTGAGTTTTCAAATGTATATATTTGATGTCTACTACAGTCAAATCTCGTTACAGCGAACCTCAGATTAACGATTTTTTCAGAATTACGAACATTTCGAAAATCCCCTTCCGAAGGCCTATGCTATCAATGTAAAAATTTTTCAGTACTACAAACACTCCAAATACGTAGTAAACTCACGCGACACAAGATGATGTATCAACTAATTCACCAGCAATTAAAACTTGACGTTACTAAATATATTTCCTTTTCTAAAGCAAGATCGACGCGTCACAAACATTCTAATACACTTAACGAGAACCCTTTCCATACTGACTGCTTCAAATACTCATTTTTTCCGTTTGCCACTCGTGAATGGAACAACCTAAACCCTTCAATAACTAGCAGCTCATCGTTAGGAAAGTTCAGCGCTTCTATCGAAAGCTCGGTACTTAATAAGCAAATATTTTTGTGTGTGTGTTTTCTGTGTTGCTAATATTGCTTCCTATTCTGTGTGCCTTTTTAATGTTAACTTTGTTCAGGTATACACAGACTACCAGTATAGTTTTCGGAACTATTGCAATGCAACTTCTGTCATGACGCCTATTGTGAGATTAATTTGCCTTGTTTCGATATGGTTATGATACAGTTCATTGTATTTTTGGTTGTATTTCCATATATAATTCCAGTGCCTTTGCTTTACCCTTACTATTAGTTGTCGATTTTACGATCTTCACCAAAATTATGTATTTTTTGAACTGTTATTACTAACCCTATTTTGCCCTCCTGCAACAATCCCAAATGGGTTTAGCAGTATGTATAAATAAATAAATTAACATGCAAGGTGGCGGGAATAGACTGAAATGGGAGGAAATAGAAGAACAGTTAAGGCAGGAGGAATTAATGGCATATGGTTCAGTGGAAACGCATCTTAGAGACATGGAGCAACCACCCTGTAACCCAGACTACACATGGGAATATTGCAATAGAACAGAGGGCAGCAGAAAGGGGGGTAGAATTGGGGCATTCATTCATAAAAGTATGAATTTTCAAAGGGTTAAACTGGGATGCAAGGAACATTTATGGCTAAAAGGAAAAGTGGCAGGGAAGCAAACACTCTTTGGCTTTGTATACCTGTGGACAGGAGCTAATGCCAAAGAGGAAAACAGGGAAATGTTAGAATGTATTGCAAGCGTCATTGATAAGCTAGGAGGACAGGGCGAGATAATTATATTAGGCGACATGAACGCACATATAGAATACCTGGATAGGTACACGGATTCGACAGGAAGCATGCTGCAGGACGTGTGACAGGCATGATTTAGTTGTATGGAACAGTAGCGAGAAGGGAGTCTGCACTCGACGATAGATTATGCACTAATGTCACAGAGGATGTATAATAGATTAGGGGTAGTGAGCATAGATGAAGATGGTTCCAGAAGTCTAGGTAGTGACCACACGCGTATCAAGTTGAGCTTCAGAAGAGAAACCAATGTAGGACTGAAGTGAGATGAACAATCAGAGGGGAATTTTTACTCAGAAAAGCAATTGGAAGCAGGAGCGAAACAAATTGAGAAAGTAATTTTTGAGGATAATGAAACAGAATGAACTTATACCAAATAAACTCGGTTACTGGAGCTAGAGCTAGCTAAGGTGCGAGTAAAGCTAAAAGGGAAAAGACGCAAACCCAATAGTTGGTGGGACGAGGAGGTCAAGAGGGCGATAGAGAAACGTCAGGAAGCATCCAGGAAACACAGATATTCCAAGAAGAGGGGGGAACCAGAAGTTAAAGTAGACAGAAAATTGGACACCTTCATAAAGTGTAGAAGGGAAGCATCCTATTTGGTTAATGAGAAAATTAGAAGAAAGGGTGCCCAATAGATGTTAAAAGTAAATAAAAAGGATAGAAAAGCAGCTCAAAAATTCTGGAAGCATCTAAATGCAATGAGTAATAAGACTAGGCCAGAACAAAGGTTTGTTGTTACAGATCAGGGTATTCGACTAGAAGCGAATGAAGCGATAAAACATATAGGAACAAGGATGACAGAAAAATTTAAAGAAAGAAATGTTGTACATAATTCATCGAAGGAGGATAGACCGGTTACTGCAATAGCTTCACTTGAGCAAGGAGAGTGGGAAAGGGCAGAGAAGAAGGTTCCTAGTGCCACATCAAGAGGACCAGATGGAATCCCGATTATGTTAATAAAGAAGCTAGGGCCAAAATTCAAGCAAACATTAATACAGGTAGTGAATAAAATGATAGTGGATGGGAAAGTCCCCGAAGAATGGCGATTAAGTAGAATGAACATGATATATAAGGGAAATGGGGACAAAGCTGACTTAAGTAACTATCGTCCCATAACAGTGACACCTGTTGTTTACAGGGTGGTGATGCAGATTATAAAGGGTAGAGTGCAGGCTTGGGTGGAGAACGAGGGGGTGCTAGGGGAACTACAAAATGGGTTCCAGAAACAAAGGAGGTTGGAGGACAATCTATTTTCATTGACGCAGTGTACAGAGATTACTGAAAAGGAACACAGATCCCTATGGCTAGCATTTCTTGATATTAAGGGAGCCTACGACAGCGTTCTTCAACAGTATCTGTGGGACATATTGTGGGCACATTGGATGTGGAAGATGGAGTAATTAATCTTTTAAAAGATATATATAAAGGTAACAGAGTGCTCATAAAATGGGAAAAAAATGTATCAGGGCCTGTTGAGACACAGCGGGGGCTTAGGCAATGATGTCCTCTGTCCCCTTTGTTGTTCATGTTGTACCTGCAAGGGTTGGAGACCAAGCTAGAGAGGAGCGTACTAGGCTTCAACCTTTCTTTTTTCAAGCAAGGGGAATGGATTAAACATATACGCGGATGATATAATGCTAATGGCTGAAAACAAGGAAGACTCGCAGAAGTTGATAGACATATGTGGTACAGAGCGAGATAGATTAGGTTTCAAGTATTGTAAGGAAAAATCTGCAGTCATGATATTTATTGAAGAGGGCGGCGAGCATAGAATACAGGAGTTCACGCTAGAAGTAGTGGATGAGTACAAGTATCTTGGGGTGTGGATAAATAACAGTGCTGAGTATCTGACAGAGCATGAAAAATATGTAATGAATAAAGCTAATAGGAATGCAGCTGTCATGAAAAATAGGGCACTGTAGAATTACAATAGGTATGAAGTGGTAAGAGGGATCTGGAAGGGAGTGATGGTCCCTAGCTTGACTTTCGGTAATGCGGTCCTGTGCATGAGACCAGATGTTCAAGCAAGGTTAGAAATTAAACAATGTGGCGTAGGGAGGTTAGCTTTGGGAGCACATGGCAATACACAAAATCAGGGGGTACAGGGTGATATGGGATGGGCGTCTTTCGAGAGCAGAGAGGCTAGCAGTAAGATAGCATTTGAGGAAAGATTGAGAAAAATGGGGGAAAAGCAGTGGGCTAGGAAAGTTTTCAGATACCTGCATATAAAGAATGTTGACACGAAATGGAGAAAGTGAACTAGAAAATTGACAAGCAAATATCTGGACAGCAGCAAGGGGGCAAATCAGCAATTATCAATTAAGAAAAAGCTTAAAGAAACAGAGAGAGCTCTGTGAAAAACGGGGATGCTGACGAAATCGGAACTGGGAACATACCGGACCTTTAAGCAGGAAATTGCCAAAGAAAATATCTATGATAATTGTAGGGGAAGTTCTTTGTTGTTTGAGGCCAGGACTGGAATTTTGCGGACAAAGGCATATAGAGTCAGGTACCAAGAGACAGATGCGTTATGCAGTGCGTGCGGAGAGGAGGAGGAAACGGCTGAACACGATACTTTTCTCTAAAGGGCTTCACCCTACAGTGGAAAGCAGCGGGGCTGATTTATCCAAGGCATTGGGGTTTAAGGACAGTGAAGGGAAAGTAGATTTTAAGCGGGTAGAAGTAACCAAGCAAAGGTTATCTGATTGGTGGCTAAAAGCAAGACGAGTAAAATTTCACAAGCCATGGCTAGGTGGCTTGAGCCACCGCCCAATTTAAAGGGTTCAGCCGTATTCATCCATCCCCCCAGTCAAAAAAAACCGTTGGGTCCAATTGAAGTTTCTAACTGGACCCATTGAACCTAACTGGTCAGCCAACTGGGCCCATTGGACCCAAATGATCAGCCCATTGGACCCATTGGGAACCAACTGGTCAGCCAATTGGACCCATTGGGAGCCAACTGGTCAGCCAGTTGGACTGATGAATCCAACTGGACAGCCCAAATGGTTTCTCTAGTTCCAATTGGACCATCCACTTGATTTTGTACTTCCAGTTGGGTCAAATTGAACATTCCAATTGCACTTATATTCCAACTGGTCAGCCCAATTGTTTTTCCTTGTTCCAACTGGACTACCAAATTGGTTCCCTGCTCCCAAATGGACTGGTCCAACAGATGTCATGCTGTAGTGACGGCAGTCCAGCGGTCAGAAAGATAGCGAAAATAGCTTCCGAACGAAACTCTTTCGGCTGACTTGCGCCCACAATAAACTGAATGACTTGGCGGCGACGAAAGCAACAAGTATGCTGGGAGTCGTCGAACAGAATGCCCACTGTTCTTGGCCGTGCTCAATTTAAAGCTGATAGTGAACTTCGAGATACGGCTCGCAAAGTTACCATAACAGTCTGGAACAGCGCAGAAAAGGCTCCGTCTCGGTGCGATCACTTGAGATAAATTTGTGTGCCAGCAGCTTTCAAGAAAGAACAAACAAACAGTACAAAGATTTGCGGCAATATTGAGTTTACATTGTGAATGAACTTGGCACTGGCGAGACAAGCATTTTCACCTGTTCTTACAAATAAACAAACAGTCACTATTTCAGAAACTGGCAGCTCCGTCATAGCCTCACTCCATAGATCGCCATATTGCAGTTCAAGTTGATCCAGTCAGCCGGTCAACGAGGTTATCCACATTTTCACATAATTCAGAGTACTGCACAAAATAGTCAAATATTAACAATTTATAAACAAAATTGCAATACTTAATTTTAAAAATGTATTAAAAAATTTTGTTGCTGTTAATCACTTTAAAAAGTTTTCCTCTTGGAAAATAAAATGATTCCTCAGTTTCGTATCACCACAACTGTGTTTGTGTCATCACGCGCACAGTCAGCGTGGTCGTGGTGGCATGGTTCTTGCGCACAGTATAGTGCTCTAGGTGCAGTACTAGGATACCTGTGTGCGCGATGTCTTCGAGTGCACCTGATTTTGCGTACGTCAGGTATAAAGACAATATAAGCTGTGCGGTGGTGCCCATCACGGATGTGAAGGACTTTGCACCTGGAAATGTCCAAGACTTTGATTCGCGAATCTATCATCAGGTGAAGCGGACAGATGCCGAAGGAGAAGCAGGCTTTTATCCGGCCCGCATTCTCCATTACCTGCACTTTTCACTGTTAACTTTGTGTGATATGTGTGTGCCTGATGCAAATGTGAGCAAATGTTAATTGTAAAGCTGTTATAGAGCCTACGTCCGCGATCTATGCTTGGAAGCAGAGCACGTGGTCACATCTTTGTGTGCAAAACAATTAATAAACGAACGTAGTTTGATAATGGGAACAGATAAAATGATTGAATCATTTTTCTGCGCGTGGAGGATGGCTGCGGCTTACGCACTTTTTCAGCATTGATGATCTGGATAATACAAATCTTCTCGAGAATACATTTATAAAAGTGCTGTATTTGCAGCGCAGGACTCCTGGAATGCAGTATATTGCATTTTGCTATTAATTTGATCACATTGCATAATTAGAAATAAAACATAGCAGGTTCCTGTGATGTTTTATGAATCGCCAACAACTGAACAAAAACAAGCATTCTCATGATGCAGTTTTCATGCCGCACAAATTATTGTTTGTGTTGTGACTGCTTGTATCAAAACTCACGCAGTTACTGCATTGAAGGCTCACCCATAACTTGATTCCACAAAGAGCAGCTTAATGGATTTCGTTTTAGTTTGTTCACACATTAAATCTTATTCCTTGTTATTTGCTTTTCGGTCTGTAGATTCTCTGCAGTAATGCAATCTGTGTCGTGCTTCTATTTAATTGCAGGGAGCTCGAAAGAGAAATGAAGTCTTCCAGCTAAGCTGCAACAAGATTTGTTTCAGGACTATTTCTTTATTTATTCATTCTTATACCTACATGCCCATGGGGCATTATTGTAGGGAAAGTATTTTCATGCAGATACCTATAATAAAGTGCTACAGTTAATAGACTGCTTGCCTCGTGACTGTTTAATAGCCATCTGGTGGCTGACAATCAGAGCAGCCCAGTGAGTATCGGCCATAGAGTGGACCAGTTGGTTTCGCCCAACTGGAATAGTGAAATTGGTTTCGGCCCATTGGAATATTCCAGTTGGTTTTGGCCAATTGGAATAGTCCAATTGGTATTTTCCAATGGTGTCGAAAACACATTTGGAAATTTCCAATTGGAATCCAATGGGTTTTTTTTTTTTTACTGGGCATCCATCCATCCATCCATCTACCTTTAAAATTACAGAGGTACCTTACCTTTTTCCAGGCACCGAAAGTATAGAGGAGGCACTGTTGAACCTGGGTGTTTGTCCACTGAGCGCCTGTTGCGGAACGCGGTCCGCAAACGCTCATCTAAAAGCGTCGTTCGCGTTTTTGATTTAGCGTGCGCAACCGTCTTGCGTGTTGCGTACTCTTGCGTGTTGCGTACGCAAAAAAGGCAAACGTTATGCTAAAACTGTCTAATATGACTCACCAACTCGCCGACCAGTATAGCCAGAGAGTGGACTTGGCTTGTGCGCAAGCTGCTTCATGTCAGCGCCGAGGTCCTGGACAAGATACGAGAAGTTTCGTCAGGTTCCCGCGACTTTTCATGACGCACCAGCAGGCATTCAGATGCGCAACGCGGAAGCTCACATGCTGCGACAACAATTCAAGTAGCACCTGAACTTTCGCGAAGCTGACCACGACTCCGCACCCGCACGGAGAGTGCGTTGTCTGTTACAAACAAAGGTATGTACGTACCACAGGTCCACGTTAATCGTCCTTTGTCCTCGACTGCGACTACAGAATGGACAACAGCACAGGCTAGATCCTACTACACTAGCACTTGACAGTGTAGTGACTGCATCCGATGCACCGACATGGATGTTCGAGTCCAGTGCCTTGGGAGTCGCCCGAGACGACGCGAAGCGTCACACCACGCCGTCGCAGGCTGCGCGGCAGTCGATGAAATAAATATTTTCCAACCACACTCTCAATTGTGTGGTACACCACACGCCAGACATGCACCTAGAGGAAGACTCGGCAGTATTAAACAGAAACCACGCTGACCACGCACTCAAACAGCCCTCAAACACGTGCTGCATAACCGAGGCTTGTATGCATGGAGGAATGAAAACTCAGGAGAGGCCCTTTCCACCACAACAACATGGGAGAAAAGAGTGAAGGAAGTCACGTGGTTTTTCTCGCTCCAGAGGCCATCTTGTCCGGGCAGCTTAGCAATAGCATCGTAGTTGCTGTTTACAAACCGGGCGGCAGCAGCCGATCACGGCGTACCATTTGAGGTGCGGCGTTGGCGTACTTTCTTTAACTGCTCGAGTTTATGTTTTTGGTGGTGCCCACAGGCTGACGTTGACGGCGTTCAACCACATCTTAGTGCAAAATTAATGCGTGCCCGGTTTTGAACGCTTTCGGCGACAACCATTCAACGACGTCTACTGCAGCGCTGCTCGGAGCCGTCGGGAGACCGCCGCTGTTCACTAAAATGAACATTCGCACCGTTCGTTCACCAGTGATTCGAAACGGCGTGCACTACAGAGCGGTCGTCGGCGTATTGCGCGAACGTTTCGTGTCTTGTGCGTGCCGTGTGCTATTCGCGCTCCCGTTTCGGTCAGCAGTGAAACCTCGTTGCTAGTTATGCTTGCAGCACTCCAGCGATTGCAACTGGTGTTGGTTATAATATGGTATTTCTGTTTTTCGACGATTGCGCTTGTGTGAGCGGCGGGGTTCATGACATCGGCGGAGAGCGATATTGTAAAGGAAACAGCTGCGCTCGCTTTGTTCTTAGTATATATAAACATTGTTGCATGCCTGTTTGAAGTGTCGTGCGAGCTATTTGCCGTTGGGACGTGCCGGGCTCAAGTGTATTCGTACATATCGAGGTCAAGTCTGTATTTCTGGTCGCGCGCTGTTTTTAAATCCGTTTCCTGTAGCAGGTTCAGCAATTGCTTTGTTGAGGTCTTGGGAAAGAAGTGCGAAAAAGGCGAAGTTATGGCTGTGAGCTTCCACTGTAATTAAGCTCGAATTGAATTTGGACGCATTTTCTCATGCGTTTATTTTGCCCATGTCCTATGACAGTGTCATTTGTGGTAAAAAGTACTCAGTAAAATGAGAATGCACATGTGCATTCAATTTCAATGATGCCTGTGGTTATGCTGAAGAAAGATAATTTGATGTGTTCAATACATTGACTTTCATTTTCTGTATGGTGGATCACAAGTAAATTGTGCTACTCTGCAGTGACATTACAAGCTAGTATTTCAACAACTAGAGAAAATTTATGTGTACAGCTGCAGATGTACACGTTAAACATGAAACACAGCATTGAAATAATGCACAGCACTGTGAAACCTATACTGAAACCACTGGGTACTCCTGAACTTCTAGAAGCGTTCTGAAAAGTTACGGTCATGTATCTTAATTATCATGCGCTAAACTAGATCTGTGGATGTAAAACCTGCCACGTGGCAATGCTAGATGGTGGATTTATGGATCATTGTTAAAGCGGAGAGGAGGGGGCTGTCTCATTCGAAACATGTATTTCTTGGAATTTTTTTGTTGAGAAATAGGGGTTCGGCACGCAGTTTTCCTATGTAAAATTTCAAACTTTTTGATTGGGATGACATCCCCCCCCCTCCCCATAAATCCTCCCCTGCCGTGCTGCTATAGGCACTGTCGGTACTGTCTGTCTGTCACCTCTATGAGTGGCTCTTGAAGTTGTGGATCAAACGTCATTGTTGGCACGGTCATCATTATGAACATGTTATGCTCCTAAGTTTTGCATTCATTCATTTTGCGAGAGGCTTTTATGTGCTGAAATTCGGCTGTGAGTATCCGAGGGTGTACGCGAACAGGACTGCATCAAGATTTTTGTGATTTATTGGTGACTTTCAAGATTCGTCTGTGATCTGTGTGTCGGTCCCGCAAGCAGCCACAGTGTGCTTGGTTGTGTTCGGCGTTCGGGCGTCAACACGGCGTCCACTCCGGGGAATCCGCATCTGTGCGAAGACATGGGGAGAATGGAGTAGATCTCGGCACCGAAATGCAAGTAAGTGAAGAGAATACGGATAACGAGGAAGGCTTGCACGTTCCGGAGGGAGAAGAATGGAAGATAAAACCTAGACGCAAGTACGTTTCTGAGCCAGAAGCTGAGAGACAAAAGAAAGCTAGCGAAGAGCGAGCAGCGGCACAGCTGGTTAAGAAAACACTCAGAGAAGCTCGCACCTCGGTCCAAAAGGCTCAACCTACACTGAAGGGATGGGCCAAAGTAGTAATCCGTCCTCAGGGCAGCATCGATAAAATCACTCAGGGATTTGGGCTCGCCGAGCTCACAGATGTTACAGCAGCCACCGCTGGTCTGACAGATGAAGCAATGCGCGGGGACCAAATAACAGTCAATTCTAAGAATCATACCATTATGGTGTCCACTGAAAGTGAAGAGAGAGCGAGAAGATATCAGGCCATACAGGTTCTCAAGTATACGGGAGGAGAGGCTAAGGCACTATCGTACCTGGCCACTCCGGAGACCTTCGGCCGAGGCATAATTCATGGTATCCCCGTCGGCATAACGGGTTCTGAAGTGCTCAGAATACGAAATTGCTCAGGTAACCCGACTATTGCATCAGCCAGCAGGCTTTGAGAAGGATCTGGAACAATTCTGAATTTTGTGGAGGAGAAAATGCCATGGATTGTAAACTTCAAGTCAACTCCGCTGAAGTGCCGCCTCTTTAAGAAAAATTATCAGGTGTGCACAACCTGCGCACGTTTCGGGCATAGGGCGGATGTGTGCCCGAACCTGGACACACGCAAATGCAGGGGATGTGGCATGGTTAATCCTCTGAGCAATCACAGATGCACTCCTAGGTGCGCACTGTGCCTGAGACAGCATCAACTGGGGGACAAGAATTGTCAAAAAATCTACAGGACTCCGTACCTTGTGCGGCGCAAGCAATGGGAAAAGAAGCTATGAGAACAAAATAGCCTACCCAAAGCAGGACATATCCCCCTACGTAATAGGTTTGAAAGCCTGAGAGCAACGAGGGGAGGATCGCAGTCAAACTCGAGAAGCAGGTCGCAATCTGCCGCTAGAGAAAACACGGTCGTAAAGATTACTATCCCAGGGAAGACTGATAGACTCCCAAGACAAGTTGAAACCCAAGCCTAGGCTACACAAGACCCCTTCGAGGACAAACGTTGGGCAAGGTGCAGCGAGAACAGACCCGGACGACCCCTGGGGACTGAAGAATGCAGCACAGACAACCAAGCGTAACAGTAAGCTCTCTCAGGTGGCAGGGCAAAGCCTAGAGGAAAAACTAGATCAATTGACCAGGGAAAATCATATGCTACTCATGAAACTGGAAAAAATTGAAAAGGAGAATGCAGAGCTAAGGCTGGTGGTTAAGCATTTAGAAGAGCTAAATTTAAGGGGACCCCTCCGTCGGCAAGTGAGAAAGAGGAGAGCGAGGCCTTCCTAGTAAGAGGAGGGCTAAAATGATAGGCTGAGCAGACTTGGACAGGCTCGGGGCAGACATTAGGGCCCTGAAGGAATCGGTAGATAAGAATGGAGAAAGGCAAGAGAACTTGCAAACCAAAATACTAAGTATTGAGGGAAGCCTAGGCTGGCTCATGCGCACGCTTCACGAGGAGGGGGTCATTGGAGCAGCTAGGGGTAGACACAACGACGAACAGAAATAAGAGCGGGAAAGCTACCGGCTGCGTCGTCTGGCAGTGGAACTGTCTAGGATACCCGGGCAAGAGGGGAGTCTTGCAACAAATCCTTACTTCACATGCAACTCCCCCATTAGTGATTGCTCTCCAGGAGACCAACACGCAAGAGGCTGGTCTCAAAGGCTACAGATGCTTCCCGGGTTCCAAAGGGGCAAAAGCCAGTCGTCACTCTGGTCGAGCATAATACTGCTTTCACGCAACATCCTATGGACGGGGAGATAGAGGCGGTTCTAACTGAAATCCACTCCGGCAACCAGGAAAGGGAGAACCTTTTTGTGCTTAACATCTAAGCTCCCCTAGGCAGAGGGAGGCATCCTTCACCCCCCTCTTTAAAAAGGCACTTAAAATTGCGGGAAATAGCAAGCTCCTCATATGCGGGGATTTTAATGCAAGGCATCCGGAATGGGGCTATAACACTCACTGCACCAAAGGAAAAAGACTCCTAGAGGCCATCCTAATCAATAGGATGTCTATCTTAACGGACCCGACGGCTCCCACTAGATCTGGGAATAGCATCAATAATGACACGTCACCAGATCTTACTCTAGCACATAGATGTGGCAATGTGGAATGGAGGAACACTGGAGAGAACTTCGGAAGTGACCATTATGTGCTGAAGATCACCATTGTTTTCAACTGAAGGGCTCACAAAATCAGCACAAAAATCACTGACTAGGATAAATTCCGAGAAATTAGACAATCCCTGGAAGTTAAACCTTGGCCTACTTTCAAGGCATGGCAGAGGGCACTTAATAAAGGCCTAAGGGAAGCAACAGATACTATTCAAGACACCCCAGCGGTGCCCTGACTGGACAGTCAACTAGCCAATCTCGTGAGAAAGAAAGCGGATCTGGAAAGGGAATTGAAAATCCAACGATGGAATCGCAATATTAGGAGAGAAATTGCGAGACTGACCAAAAGCATAGAAAAGTATGCCGCTGATCTGTGCGAAAGGAACTGGATGGAGATGTGCGATGAACTTGGACCTAATATGAGTCTATCCAAAACTTCGGCCATTCTAAGGTATATGGTTAAACCAACCGAATCCAAGAGGGAGACCAGGCTAAATCAAACAAAATCAAGTATAACTTTAAAGGGAGTAATGAGGACCTGCTAGATAAGATTCGCAAAACATATGTTTTTCAAGACCCAGGCTCTCCACTACCGGAACATGAAGGCGGGGAAAATAGAAGCATTGATTCTTCGTTCGAGGTTGCAGAGGTGCGGGCAGCATTACAGGACCTGAAAAAGAAATCGACTCCAGGCCCTGACAGCGTCGACAACACCACTCTGAAGAACTTGGATGATAATTCTATCTCTTTTCTACCAGAGCTAATGAAGATTTGGGACGAGAAGGACTTACCGGAGGAATGGAAAGTCTCTAAATTAGTACTTATCCCTAAGCCAGGCAAAAGTCTTCATCTAAGCAACATGCGACCCATCTTTCTGACGTCTTGCTTGGTCAAGCTCATGGAAAAGGTGGAGCAGACAAGTCTTGCGCTACATAAAAAGCGAGGGACTCTGGCCTGTTGAAATGATAGGTTATAGACCACGTCTTTGCGCACAGGACGTTATGTTAAGGCATAAACATGATATACTTGATGATCCCGAAGGAACTAAAGGGGTCAGGGCAATCTTAAGACTGGATCTTACAAAATCCTTCGATAATGTGGAGCATAGAGCGGTCCTTGAAGGCCTCAGGTCCTTGAAGGCATCATTGACATAAATTAAAAACAGGAGGGGCCCTAAAATACTCCCCTGAGGGACGCCCGAAACTACTGGTTTAATTGCCGAGCGTTGTCTTTGAATATCGACAAATTGTGTGCGATGCTGTAGTAAGAAGACATTAAAGAAAGAACTTTGCCGCGAAAACCGCAGTATTAAATCTTCTGAAGCAGGATGTGGTGATTGATTAGATCAAAGGCTTTTGTGAAATCTAAAAAGATGCCTAACACGATATTTTTATTTTCAAAATTCTGTAATACCAGCTTCTTTTGAGCAAGCAAAGCTAACTCGGTTGATTTATTTTTTCAGAAGCCATACTGAGCTGGAGTTAAAATTTTGTTTTTTAGAAAAAGCCATCAAGCGTAGAATTTATTTTTTTAATCCTTCGGAAATGACAGGAAGAATAGAAATAGGACGATAATGTGATAATTCATCTCGGTTGCCTTTCTTATAGATCACGGTAACCCTTGCGCATTGCATGTTACGAGGGAACAGACGGAACGACAGGCAGGCGTTAAAAATGTGCATCAAATAGGATGCTAATACATCAATAACATATTTAACTGGTGTGATTTGAAGAAAAAGAGCATCACCTGACTTGCTATTTCTGAGCGATACAAATGCTGCAATAACTTCATCAATAGTGACGGGCTTCAAAAACATACTGTGGCCGGTACTTGGTTCCATAGAAGTGAAATTAGCAGCGGTGTTTTGTGCCTGTGCAACGGAAAGGAAGTCATCATTAAAGGCATTGGCTAGGTCAACCCCGGTTAATTCTACATTATCTAACGTTGCTTTCGAGGCTATTTCAGGTGTCTGGTCAGAAGACTCAATATCCTCCATATGTCTTTTGATCGGCCAGCCGAGGAGTTGAAAAGATTTTCGTGATAACTCCTTCTCGCGGCACGTAGTTCTTGTTGACAAAATTTTGGTACTCTTTATAAAGTTTTAATGTGTTAGCTTTGCTTGCTCAAAAGGAGCTGATATTAAAGAATTTTGAAAATAAATATATCGTGAAATCTAAAAAGATGCCTAACACGATATGTATTTATTTTCAAAATTCTGTAATATCAGCTCCTTTTGAGCAAGCAAAGCTAACTCGGTTGATTTCTTTTTTCGGAAGCTGTAGTGAGCCAGAGTTAAAATTTTGTTTGTCAGAAAAAGCCATCAAGCGTTGTAGAATTAATTTTTCGAATCCTTTCGAAATGACACGAAGAGTAGAAATAGGACAGTAATTTGATAATTTATCTCGGTTGCCTTTTTTATAGATCACGGTAACCCTTCCATGTTATGAGGGAACAGATAAGATATAGTAAAACACCTCAGTGGCAATATAAAATACATTTTGGGGTTAAAGCAAGAGCAGTATTATTGGTTGATATCAAATGGTCACACCCAGAGCATGCATGGATACTGTAACAATATAATGTGAATTTAATCCTAGAACTCCGTGAGCAGCCCCCCTTAGTTATCACGAATAGAGAACCCGAGAAGGAAAAATCATGTATGAATTCCGAAACAAGCAGTCAGCCACTGACTACTTATAAATGCCAAAAGGAACATGGAGTGAGCTCAGTAAAATGGAAATTTAACAGACGAAAGAGGAGTGCACAGTTTAGCGTCAACAATTAGTGCACATGGCAGCAAACAGTGAGGAAAAAATTGAGAGGCATACTCGTGAAAAGTGGCACTATGATGAAATAAATGAATAATGCAAACAAAAATTATACCAGCAAAGCAAGCAAACTGTCAAAAAGTAAGAAATATGCCATATGAAGCTGGTTTAATCGCAAAAAAGGAGGCTAACGAGCAACAGTACAGCATCAAGATGGCAGAGAACGGCAAAATAAAGTGCAGCCTCTTCAAGATGAAACAGGCAAAATGTGGTAATTATAATGCAAAAAAGAATTGGAGGTACAACTCTTTGTTCAGAGTATAATAAATTAATTAATACAGGCCACTGATGGCTCAAACGTGTGAAATGCCATGAGTAAGCCGAACAGTTCTGGAAATATACAAGCGCTCTAGGAAAAAACAATCCAAGAAAGCAGGAGCAGATCAGGATGTTGAAGGAAACTATCTAGAAGGTGGCGAAGCATTAAAATACATTAGAGAAATTATAAGCTGAGTCATTTAGAAGCGACCTTGGGTCAATTCCTTGGAATAGAAATGCAGCAAAGGCAAACATAACAAAAAGGAGGCTTGATTAAAACACTCCTTACAGAAAAAAAGCTGGCAAAAATATTCCTAGCTACACAACAGCAGGAATGGATAAAATTCAAATCAGGATAATATTGGACTTAAGGTAAGAAATAAGAAAGCTTCACTAAAAGCATATTGGAAAAAGTCATATCACAAATTCCCGATAGATGGTGACACAGCAGAATGAATTTGATCAACAAATAAAAATAAAAAAACGACAAGTACAATACTATATACTATGTGCCAATTACAATGGGGTTCATTGCTTGCAGGTTAGCAATGCAAGCACTGTATAAGATTAGAAGTGCAAGCAAGAAATGAAAATTATGAGGTATACTGGCAGAACCTGAAATTGAGTTCAGAACTGGCATGTGCTTAAGTGATAGCGTGTTCATGCTTACACTCGTATAGCAACAGCTACGGCAGAAATCAGGTTTCGACACAGCATTCTTGGACATCAGCACATGCCCACAAAAATGGAAATAGGAAGCTCACATGCTCAAAGAAGGCTTTGCATCTTCGTGGGTTGCGTCTGGTCGAGGTTGTCATTTTATGCTGCGTCGGCGTGTCGGGGCCGGCGTCTTCGTGCGGCATGGCCATTGGAGGATCTTTGGTGTTTCGTTCGGATGGCTGCATAGCTCGGCTTGGCGACACAAAGCGCAAGGCTGACGGCGATGGTGAGTGCGAAAGGCGGTTTGGTGAGTACTCTTCTTGACGCAAGTACTCGTCGATTTCTTGCGTATGTTGGTCGAAGCGTGGTTGTGGTGCGTCAACGGCAAATATTGAAATGCAGATAGACGAAGGATATGTATACAAAGTACAAGCATAAAAGGGAAGTATAACTGCTGTAATAATAAAGTATAGAACAAAAGGGGTTGAATAAGAATAAAGTGCTGAGAGGTAGCTGGAAAGCAGTAATGGTGCCAGGGCTGTTTTGTGAATGTGGTACCGCACCTTAGGTCAGAAGCACAATCAGGGCTAGAAATGAACTGGAGAGCGGCTGGGAGATACGCAATAGGCACTCGCATACGGCAAAACCACAAACGAGGTAGTGCAGGGGGGACATGGGCTGCACATCATTTGAAGAAGGGGAAA
Source organism: Amblyomma americanum (assembly GCF_052857255.1). Classification (NCBI taxonomy): domain Eukaryota; kingdom Metazoa; phylum Arthropoda; class Arachnida; order Ixodida; family Ixodidae; genus Amblyomma; species Amblyomma americanum. Next base: position 97,989,445 of record NC_135499.1, on the reverse strand, counting down.
GGCAGAATAAAATGTGTGAAAAACAGCTGAGGAAGATGGACAAAAATTTAAGGGTGGCCAAAACATCCTAGTATAATTCGTACAGAAAGGTGTTGACTAACGGTGAAGAAAAGGTCTAGAAAACTAAGCAGTATGTATAAAGGAAACAAAAATAGAGTAATGTATAACTGTAAATGCAGGGCCAAAGAGACAGAGATTGTGAACTGGATCAATTCGATGAAAGAGGAGCAGACTCTGAACTTGTATAGAAGAAGGTAAAAAGAATGCAGAAATAGTCCTTCTCTCATAATTTAACAGTCAGTGCCCTACTGCTTAAAGCAAAATAAGGACGCCTTAAGACATGCAGTTGCAGAAGGAAATGTGGCCCAAAACGATGACTTACAAGGGTACGTGGCTTTGAAATCACAAAAAATGGTTGAAAAATAGAATTTTTAAAAATTGCCGTATATGCTTTATGCCTCATTTTTTTCGTTGCTGCAGTAATTTTCACTGCTGAGTTTTATAGCTCAAATCGGCCAGGAGGTACTCTAAAAAAATTGTTTCGTGAATCCCGGCTGCTCTGCACTGTAGGAAAACACTCGAACAATGGCCGCGTTTCTGCATTACGGTTCCCTACCTAGATACTCGCCTTGCAGAGCAGAATTCTTCACAGCTGTTTTATCTATATTGACTATTTGTTTTATTGCACTCCTAGGACTATAATGCAGGTCAAGACATTGTTTGCTTTTTTTTTATTTTAAATTTCATGTATAAGATTTTTTTCCACTCTAGATATGTGAACAGACATTGCATCGCAAAAATTCGAAACCATAACTTGTGCTTTGTGAAAAAAAATCATAAGAATGTCTTTACCTGTAGCATGCCAAAAGGAATGTAACGACTGTTGAACAGTCGTTTTGCACATTTTCTTAACACTGCAGCCTTTTCACAAGATTCAGAGGGAAATATATATATATATTGGAAAACAGTTTTCTGAAGATATGACAGTAACATTTTGTGACAGTAATAAAAAGTTAATTATAATATGCTCAATACATCAATAAAAAATCAATCAAGTACGGCTTGGGAGTAAATGTAGATAACATGAATGCATCTACGGTTAACATTAGTAAGAAATGGTTGGAAGCTTAAAAGCAGAGCTGTGACCTAATAATAGAAGTTTAGGTTTCAAAGTTGATATAGCCTAACAGAATACCTCGGCACTTTGAGGCGCAGCTAACATACACTCACTTCCACTCAAGCTTACGTCCACTCACACTCGCAACTCATTTCTGTTCGCTCATGCTCACATCCACTCATTCACACTCAGAACCATTCACACTCACGCTTACTCACCATGAAGTTTGTTGTGCATGTTTGCATGCAAGTGGCATCCCTCTAGAATTTTCTTTTTCCCTTGTTTGCTGACAACAAAGGGGATGAGGGATTCACTGCCGCGGCCAGCAATGCTTGTTGGTAATGTGACCTTTGTTCTGGTCACCTCGATGTAGCCCGATGGGTGTGCATACCCAGCACAGATGCAATGATGAGCCGCCCAGGGCTTCGTAGAACTCTTAGGCCAATTTTTACAGTTTCGATGCGGAAAGGAAAGGGGCACTTATTGCACGTTTTCTATTGCCTGAACCTATGTTACACACACATGCTCCCATGCTTGCTCCTGAGACGGTGAGCGTTTTACAGGTAATAGCATGAGCTAAAAGGACGAGTTCTACTGTTGGCACACAAAGTGTTCTGTGTGCAGGGGTGTGCATAAATTAAAGGGTGCCACTAAATGGCTGTTCTGCAAGATGGTTTAGCAGTTACGGGGAACAGCATCTATGTTTCAATAGTGAGTGTACCTTGACAATGACACATCCGCGAGTCTGCACGAACATGTTAGATGCACGTGACAACTATGAATATTTCTCGTGGCATGGAAAATCACTTTTTTCTTTAAGATCACATGCGTGTCTCCACGGAAAGCTTTTATATGGTTTCTGTGGTGTTTAACAACCCAAAGCAACTCGGTCTATGAGGGACAATGTACTGAACGGCTCGAGATAATTTCAACTACCTGTGGTTCCTTAACATGTACCGACATCACACAGTACACAGGCCTCTAGCATTTCACCTTCGCCCCCAACAAAATGTGATGGCCACAGCCAGGATTGAACCAGTGTTTTTCGGGCCACGAGCTGAGCACCATATCGAGCGAGACACCCTGGCAGCTCCATGAAAAGGAAAATGGTAGGAATGGACCTTCTAACCAGCAGTGAAAATTTGCCCTATGAAGAAAGAATGCAAAGGGAAGTGGCCACTATCAATCCCTTTAGAATAGCCTCCCGGGATTTGTCATGGATCTCTCCGGAGAACACTCGGACCGAAAGAATGGATTAGGCGACGGGTGTACCCACACAAGCACACATTTAATACACCCTACGCGACACGCACACTAGAACACAAATTTAACAAAACTAACACGAAACACAAATACCATAAATACACACGACCCGGGCAAACTACTATAAGCGTCTAATGCAAGCATTCTACTATTAGCGGTCGGCGTTCGTGCTCACGGTTCGTTCGGTGCGGCTGCGGCGTTGTACAGATCCAGTAGCCGGCGTCGAGGCAGCGTTCGACGTGTTTGGGCTGGCGTCGCTGGCGTCGTCGCTCGCTGCATCGTACAAGCTCCCGGTCCAAGCGCCCGTGGAAGTGATGCCAGTGTTGTTGGCATTGGGGGCACCACCCGGATGGGTGGCAACAGCGCTGGAGACACCCCTGGCCGTAGCAGGTAGTAGTGTCCTCCGTTGACTCCCCAAAACGGGCTCAGGCACGGCAGGAAGTCCACGATGCGATGCCGTAGAACGCGAGCTCACCGGAGCAGTAGCCGGCGTCGCTCTCTTCTAGCCGATGTGTGTCTGACCCGCCGGAGCCTCCGCTTCTCTGCTGTTCCCCCAGTGCTTCACTCTCACTCGCCCTTTTATAGCCTCGGTGTTAGTCCACGTAAGCCTTGTCGTCTTCTTCTCTTCTCCACCAATCATCTCTCTCCATCTCACCGAATGCTTCTCCACCAATCATCTCTCTCCACCTCACCGAATGCTTCTTCTTTATTCTTCGGTTTATTCGTGTCGTCTTCTTCACACCTTTTTCCTTTAAAATTCAATTTAGGCTCCTTAATATATATGACAGGCTTACTTCATCTAGCCAGATCAGGTGTGCATGACTGATGTGCATTGTCTGCGCTGCACTTTGATCTCACTCAATGATGCTTAAAGGGGCTCTGAAACACTGCTTGAATGGATGCCGGTTACACTTCAGATGGATTCTTTATGTCACAGAGATGCTTACTCAAAAAGAATTATGAGAATCGATGCATAGGAACAGGAGTTATTCAATGAAGAAATTTCAAAATACAAGCAAACAAAATGCTGCCCTCAACTCAATTTTCGCGCAGCTTCCCATTCCCATTTCACTCTCCTAATGATGACACTTAGGGCAACCAATCAAAACAGCCTATCTGGGCACGTCGCGGAAGTTTGCACTCCATGGCTGCCTGTTCTCTGCAACTCGTTCTTGTCAAGGCTGGCAGCACTATTTGCATAGTTACAACAACCATGTGAATGCCCAGCTGGCCCAGCAATGCTTCATCGTCACGTCGACGGCGCAGAAGGGAACACTGATCGTGACGTTCCCCAACTTACGGATCCGAATGCGATCCGAACTGGATCCGAATTCGAGCACGAGATACTGCAACGGTGTGATGGCCAGTGCAAGATATCATACACATTTAGCATAGCGTGTACTGCTACTGTTTACCGCCTAGCATGGTACGTCGCTCCTTGCACGCTGGTTGGTCACGACGAGCAAGGAGCGCACGCTGTTGACGGGAACGTGGCGTCACCTGGCACCGCCGCCCGGTGATCCTCCACAAGCTGACGATGCACTCTGCTAGATGTGAAACGAACGGCTTTTTTTTTTTTGCATCCTTCCTTGGAACTAAAACGAATGCTTATAGAGTGCAATGGCTTGATCGGATCGATTTTGCAAAGCCGTTCTCAGATATAGAGAGTAGCCATAGATGTTGTGTGCAAGGTCATGGGATAGGTCCAAAGCCCTTCGATGCAAAGTGTAGCCAGAGCCTCTGGTGGTGTATTTTTGTTTACTTGCTTTACAGCTCTTTTATCTAAGGCCAACCAGTTCAATTTATTGATGTAATATAACACACAAAACTTGACGAAACATATTTCTAGTTATAAACCCAATTTACAGTTTATTTACTGTTTGTTCAATCATCAAGCTCCCACCAAGTGATGTCATATCCGCTGCTAAAAACCGCCACTGTACGGTGACACCGTCAGTGCCATGAATTTGTTTTTGTGACCTAATTAAACTATTAAAAACCGGAGTATATGTGGTACAACCGATAATAATAGCACCACTATAACTCATTCTATACAACCAAGGGGCAAAACAATGCACTGATTATATGTTTCGGGGCCCCTTTAAGAAACAGGCCACATATTCTCGCTTGAGGTTGGTGTGTGCGGAGGCCCTGTGTGTATTTGAGTGGGCATAGGAGGTACTAACATTGCACCTAATTATTGTCCCGCTGTCCATTGCATCAATGGCAAAGAAAATGTCATTTGTGAAAAAATATGTTGCGCAGCAAACATGTCAGTATTATCGCAAGGCATTCCCTGTAAAAACTGTCGTGAGGAGGCTATGCGCATGAGTTGTACATTACCGGAAAAGGTCTATTCCAGAAGTTATACCATATATATCATATTTCAACCCCAGGGCACCTCCTGTTAGAAAGTGAGCAAATTCAGCAGTTCATGTACAAAGCAGTTCGATTTCTAACAGAGGAAACTACAGGAATTCAAAATAGGAAACTACACAACGTAAGGCCAGCACAAACAGAAACTGATAAAAAATGAAAAAAAAAACTTCAAAGCAATCGCTGTATCTGGTTCAAAGAATTCCTCATACTTAGGGCCCTTTGCTCTTGTTCAAGAAATCAATGGGTAAAAATCGGCCGATATATTTTAGTTCAAATTCAGGTACAAATCAAGTTATTCAGCAAAAATTGTCAGAATTGAGGTTTTTTTCGGGTCGAATTTTTTTTTTTGCAGCAAACAAAAATTTACCATAAGCGCTCACCTTTGTGAAGAACACAAAATGGCCCAATCTTTGCTCAGTTTTTTATGAACAATGCAAACCGACAGGTTGCACAGGAAAAATTGTGAACTAGATTCGAACTTTTTTTCATCTGTTAGTTATTTCTTCACATAAACTTTTTCAATCTCCTATGCAGCACTTCATGTGCAAGAAGGACATTATGAAAATGATCACTAACCACCATAGAGGGTATTTTAAATGAGCAAAAGCCCTGAAGCAGGACGTCAATGACATGGACAACACTTTATACATGATGCCAAATAAGTTCCAGGTCAGTTCCTGTATTTAGTTTACTTTTTGAACATATCCTTAAATTAAGTCACGTTGTGAATAACAAGTGGAGGCTTGCGTGAAGTTGCCTGCATCTAGACAGAGGGTGTGACTGAAGGGTGGGACAACAATACAGGGGGCTCCACTATGCCGGCCTGCCATCCTTGCAATTTTTGCAAAGCCCCTCTCTCCTTAGTATCCTGCTCTTTTCTAATATTTTTGGCCTTTTTTTTTGCTTCTTTCTCGGTATCGGCGGTTAGAACAGTAGCGCTCACTTCCAGATTAGTTTTAAGTGAAATGGAAAATGTGGCCACTAGCTTGATTCTTTTTGCCTCGACCATTTTGAGAATTTTTTACACATTTGTTAATAAATTTCTGCTTATATTGTGAAAGGTTTGTTTTCATCGTACTTTTACAATCGTATAAACTCAAGCCCTCATTAAAGTTCATCCTTCAAAAGCGACTTTCTCCATGCTCAAAGCTGATCAATAAGCTCATTTGCAATAATGACTCCAATGAGCACATGCCACGAGGGGTGCAGAACTGCACTCAGCAGCCATAAATGCACATGCGAAATCTGACAAGAAAACATGGTTTTCCAGTCGCTGTGTTGCTACTGTTTATTGCATCCAATGCAGTCAAGAAACCAACCAGCAAATTAATGATGGTTGTTGTTAAAAGTGGTAGGTTGTTTGATAGGCTCAATCCTGTTAAATGACAAGATGCTTAGGTGGGCAAAGCAACTCAGAGGTAATGCCAGAGTCACTTGTGTGATGATGGTGCGGCCAGGAGGTAACATGGAGAACTCAAATTCAGCTTCGTTCCGGAGACTGCAGAAGTAAAAGAATAATAAGCGAAACCAAAAGCACAGTCATGTGCAACTCAAACGGCTTACCAGGGGTCAGAAGACCAAGGCATTTCACAAGGAAACATGCAACGCACACAGAACTTATCAAACCTGTAGAGGCAAAAAAATTTGCAAATAAATAAAACATGTCCATTGCATGCAGTGCCACAGTAAGTCGCATTTATGCATAATGCACTGGCTTACCATGAAATTGAGGAGCCTGCACACCACCTAAGCAATTTTTTAAAAATGTGTTATTTATCCTCTTGATTGGTGCCCCACCTAACACAGGATACATAATACTCACATAAGTTCGAGCAAACAAAAGCACATGAAAGGGCAAACGATACATGAAATAGCTCACAGCAGGCACATTATAAATGAAGCGAATAAGTGCCTTGTCTGCCAATGATAAACTTAACTGTCTAGTGCACATTACAACCTAAGTGTGACTTTATCTCCTTAAGTGTGGTCTCTAGCCACCAGCTAACACAGTCGAACCTCGTTTGATACAGCTGAAATTCGTACCATAAAATTGCGTCCATGCATGCAAGAGCAGTGCATTTAAGTCAGTGAAGGGACACCAACTCAGGCGACTCTAACTGGTGAAACAGGGAGACATTTTCCGAAGATTTAGCACCATTTCTAAGGCGCTCACCACAATTACAGAGGCCGCAAAAAACTGAGCGCGCTAGACTGGCTTCTCCACATAACGCCAGCACGCAATGGCGGAAAATGCGCCAATCAGGGTAGCTTCCCCGCATCACAGCCGTGTCGCATGCCAAATGGTGCACAAAAGTGAAAGCTACAAGGCTACAACCGTACATGCCAAAGCTTCCGAGGCACTGTCGATGGGTGCGAGAGGTGTAAATGCATGCTGATTTCCGGGCTACCAACCCTCCACACTACTGAATCTTCCGAAGCACTGTTGGAGAGTGCCAGATGACGTGATAAAAGCGAGAACCTTTTTGCAGACACTTGCTGTGCCACCACCAGTCACTTGCGTACCGCGGCGAAGCCTACCGCCGGCCTTCGAGCGCGCACCGCTTCGTGCTAAGGACTTCGATTTATCCGTTTCATAGCCAACCGCGCTCAACATGTAAAGTAGGAATTGCCTGTGCTTGCTAACAATATTTAGGAAGAGTTTGATATATCCAATAAATCGTAACATCCGTACTGCTATATCGATGTCCAACTGCTGTATTAGTGCCATTGGCTTTGGTTGTTGCTTATGCATCTTGGAGAATTTTGTCTCCAAGGGTAAATGCAATGAAGTAGGGTAATATTTTCCCCTCATTTTCCCAGTGAAGCGCTATAAAGAAAGCTGAACACCTTAACACTTTCTTCACAGTGCCAATTCAAGCTAATCTGATCGATGGCATGAAACAGCCCACAGGATTTAATCGCGGCCATTTTTTGACATATAAGCATCATCCAGCATATTGAAAAATAACTCTGCTTCAGTTTTAGATTCAGTTTCTTTGTCAGCCACATAAGGGAGTATTTTTGAACTTTCTGTGAAACCTCTCAATGCAGAGCAATTACAGCAAGCTCCAAAGGTGGTGTCCTTATCTCGCACTGACCCTGCTCAGCAATGTAACTTTCTCGCAATTCCGTAGCATCTACACTTGACTTTGTAGATTGAAGCGACAGCAATGTATAAAGAAATTACAACCATTCACGTGATTTTAGTTCGGACTGGATAACTGCTCCATCCAGCCATCGATGGGTAACCATCTTTATCTTTTGTTTTCACCAAGCTCCTCTTAAGGTACTTGACATGTTCTGAATGGTTCCTTGCCACCAGCAATGAGACGGATAGTGATTTCTCCAAGACAGCCTTGTGCCGACATTGGCATTGCATTATGTGGTAGCCCAAATCGCTTTGCACACGCAATTGCTCGTTTCTTTTTTTTTTTACTGATTGGAAGGTTTGCCATAAAGTTATCTGTAATTGAAGGTTGTTTCTGATATACAGGAATGCATAAAATCTATATCCTATATGTTATATTTACTCTCTTATCATCTAAATGAATACATATAATTCTTTTTGTGAAAATCAAATTTTGCCGATCAAAAATTTTTTTCCTATAAAAGTAACATGTATCTATGCCATCAAAAGAGAGTTCTATTATCTAAACTATGAAATGCTGCAATAAAGCAAAAGTTTAAAATTTGTTTCAGTAATTTTTTTACATACACCACCACACTGAAATTGCCTGTTTTTCCACAATAAGGAAAGAGTTAACTGGGTTAGGTGCTAGGTTTATTGCTACAGCGCTTGGAGGTTTCTATGAATAGAAGTGCTTCTAGATCATTAGTACAATAACTGAATATGCTGCCCATTTTTATGCCTAATAAAAACATAGTTGGATATAAATTATTTTTCAAATTCACAGGTGCGAACAATGCTCTCCAGACATAAGAGCCATTGAAGGTAATTGTACACACACGAAGTTAGGAAGAAAAGGCACCATAACTGTTTCACTTTATGTGAATGCCTGAACGGCACTGTGAGGGAAGGAAGGAAGGGAAAGGTGGGAGAAAAAGAAATCCACAGCAATATGCACAGAAATAGACACACCTTCAGGACAGCTGTGCACATGCTATGAAATAATGCACAAGGAGCACCTTTTTACAGTGTATTGCCGTGCTTGGCAGTTTTTAAGCCAGCCCATGATTGAAGCATTGATCTCCTTATCTGATGGCGATGCGGGGCAGGTGCTTCTTCGAACAGATTCTGTAAATGAGCAGGTTGACCCACGTGTTAAACAGATGACCAAAGGCTACACCACAAAATGAAAACATCGACAAACATTTAAATATGCAGCTGAATTGCCTAAATGGCAACAGCACACTTTGGCATGTGCAAAACTGGGTTAAAGTGATTAGCAAAGTGTAAAATTACAGCAAAAAACTGTAATCTTTGGGTAGGCTGCACTTCAAAATATTTACTGCAGAATATGAAATGAACAAATCAAGTTGGCTGCAGGCAAATTACAAGTCGAAGGTTTAGCAAATAGGAAATGTTGACGTCGCAGTTGCTTACCTACAATTGCCTGGTACAGCAACGTGTTGACTAGACGTTTCTTCCCTCTCTGTCCGTACAAACTATACAAGGCACCAAGGAGTCGTGAAAAAGGTGCTTCATTATGTTCGTGGTCACAGCTTGCACACTGGCTCCACGAATGACGGGCAGCTCATTGCACTGTTAGGAAATGGGCAAAAATTATCCTTTGCAAAATACAGATACTATAAACAGTCCTTACCAGCTGATTGCGGGCTGGTCCCGATTTTTTCAGGGTGCCTTCTAATTCATCAACCTGATGAAGAGCAGCTAAAGGATAAACCTGTGCAGTAACTGGCTCTTCAATTTCAGTTAGAGCCTAGTCTCCATTCTGTTGGCTTAATGCTCTCAGGATCCACTCATTTTGTTCTTTTACAATAGCAAGCTCCTTTAGAATGTTTTGTGCAGCCACTGAAACAAGAAAAGTAAATGCAGCGCTACACCTGACAGACAGCAACATGATAAACAAACACTGCTCAGAAATAAAGAGCAACTGCACAAGCATTAATTGCACTATATACTGCATGAAGATAGTTGTGTCAAATGTTTTGCAATATTCTGGAGTACTAAGTCACAACTGTTTCAGACATGACAGAGTTGGCCAGGGGAAAAGAAAAGGAAATGTAAATACCTTTGTTTTTGAATTTATTCATGACAAAGAGAAAAGGTATATAGAATGGGGACAGCAGATATACAAGGAGGTTGCAGGGTCAAAGCCTGGAAAGGGGACCTCCTGTATCTAATTTGTATAATGAGCATACTATACACTGCAGTTAGTTATGTAATTATAGCAATGTACAAGTATAGGCTGGACTTTTCAGTTTTTATTTTTTGAGAATTCATTCAAATTTCATTGGTGCTTATGTTGGAGCGCAATTGTTTTTTTTTTTTCGGCGAGCCTAATTTTCAATGGTTGAATTACTGTCTTTTTTTTGGAGGGTGGGTGGGGGGAATTATAATGTGTCATCCCTGTGTAGCCAAATGTCACTTACCATTAATCTCCCCCTTTTCTCAGCCCAAACACTTCATTCATTAACCAGTAAATAATGTAGAAATAATCATATTTGGAGCAGTACTTGTAGAAGGAGATGCTATCACCGTTAAAAAATATAACGGAAGTTAAATGATGAAACCATAACTCAAGCAGAAGATGACTCCCAAAACTTGGGTTGTCACATCAATAAAGGAGTATAAACACCAAAATTCAGTTGCACGTTTCTTTCTTTGTAATGAGCGTAAGACATTACTATACATACGTGAATCACTGCACTGTATTCACCTACGTCTGCTAAATAATTTAGACTGCTAAATTGCTGCTAAATTATACATTACGTAGTGGTAAGCGAATGCCACGTGGTGGCCCACGTACAGTAGACTTCTTTAAGACAAACGTAAAGGAACAAGAAAATTTGTTCACCTTAACAAAAGAGCACTTAAAAGAGATGTGAGAATGCTAGGTGTATCTATACATATAGATGTCACATTAAGAAAATGAATAAAATAAAGAGGATAATTTCAAATACAGTAAGTAAGCTGAAGATTGCATGATATAGGCTCATGTTGTTCTACTTGAAAATGGCGCTGATCTAGTTTTACTTTTTACTCTTTTTTTGTCACTGTATCCCACTGCGGCTGATAATTGTGTTTTTTCTTTAAGTGTTAGTTCTTCCTAATTAAATTTGTCAAGGACACGTCTGTATGCAATGAAAACCAAATTGACCGAAACATTTCCCATGTGATTACACTGTATCACATAGCAACAGTGGGCGCGTACCGCCTAAATTGATACCTATACTTTCGACCCGTTATATATGTGTCAGTATAGCGCCCCCCCCTTCATCCCCCCCCCCCCCAGGGACAACCATTCACATAAAATTTGGGGGCCACCCGTTTGACGCAGAATATTCAAAGTGGTGTCAAATGACTTGGCATGTTCCTGAGAGTAAAATTACTAATTGAGATGACACACAAATATGTGTGGGATTCGCAACGACACCTTAAAAACTGCATCCCGAGGACCTTCAGACGACCATTACAGACGAACCGTTTTTTGTTGCCAGGGGTTCTGGCTGATGTCGAACAATTTGTCATGTTGTGATGCACACCTTTATAAAATTTATTAACTGATATAACGAGAAAATATACCAGATATAGTGAAGCTGGCTGTAACCTCATGTAACCGAAGACTGCGCAAATATTCTAGATCTATTATTAACGGATAACCCTGAATGCGTTCATTCCATCATGCATCTGCCAGGCGTCAGCGATCATCACGTCATACATGCCGGCTTCACGATTAAACCATCCTTACGCGCAACAACTAAAACAACTATCCGATTATATGATAAAGGAAACTATAAAAGCAATAAATAATGAACTTCGCGCATTTTTGCCAGGATTTCAATCTAACTTTCATCAAAGATCCATTCATGATAACTGGTTCTTGTTTAAGAGGAAAATCGACGTTTGGTCGACAGGTTTATTCCGAACATAAATATAAGAACTAACCCTCAAAACCCATGGTTCACAAATACACTCAGACGCCTTGAAAATAAAAAGAAGCGTCTTTTCCAATCGGCCAAGTTGCTTCCTAGTCAGAACGCTTGGAACAAATATTACACAGCTGAAAAAACATACTTATCAAGTATTCGAGAAGCCAAGCGCACCTTTTTCAGCTCCGATCTGCCTAAAATGTTGTCAACTAACCCCCGTAGGTTCTGGCAAGTCATTAACCCCCAGCACACACACACACTATTTCCCTCACCGATGGTTTGGGTGAAACTGTATGCGAAACAGAATGCGCCAACATGTTCAACGCAGCCTTTTCTTCAATGTTAACTAATGAAACAGATCCGACATTTCCTCCAAATGTCCCAGTTATTCAAGATACTATGCCTTCTCTTACATTTTCTTCAGCAGGAATTTCGTCAATAACTGAAAACATAAAACTTTCATCCTCTGCAGGAACTGACAATACAACACTAAAATACTGATTAATACCAAAGATAATATGTTCATCTCTGTTGTGCTTGTTATTCGCTCAGTCACTCTTCACAGGTCAACTGCCCATAGACTGGAAAATTGGGAAGGTCGTTCCAGTCTACAAATCAGGTAACAAGAACTCGCCGCTTAATTACTGTCCCATCTCTCTAACTAGTATTCCCTGCAAAATCATGGAACACGTCATCTATACCCATATCATGGCATTCCTTGATTCGAACAACTTTTTTCAACCTGCTCAGCACGGGTTTCGCCGGGGTTATTTCTGCGAGACCCAACTTGCTACGTTCATTCATGATCTGCATGCTAACTTTGATTGTAATCTACAGACTGACATTGTATTTTTAGATTTTGCGAAAGCCTTTGATGAAGTACCCCATAAACGCCTGCTAATAAAACTTTCCCAATTAAATTTGCACCCCATATTTTGAAGTGGATTGAGTTTTTAACTAATCGTTCGCAGTTTGTCTCCGTTAATAAGAACTTAACTCACTCTTAGTAACGTCGGGCGTTCCACAGGGATCTGTGCTTGGCCCACTACTTTTCCTCATATACATAAATGATCTGCCTTCAAACGTAACATCTAACATACGCATGTTCGCTGACGACTGTGTACTTTATCGTGCTATTCTCACCATTGCTGACCAATCTTCTCTTCAAAATGATCTCAATGCTGTTCAGGAGTGGGGTAATAAGTGGCTAATGGAACTTAACCCACGTAAATGTAATCTTTTGTCCATCAGCCGCCGCCGTAATCCTCTAATTTTCTCTTATGAAATATCAGAAGTCCCCGTACAACTAGTTCACTCATACAAGTATCTAGGCATAACAATTTCTAGCGATCTTTCTTGGAGCTTGCATGTAACTAACATATATCGTCAGCAAACAAGACGCTAGGTTTCCTCAAGCGCCATCTTCACCATGCTCCCCAACATGTAAAGTTATTAGCTTACAAATCATTCGTCAGGTCTAAACTAGAATTTGCATCGCCCACTTAGAATACCCATCAAGCTTACCTCATCAGTGCCCTCGAATCTGTTCAAAATCGCGCTGCTCGCTTCATTCATTCATGTACTCTTATGACATCCGCGTTTCCTCCTTAAAAACAGCATCCGGATAATCACCCTTATCGCTCCGCAGTCGCATTGCCAGCCTGTCTTCATTTCACAAATTCTTCCAAAGCCCTATGCACATCGCGCCTTATATTCTTCCCCCAGCACGCATATCTCATCGCACCAGCCATCACCTACAAGTTGCTCGTCCACGCTCGCGGACCGTCACTCTAATTCCTTCTTTCCTCATGCAGCCGCAGACTGGAACGGCCTTCCAAACAACGTTGCCATCATCACTTGCCCAAGTCTTTTCGTTGAAAATGTAAAAACTTCCCTGTTATTGTGGATCTGTGCTTTTAATTGTTGCCACCCCTTATGTAACACCCCTCTTTTGGAGCCATTAAGGTAATAAAATGAAATGAACTAGCAATAGTGCAAAATCCATGAAGTAGGGAATGCTGCTTGTCTCAGAAAGGATGTTTCCGGGAAGGAAACATCTGCAGATGTTTGGATTTGGTCTTCTCCATGATTGCTGAGCCCACTGATGTAAACACTTCAAGCTCCTATAGCAATGCTCTTAAGTCGAACACTGAGGCAGTGTTGGCAGAGAATTTTTTTCTTCCGATTTTTGCTTTCCATCCTGCTTGGAGCTTTTCAAAGATGCCCACCAAGGTAGCTGTGCCTCTGTCATCAAGCTCCTTCAGGAGTTACAAACTCCATGCGCAGGCACACACTGCGCTTTCCGTACGCAGCAAGCAATGTACGCGGCACGAATACCTAGCCGCCTATGCGCCATGATAACGCGCGTTGCGATGCTGCGTTAGCTGAAAATGCGGCCACGGAGCTTTTAAGCTCCAGTTCATTAAGCGGGTGCATTTTGCGCATACGTGCCTTTTAGTTCATGGGAGGCAGCACGCAGCACGTGACAAACGCGTGATTTCGAGATCTGACTCATATTTCTCGAACAGCACAGGTGCTATGATCCCCTGCCTTTTTCACACTGGCAGAAAATCATCCCACCAAAAAAAGCATGCTCCTGCAAGAGGACTTCCCCACAGTTTTGCATGAAGGTGCACAAAGGACACCCTGTTGGAGTGTGCTCTCTTGAGTAGAAACATCTAAGATATTTTTTCTTCCCTTGATGGTGCCAAGCAGACACCTTGTAAGTGCTGTTGCACAAGGCCGCCGCGCCTCATAGTCACTGCGAAAGTTTGCCTTAACCGAACGGCAAGCAAAACTGCTCATCTTAAGCAAATATTTTTTTACATTGAGTCTTATGAGAAACCAAACAAATGGTGTCACATCGTTCACCCTGAGAATTAGTCTTAGCGGGATTCTACAGTATGCTAATGTCTTGTACATCATTAAAGAGAAGAAAACGCTCAGTAAAAATTAAAGTGTCTAATACTCCATTAAGTTGCTTCGTTAGGTTGAAAGAGGGGGACCTAGGCATCACATGGTCCTCGTGATGATGGCAGTGACGCTCAACCGTCGTGTTAGCCTGAATATAATATTTTTTGATGCTTACGCATGGCTTCAAGTCAGTATCTTTGCATGCGCTGGAAAAACCTACTAAGCCAACTTGCTGCCCTGGGCAGGTGATGACAGTGAACAGAGCTATGCTAGAGACGTTTGGCAAGGAGGTTCAGCCTCCAGGTTTGCATAAACATGTAACGTAGCACACCAGTACCTGAAAAACACTAGACTGTGCCACTTAATCCAAAGATGCCACTGTCCCACTATGCCCTTGGCTCACATAATTTCTTAATTTTCTCCTTTCCTCGAGCGTAGCTTATACTCTACAGCTAGTTGGCTGTGGAGTGCATACTACGGATAATAGCCTTTCTTCGTTAAAACTGCATTTTGAAAATTGTATTCAGAGTTTTTCTATCGTTCTTTTTTCTTCAGTGTAGCCCAAAAAGTCTCCCCCGAAATATAAGGCACAAGAAACTTTTACAAGGAATGAAAATTACCATGCATGTTTTAATTTGAATGCTGACACAACAGTTTCTTGATGCGGTAAAATCAATAGAACTCTACAAACTTAGTTCTCAGTGTAGGTAATATGAAGTTGCGAGACACAAAATCTGTTGAGTTGGATTAAGGTAGTTGACCGGTTTTAATCTACGATTAAGAAAGCCCCCTGTTGAATAGAATACCGTGATATACTGACTCTTAAGTAATAAAGTGCTAGATGCGTAACTACTGAATCACATGATTCTGATGACAGAATTCTAGAGGTGCCGCAATGATGTGAAACTTGTGGGGTGCTCCTCCGGGATGACCAACAATAGACAATATGGATGTAATGGCTTACAGACCAACATGTCTGCAGACTAAAATAAGAAACTGATTCACATCTTATTACTATAAGTAGCCTTCCTTGTTATTAACAGGCTAAAATGACAAATTTTAATGCCTCTCCAACTGAATGCTTAAAAATATGATTAAGAGCATGATCTCAGAGTTAGTGCGTGCTGATCAGTTGCCAGCAATTCTGATCCATGATATGAAAAATATTATACTCTTTCATTTGGAGGCCATAATGGACCTTTTCATTGACACCACTTTATAAAATTAGTAGAACCCATGTTAGGTTTGGACAATAATAAGAGAATGTTTTCAAAAGAAGACAGCTATGAATTAGTGTTAAAGCTAGGCCAATATTTACAACAGTATTTATTCTATCAAATATTATGCTATGAATAATAGTAGCAAAAGGTTCTGAAAAGTCAAGAAAAAAAATGCGATAGCCCTTGTATTTTTACTCGTCTTATCAGTTAAGAAAAACTAATGCCAACTCTGTGCAATAACCAAACCTAAAGACTAACTGAGGCAACCAAAACCACTTCTTGAAGATGCACACTGAACAAAAGGACTCATTCAACAAGCAATAATGTGAGCGCTAAAAGCTACCACATATCACAATACGGCTGTGTAACTATACTGAAATATGGAAGATTCAACAACTGAACAAGTGTTCTTCATTAAAAAATCAATGAAGAACAAAGGTTATTTTAAGAATTTTAAAAATAATAATAATAAAAAATCTAGATATGCTTATGTACAAAATAGTGGCCTATCACAACAGCAAATAGAAGCGCCACTCAGAGTGCACTTACATGCAACCTCCCTTTTGACATGAGATGCCAGTGTTTCCTCGTCATGTCCTAAAAGAGACGAAAATAAATACAATATATAGGCTTTGTGTGCAGCCATTTCCTCTTCTTGGAAATGTGCTGTAGAAACGTGCCACTGGCATGCAAGCATGGAAAACCTTGATTTACCTCGGCAATTTTCATGCTTTGGTGATGCAGACTCTACACAGAAAAATAATTTTTGATTTATGCACACTAAACAAGGTAAGAACCCTCAAAAATAAAAAAAGGTTGCAAGAGACCTCTACAATGAAGATATGAACTAAGTTAGACCTGTTGCATACCTTCATCACATGGGATGTGAATCAGTGGAGTGCTGTTCCCTTCATCTGAAAGAACAAACTTTGGTACATTAGTCTAAGTATGTGGAACTTTTTGCAGATGAAACTGATGACAATCAGCAAGCTGCCTGCAAACTGTGCATCAGCACTGATGACAGCATTTTTTGCTGAAGCCAAAGGCATCTGGTTCAGTTTTCAACAAGCAAGTTTGACGCCACCATGACACCACCGTTTCCGAGAATCAACAAAGAAACTTAGTCTTGCAGATGCTTAATGGATACATCAAAGCTACGGTACCAGCTATGAGGCACACCACAATGGAGGGCTCAAGATTTCGACAAGCTGCTAATCCTCAACGGAGTTTGAGTGTAATATACATACCAGAACATTTCTGCCCTTCTCTCTACCAGTGTCACGTAGCGTATGTTCTCCTATCTGCATTCAATATACATGCCTGAATGCAAAGCTGGCATGCTTGGAGCAGTCTTGACATCTATCTTATCTTTTCAGAAACTTGTACTCTCATTTTGCGCTGTTTCCTTTGCGTGTTGAGGCGTTCCAGGGAGAGGTGTCACTTAGTACTAGCTCCACATGTGCAATTCTTGAAAGCAGCTGGATGCGTCTTGCACAACATTCGCTAGTGTGGCCCTGCCATGTATTGTAACTTCCAAGAAGCCTTTGTTTTCCATTTTTCATTCTCACCGTGTCCGCTACATCAAGTCTAGTGAAAGAGATCGTTTGCCGTTGCAATACCGCGGCTGATTGCACTTAGTCTTTCATCTTTCTCTCGCAAGTCACCACTTTCACTTTGTGGGGGCCACGGAAAGTGCTCCCTCTGAGCGTGCAACTGTTTTGCAATAGCTGCCTGCACAGGCCCGACACTGGGGGGTTGTGTCACTCTAAAAAAAACTTGACTACGAAAGGGTTACCGTGAAAGAGGCACCGAGGATCACTGAACCCCATTTTTGTGGTCAGTAAAAACTCAATTTTATGACTCTTTCTTGCTATGCTGATGCTTGTTCAGCAGCAAAATGCGCATTTATTACTGAGAATCACAAGTAGATTTAAAAATGTAACATTTTTTGGTCGCCCACCACTCAATTCCAGCCGATGACAACAAGACTGAAGGGACTCCATGATTACTGACATGAAGTAAATGGTGCTCTGGCACAGCCTCAGGGATCCCTGAAAAAGGACTGCAGTTTGACTGTGAAAATGGCCGGCAGCGGAAATATCTACATTTAGCTTTCGGGCTTTTCTAGCAAATAAACACTTCGTTTTCAGCGAAAGTAGGCCCTTTGTCAATAGAATGTGCTAATCTATCGACACAGGCAAATTTAAATTTCTCCCCACAAGGAGATGTCCATAAAAAAGGTACTTTGCAGCTATCTAGAAAGGCACTAGTGCACACACCTCTGAAGATGCAAGGGAGCTAGTGGCTTACCTTCGAATTTAATCGAGAGCCCCTGCTGCGAGTCTGCAAGACATAAGAGACATGAGAAAACACCACTGTGTCGGCAGATGTCGTTGATGATGTCTTTCACAAAGATGCTTGTACCTGTGCCACATGAGGAGGTTGCTGCTGTGTTTTTAGCTGGCCTCTAACAAGGGGTGAGCACACTTATAAACACTAATTATAAGGAAATTTGGGTTAGTTGGTACGCATTCATTGTAGGGGAACAGCACAACAGCAGTGGGACATAGAAAGTGCTAGTAAGGCCAACTATAAGACTTCGTTTTTCACGTTTCACTGCCCCTTGTCATCAAAGAGACCAACTACATTCACTGCAAGACAAAGGCCTCTCCCATATCCCTGCAATTAACCCTGTCCAAAGGCATCTGCAGCAACCTCATGCCCATAAACAGCCTAATTTCATCTGCCCACATGAGTCGCTGCCAGCTTCTGCTACACCTACCTTCGCTCAGAATCCAGTCTGTTACTTGACCCTAGTTTATCTTGCCTTCGCATTACATGCCCTGGCCAATTATCCTCTATTTCAACTAGGACGTCATAAACTCGCATTTGTTCTATGATCCACTCTGTTCTCTTCCTGCCTCTTAACGTTACGCCAATAATTTTCCTTTCAATAACTCATTTCAATTTCAGTTCAATCTTTTTCATTATCCTCCACATTTGTGCCCCATAAATGGGTACCTGAAATAGACAGTTATTACATACTTTTTGTCTTGTAAGCTGCCTCCTGTCTTGTAAGATAGTAAACTGCCTCTAGTACTATGTAAAACAGCAGATAAACTGTCTTCTGAGCCTTACTTAGTAAACCGAATGTAATTCAAACAAAGGAAGACACCGCAGAAGCATGCACAGAAAGGCTGCTGAGCAGCATTTTGCAGACAAACTCTCAACTGCACGTGACAGAGCTACAGGCACTGGATGTTGGTGGCTTCCTGCAAACCACAAGTGCTATTTTACATCATTACACGATTTGTCATTCTTAGCAATTGTCATTACAAGAATTAGCGCACAATTGAAGCATGTTCCTTTTTGTAGCTTACCTTGAGAAAGAGACACTTGTTCCAGTGGCGTGCCTGCAATAAACGACCATACACAAAAAAACAGGTACATGCACTTGCAGCATCTTAAATACAGTCTACCTCTTAGATATACAATGTGTCCAAAAAGAGTGAAACATCCAGGTCATTTCCTGCATCACAGCACAAGAAACATCACCAGAAATGTCCAGCCTTGGTAGTGACCACCATTAGAGTCAATGAATAAGTTTTTAGAGCATTGCATTCCCTTTCCCTGTGTCACCGGCCTTTTAAGAAATATGGCTGCCACGGCCCAATGTTACCATAAAAGCAAACACTATTATTTGTGAAAACCTTTCTTTTTATTGCAACAGTATGACTTGTGGCATAAATTACTATGCAAACACCCATCGAGTGATGCGTTTCGAAAGCCTCTGGGCCTTCTTCTAGGACCCACATACATATATACACAAAATGCTGCAGCAACGAGTTACAAAAATTATTGTTTCTTGCTTATTCTGAGTGTCCATTCACGTTATCTCGAAAGTTAAATGTGCCAACTACGCACAAGTTTAATTTGTCACTTGTAATAATGATGCTGCGGAAGCGGGTACACAGGGACACGAATGTGATTGCAATGCTTTGGTGGTGGGGAAAGGAGGATTGCGGTACTCTGAAAACTTATCCAGCGACTCTAACCAATGCCACTTTAAGGTGTAATAGGGAAAGAGCTATTGTCTAAAACTTACCTTCAGAGTCACACACGAACAGGTCTGAAAGAACCATTAAACAGATGAATACAGGTGCCTCTTTAAAGCTCTTGAAACCGGATCTTCCAAGCAGGTGCACTCTCACCAGTATGACAAAGCTTACATGGGGACACCACAGGTGAGGGGCTTCCTCCACCATAGCATGCATTGAATTGGTACAGATGCTCACAACTGCGGGCAGCTCAGGCACACGCGCCTCGGCACCTTATGTCGTTGACCGAATTGATTTCTTTGCGCAGATCGCTGCTCCTCGCTCGGTGAAAATTCCATCTTCATGGCTGTGCGATAACTTCGTCACCTTGAGCTGGATCCATTATCAACTTGGCGGGGTGGAAGCTGCAATCACAAGACCGGAACAGGACGGAACCACGTCACAACAAGCGGGCGTGAACTTCCGGGGCAAGCCTTCATAAGCAAGCTGCATTCCCGGACCTCATCACAACTGCGGGCAGCTCAGGCACGCGCGCCTCGGCACCTTACGTCATTGACCGAATTGATTTCTTTGCGCAGGTACGTTCTTTTCCTGAGTTTTTCCCAAGCACGTTCCTGAGCTGCCCTGCGGTGTATTTTTTTTTGCCTTGAGATGGGTGATAAACAGCCATCAACTATTAAAGAAGTAGCAAAGATGCTCTCAGAACTTTCCACAAAGTTTGACGACCACAAAGCTAACGTTGTGTCAGAACTGCAAGACGTCAAACAGTCGCTGTCGTTCATAAATGAAAAATTTGAAGAATTCAAGTCCACCGTAGAAGACATGAAGCGGGAACAACAGACACTGAAAACAGAAAACAACGATCTTAGAGCAGCCCTAGAGAGTGCAAAAACTGAGATCGTAGAGTTAGAGCAGTATTCAAGACAACAGAACATCGAAATCAAAGGACTACCCCTCAGAACTGACGAAAAACTTTGCTGACGCCTTAATGCAGTTTGGTAAAACGCGCGGTGTTCCAATATCCAGCTCTGATATTGATGTGATTCATCGCGTACCCGGAAAGGACAAGAAAAATCCAAACGTGATCGTGAGGCTCACATCTCGTTTCGTGCGTAGTAGAATTCTATACGCAGTGAAAAAGATCAGTTTGTCTCCAGTGGACTTTGGCTACGAAGGCACAGACACAGTCTATATTAATGAGCACCTCTGTCCTGAGTATAAGGTATTGCTTGGAAAAGCAATTGCACGAAAGCGAGAAAAGGGCTGGAAGTTCACCTGGGTCACTAATGGAAAGATCCTTGCTAGGAAGGCCGAGAACTCGAACGTGATTCAGATCCGTTCCGAGGCAGACTTAGCTCTGATCTGTTAAACCAAAATCAACCGTAAATCATGGACAGTGTGCATCTAGCAAACCAATTTATGAAAAAAAATGCTTGTGCTTCTCTGCTTCATTGCAATGTTCGAAGCTTGAATAAGAATATAGATAATGTCTGCTGTCTAATGGCTGAGCACTCATTTACGTTTGACTACGTAGCCGTTTCTGAAACTTGGCTACATGAAGGGGAATTCCACAATATCCAAGGGTTCAATTTTTTTTCCTGTAGTAGAAAAACTTCTACGAGAGGCGGTGGAGTTGGCCTATACGTGAAAACATCGTTGCATTCCTCGCTTCTTCTTGGGTTGACAAATTCATATTCTGCTGGCTTTGATTTTTTGGTTGTTCAGTGTATGAACCTTACAATTGCTGTCGTATATCGTGCTCCAAGTAGCTCTCTATCGCTCTTCTTTGACCATTTTGAATCGCTGCTCATGAACTTATCTAATCTAAGAGTCAAAGTATTAATCTGTGGTGATTTAAATATTGACTGTTTAAGTGATAACAGTGTGGTATATACTAACTTATTACAGTCATATGGCTTCAGTAATGTAGTTATAGGCCCTACACGTGTGACTCCCATTTCTTCGACGTCATTAGATCATATACTCTGCAATTTCGACACATCATCTAGTTTGAGCTCCATATATAAAGCATCCCTTACAGATCATTATCCTGTTGCGATATTTTTTCCTCTGGAACAAGCTGCCCCGGGTAAAACATCTGACCCCCACTGCAGCATCGATGTTATTCAGTTGAGGGAATGTCTTCAAGTGGTAGATTTTAGCTTGATCAACTTAGCTGATGTAAATGACCTATACCAAGAATTTAATGACAGGCTAACCAAGGCAGTTTTGCAATCTTCTAGACCTCAAATCAAAAGATACCATAGCACGCCTATCTGTCCCTGGATGACACAAGCTATATTGAAACTTATTAAGGAAAAAGATCGCTGGCATACCAAATGTAAGCAAAAGCGAGGTAATTCATATTACTTAGTAAAGTTTCGGAGAGCAAGAAACTTAGTTACTGCTGCCATAAGGTCCCGCAAGAAAGAGTATTACTCTCAATTAATTTTGAAAAATGCCCACAGTACGAAAGTTACGTGGCAGATTATTAACTCTGTTATTAAACCCGTAGCAAATCGTTTTATTATGCCTGACATAGAAATCTTGGGGATCTCCATTGAAAATCTAGTTGCAACGTTCAATGTATATTTTTCCACTATTGGTGCTAGTATAGGAAATACTTGCCCCTGCACTGAGTACCTCCCTCCTCCGCAAAACATTGTAGTGTCCTTCGCATACCATGATATTACAGTGGATGAGATTGTATATACAGCTACTCATTTTCCATCGAAATTATCTACTGGATGTGATGGCGTTGCCTCTATTGCGCTGAAGGAATGCATTGATATCTTATGCGAGCCACTTGAAAAAATCTTCAACTTTGCCTTCTATTCCTCCACCTATCCCGATCTGCTTAAGCTAGCTAGAATAGTACCAATTCACAAAAATGGTGACCGTAACCACGTTGAGAATTACCGCCCAATTTCCATATTAAGCTGCATAAACACACTTTTTGAAAAACTCGTTGCAAAGAGTGAAAATATTTCTCGAGAAAGAAGCCTTGCTATCTCCTCAACAACACGGCTTTAGACCAAACAGATCAACTGGTACGGCCGTCATATCGCTAACAGACACGATCAACACTTTCCTAAATGATAATAAAATAGTCTTAGGAATTTTCTTGGACATCAAAAAAGCATTTGACGCTGTTGATCACGAAATTTTACTGAAAAAGCTTGTGCATTACGGGTTTAGAGGTATCAGTTTAGAATTCTTCAGAAGTTATCTCAATAATCGGCGGCAAATGATCCAACTTAGCGGTGTAAAATCTGACTTTGAAACAGTTACGGCTGGTGTGCCTCAGGGTTCAGTCCTTGGTCCGATTTTTTTTTCCTTGTATATTAACGACCTGCCGCATTTCACACAACACTTCTCTGTTTTTATGTATGCTGACGACACTGCTCTTCTATGTGCTCATGAATCTACAACGGAACTTATTAGCACTGCAAACCGAGAATTGGAAACTTTGTGCAGCTGGTTTATTTCAAATAAACTTGTTGTAAATGTTAATAAGACAAAATGCATAATATTTAGGAGCTGCAGAAAAATCATACATGAAAACCTGCCTTCCATGCAATGGCTGGGAACACCTATTGCACTTGTCAATGGCATCACTTACCTTGGAATAATTCTAGATGAGAACCTACACTGGAAGCCATACATTCAGGCGCTTTGTAAAAAGTTAGCTGCAGCATGCTTTGCACTGTACAAATGCTGAGATTATTTTGGTAATGACATACTCAGAATTATTTATTTCTCAATTTTTCAAAGCCAGTTATCATATTGCATTGAATCATGGGGCCACACCTACCGACCTTATTTGGAACCACTTAGGGTCTTGCAAAAAAGGGCAACTCGATTCATTTCACATTCAGGATACAACACCCACACTGCTCCTCTTTTTAAACAGATGGATATACTGCCACTACAATCATTACTTGAATACAGGACTGTCTTGACAATACACACATGCCTTAAAGACAATTACCCGTTACACTCATCGCTATTCTGTATCCCACCACTATGCACTCGCAATGCCACTCACAGAAATTTCCTTCTTCCGAAAACGAAAAATGTATATGGAGAAAGAAGGATGGCCCATGTTGGTATTAAGCTGTGGAACAAGCTTCCAAGTGTACTCAAACATAGTAAAACTCTTCCTGAGTCATTGAAGAAACATTATAAACAATGAGTGAAGCCAGCATTTTTTCTTTTCATGCATTTTTGTGTGTTTGTATGCGTATGTAAAAGAGGCTTGGTGCTCTGAATATTGTTGCTCTATGTACCCATTTATGTATTTCTAATTTCATGAGCTTTTATATGTATGTAATTAATTTTAGTTATGCCTGCAATTTTCTTTGAAACTGAATTGCATGGATCCCAACTAGCTTTTAGCTAGGGATCCAGATGTCTTCACAAGCATGCCTTGTATGAATGTTGAGAAATAAAATTGAATCAATCAATCAATCAATCAACACTGGAATCACCTCAAGTCAAAGCCACAAGGATGGCTCATTTATTGTTATATAAACAATCATGCACGAGCTGTTGCAATGAATATGTACAAAAATGAAAACATATAAAACTGCCACTGTGTATAAAAGCTACTAAAAACAGCATTGCACAAACGCTACCTCTTACCTGTATGGTGTGGATCAGACCAGGGGGTTGCATGCAAGGAGGTTCCTGCACCAACACATGAAAAGGATAAGAAGAGATACTCATTACAGTCTTTGCTAGTTTCAGCTAAAGACATGTGACAAGACTGCTTTCTTATATTTATCTTGAAGCTGAAAAGCAGCCTGCCGTGGTAAGTCTGCAAGAAGATCAAAAGAACAAAAAGGTTAAAATACAAATCCCTAATCTGTACAAAAGCTGCTGAAATAATATTGTGAGAACTGGCCTGCCCTTGCCAGCACTACAAGGCTAAAAAAGCATGTGCAAAATGTTCATAATGCTTATCTGTGCCAAATAACACCTGTGGCTAACCTCTTACCAGCATGGGGGTATGATGCGGCATGGTGGTGGCTTTCTGCACAGAACACGAACCCGAAAGGAGTTAACATGCCTGGCTGTCAGTCCTACCAATTAACATACAACTGAAGGAAAGGAGTTAGGCACTTCTCAAACCTTCCAAAGCAAATGTATACGACATATGAAAGCCAGTAGGGGAGATCTGAACAAATTTTGCACAATAAAGCTTGGAAAAAACTTACACACGTCTACATTATGGCCATAACTGTTTACCCAACTGGCCAACCTAAACGATACCAACAAGTCAATGCCAAGATGCAAAGGAGAGCTGCACAACAAAAGCAGTAGGCTGTCAAGTGGTCACCAACTCAATAGCGTTTACCTTTGTAACCAAATTTTACATCCACACCCAGCCATAATGAACAATGATCATTTTAGTCATTCTGGATGCATAAATATATTCTCAAAAAGTTACACAGACTTTCTGCCAATAATGATAACAAGTTATCCAAAAAGCAAATAAGCTTACCATTTCTTCTGGTCCCTTCCATCAAAGCATGCCTGCAACATTACCAAATATGTAAATTCTAACTCGCATTCTGTTCAACAGGGTACTACCTTTGCGAGCGAGGAGATGCCTCAAGCCAACATAACTCCTCATCTTCTGTTTCCGATTTATCTGATGAACACCACTTCGAAACTATCCTTCGGCGTTTGCCTCTCTTCCACTCTGCAAACAGAGATTGAAATCTATGACCAAGGCAGCTTTTGCATAATTAAGAATAACACACAAACCTTTATCTGTGGTTGTGCTCTCAGTGTCACTGCATTGTGTTTTACGCAGTTTTTGCCTTGCTTCATCATACGAAACTGCAACAAACATTTAAAAACTGCTCGGAATATATTTGAGACCAAGGATTACACCTTGTTAAATACAAATTGAAATTAGTGTCAGATAACCCTTTCCGGCACAAGTTATTATCTAGCAGGAACAAAACGTTAAAATTCGCAGATTTTACTCAAAAACATGCAGACTGCACTGAACAAATTTCTATCTTCCCAGATGCTTAATTCTGCAGTTCCTGTCAAGACCCAAAATTTCCACATAATGACTCAAAAGTAGTTTCAGGGTCTCATTCATACTGCTTTTGACTCATTCCTGTCGTAAGTATTTGCCATGTAAACATATCAGCCAATTTAACGCATTTGAAAGCACTCAATCTTCTAAGGCAAAACCCTCAAAATTGCATATGACTGA
Organism: Amblyomma americanum; assembly: GCF_052857255.1. Classification (NCBI taxonomy): domain Eukaryota; kingdom Metazoa; phylum Arthropoda; class Arachnida; order Ixodida; family Ixodidae; genus Amblyomma; species Amblyomma americanum. The sequence goes on along the minus strand of NC_135499.1, from coordinate 97,963,186 downwards.
AGCCATACCAGAGCTACCATAAAAAAAAAGGAGGCACCCGTTTCAAAAAAACCTTTCTGTGATCATTTCGCATCCCCAGCTTTAGATGTTCTGTGGAAAATTCTGCACACTTCGACACTTTAATATAGTGCCCATATATCTGCACGTCGCGCCTACTATAGAGGGGCTTGACAATATTCATGTTGCATGTACAAATGCACACGCAGCGCCTGAAGACGATACATGCTGCAAACCTTCATTAATGTAGCATTGTACCATGACTTGCACAAGAAATGCTCAGGCACAAAGCCAATAACTTCACAAAATAAATTTGCTGATGAATCATGCAACTACCAGTAAATCCTATCCAAATGTTAGACACATTTTCCTAAACAAGAACAGTGCATCGATTAAGCAATGTTGCTGTCTTATCTTCTGCAATTATTACGGCTTCACATATGCAGATCATTTTTTCACTTTCACATCATAAACTGCATAAAGGAACAACTTCACAAACTCATCTGGCGAGCACTCCACGTGTCATACCTGTTCTCTTGATGATTTTGACATCATGTGCTTGTGCGGAATTCATGTCAAGCTGGGTCCTTGCTTTTACTAGCTTCTGGAAAAGTCCACTATTCTTTTTTGGAGGCCAAAGGCTTTTTGGCCACAGGCATTTCTCATTTTCCACGAGCCAATTTGATGCCACCACAGCCATATAGCTTGTTTCCAAGAACTGCACAACAGCATACATGTCCTGTTGAAGAATGAATAAATTAAAACAAAATGAATGAAAGTAGCATCAAGGTAGTGCCTTCAAGAGAAAACATGTTTTGCACACACAACAGCGAAAGGATAACAAATGCTCGGAGGAGGAAACGGAGACAGAATTTCGACCACCTGGGGTTCTTTAACGTGCCCTGACATCGCACAGTACAAGGGCCTCTGGAATTTCCCCTACATCGAAATTCGACCACCACGGACGGGATCGAACCTGCGTCTTTCGGGTCAGCAGCCGAGTGCCATAACCACTGAGCCATTGCGGCGACTGAAGATCATAAATTTATACAAGCACAAAGATTCAATTCACCAGAATACACATTACTACCGATGTGTTCATGACCTGGATACATGATGCTGACATATAAGCATGCTACCGTAACGAATATACACACTGCTTATTTTCTCACAACTCAGACCTAATTATTCCACACAAAATATGAACTGCTGTTTGATGTAGTAACCAGTTCAGTTCATGGCATTTGAACATGTACACAAAAAAACAAAAAGAGCAGACTGTGGGCAGTTCATTGCACTAAATTTGGCACAAGCAATAACATGGGATTATGAGGGTGCAAAGCATCCCATGACATGACAGTGCCTCAATGTTAATACATGTCACGCCATCAGTCATACATTCACCTCCATGAGAACAGCTTTCGATCATGCCCTCAGTAACACATTCAAATTCATCAGAAAGGCTTTCAAAAGTAGATGCACTATGAGCCACTCATGAGCCATATCATATCAAATTAAATGTGTCCATTTTGTATGCAGTGAGAAATGAAGAAGAGGCATGTAACAGCTAAAATTTCATAGTATAGCTGCAGACAAGATTTCGCATAAAGTAGACAAGTGTGGATACAATGCGGGAAGTATTCAAGTGCTCATTTAAGCTGCAGCAACGCTAGCGCAAGCCAAAAATGATAGAAATCTGTGGATCCCAAACAACGACTGCCTTTATTGTCTCCGATTTCCCGAATGGGGCATCCTCGCTGTGCTCCCTCATCTTGCACGGGGAGGGAGAAACTGACCAGCTCATGTAGCCAACAGTGTACTTCTCCTTCTTCGCGGCTACAGTTGCGAGCAATGCGCGGATGTTGCACGGATGAAGGCTGCCACATTACTCTCTTCCGAGTGAGTTGCCAAACATGTTAAATGTCCATGTGAACTGCCGCAGTGCAGCGCCGGCCGCTACGAGTGCAGTGCACTGGTCTTCGGGAGGAAGTTTCTTCTGTACCTCTGATGGGAGGGTCCACAACCACGGAACCCAGCTGATCACAGTTGTTGACATAGGCCAGCCTAACACAACCTTGCATTGACTCTGAATGTCCACCGTGAATTGCTTGCATGTGTGGTGGAATACCTTGAACAGTCCGTCAAACGGCGAGATTGAGAAGACCGTGGCACTATGTCACCTCGTACAAATGCATGAGAGCAAGAAAACAATTCTGACTACACACAGATGGGTCATGACGCTGGATGATCAGGTGGCATGGCACAATGGTGCCATAATGTCACATAGGTGGCAAGCATAGCTACCAATATCAATGAGTCTTTCACCCGTCCAACATGCGAAAAATTCCCCGGGCAATTGCAGTGATGCTCCGTAGACCAGCTCAGAGGCACTGCAGCCAATGGTGGATTTCAGCAATGTTCGGATACTAAGAAGAATAGTCAGTAATGCTTATGTCCAGCAGCAAGAACTTAGTTATATTGATTTTAATGGCGCAAAAGCAACTGAGGCTATGATGCGCCAAACACACGGTTAGAGCTTTTGTTAAAGGTTACGCTTTTTATTCTAAAGTTTGTATAAAACATTGGCTTCTCTGAGAAATTTAAAAATGCTTGAAAAATCAACCAGTGCTTGATCTCCTAAAAGTAACATGGGGTGTAGTGGGATGTATTCATTGTACAAAGTTGTGCAATATTTTTTCCTCAGTTGTTCCAGTTTTTTGCATACAATTAAAATGTGGTTTACCGTGAGTTCATCGTCACACATTTCGCAGAGAGGTTTGTCTTTTTTTGCCAGTAAGAAGTTGTGAGTAAGGTGTGTGTGTCCAATGCGTAGTCGACACAAAATAACTTCTATGAAACGCTCCTGATGTGTACATGATCTCCATTCTCCCAAAACAGGTTTTATAGAATGTAGTTTGTTGTTTGTTTGTTCGTCCCATGCAATCTGCCATTTATTCCTGAGTTTACTGTGCAGTAATTTAGAAAACTTCCTCTGTGGTATGTTAACTTGTTTTATATGGCCAATTCTAGCTTGTGCTGCGCAAGCATCTGCTCTCTCATTACCTAAAATTCCAACATGACTAGGGACCCAGCAGAATATAATGCTATGTTTTTGCTTTGTAATTTTAACTATGTTATGTATGATTTTTCCTATTATGGGTTCAGCAGCGTTTGTAGAATGCAGCGCTTTTAGCATACTCAGTGAATCGGTGTAAATGATGCTATTTTTTATGTTTTGTTTTACTATTTGTTCTACAGCTACAAAGATGGCATAACACTCCGCAGTAAATACCGATACATACTGTGGCAATCGTATCATTTTTTCATTTGTTCCTTGAATTACTGCACTTCCGACATGACTTTCTGTTTTTGAGCCATCAGTGTAAAATTCAGTGTAAGTGTTATATTTTTCTTGTAGTGCAAAGAACTCTTGTAGTATGTGCTCGTGTGGTATTTTCTCTTTGTTTACGTGTGTCAGTGTGAAGTCACACACCGAAGGAAGGCTTTACCATGGTGGTAGATATTCATGTCTTTGTGCAATATTAGGTAGGGCGTCCAGCACTGCTAAGTCTTCACATTTATCTTCACAGCGCATTATTAGTGGCCTGATAAAATGTGGTTTATTATTGAATAATCTCCTAGATGGGCACTTGGTAACAATGGGATAGCAGAGATGTTTAGGGGGAGAACGGGTTTTTAGGATGTACGTGCATGTTAGTGTGACTGTTCTATCCTCTAGTGTGGGCTCACTAACTTCAACGTAAAGACTATTTACCGGGGATGTTCTATATGCTCCAGTTGATAGGCGCAAACCAAAATTATGAACAGGGTCCAGTCGTTTCAAGTAGGATGCTCTTGCCGAACCATATACCACGCACCCGTAGTCCAGCTTGGAGCACACCAAAGAGCGATATATTTGCAATAGGCATGCTCTATCGGACCCCCACCGTTTTCGCGAGAGTACCTTTAATATATTGAGGGCTTGGGATGCTTTCTTTTTCAGGTTGTTAATGTGTGACAGAAATGTAAGTTTCTTGTCAAAAGTGACGCCTAAAAATTTATGTTCCTGTTTGACTGGCAGTGTGGTTTGATTCAAGCACAGATTGGGATCTACCTCTAGGCCTCGTCGTAATGAGAACAAAACAGCTACTGTTTTTGAGGGGAGAACTTGAATCCATTTTTCTCTGCCCAAGCAGCCAGTTTGGTTAGTGTGATTTGTATTTGTTTCTCGCAGGACAGTATGTTGGAAGAAGTGTATGCTATCTGTATATCATCTACATAAACTGAATACATTACGGACTTAGGGATTACTTTGGCCAAAGAATTCATTTTTACTATAAAGAGTGTCGTACTTAAAATGCATCCCTGGGGTACGCCATTCTCTTGGGTGAATGTCATTGATAGAGTTGCTCCCAGACGGACTCTGAATGTGCGGTTAGTCAGGAAGTCGTTCAAGCAGTTCAGCATCCTGCCGCGAATCCCTAGCTCTGCTAGGTCATGGAGGATGCCGAACTTCCACGCGGTATCATAGGCCTTCTCCAAATCGAAGAAGACCCCGATACAGTGCTGTTTGTGGATGAACGCCTCCCGGATGGTGTTTTCTAGGCGGACAAGGTGATCAGTGGTCGAGCATGCTTTCTTAAATCCACATTGATGTAAATCTAGGAGTCGACGAGATTCAAGTGTGAAGGTCAGTCTAATGTTTACTATGCTTTCGAAAGATTTAGCGATGCAGCTGGTGAGGGCTATCGGTCTGTAATTGTTAGGACTTGTTGGTTGTTTTCCGGGTTTCAGAAAAGGTACTATTATTGCTTTCTTCTACTCCTCAGGTATATTTCCAGTTGTCCATATTTTCTTAAAGAATTTCAACAATGCCTGCACGGCAGCCTCAGAGAGATGGGCAAGCATAGCGTAATGCACATTATCTGGGCCTGTTGCTGTCTTTTTACCAGAAGATAATGCCTTAATCAATTCCTGGAGTGTGATGGGTTGATTGTAGTCCTCGTGCATACCTGCTGCAAATGGAAGTTTTTGTTTTTCTGCTATTGCTTTGTACTTCTGGAACGTGTTTGTGTAATTGGACGAACTGGAAACTTCAGCAAAATGCTCACCTAGTATGTTGGCCTGTTCTTCTAATGATGTTTGTGTCTCGGGTTAGAGGAAGTGTGAAAGAGGTATGGTCACTACTGAATCTTCGAACCTTTTCCCACATTTTTTTTGAGGTTATTGAGCAGTTTATTGAGGACACATATTTCTGCCACGAGGATTTCTCGGCATTTCTCCGAACGAATCGCGCTCTGGCCTTGGCCCTCTTAAAGGCAATCAAGTTCTCCGCTGTGGGATACCGACGCAGAGAGCCCCAAGCTTTATTTTGTTGTTTTTTTGCCAATGTGCATTCTTGTGTCCACCATACTTTATGTTTGTTGTGTACGAGTCCTGTTGTTTGTGGTATGGCTAGTGTAGCGGCCAATATTATGCATGTAGTAAACCTTTCGTTAATTTCGTCGATGGTGAGGTATCTTGAATAAACAGCGCGAACAAAGACGAGCACAAAAGTGAGGTCTTCACAAAATTCTTTTTCTAGTGTGGCATTAGCTGTAAAAAGTGACCAGTCGGCGAGGTGAAGTTTCCAGCGCCGTGGTCTTGTGGGGATGACTGCAGTAGACAATGAGAGGCTGATGATAATAGGTAGGTGATCACTTCCCAGAGGGTCATTTAAAACATCCCATTTAAAATCGGTAAAAAGCGATGGTGATGCTAAAGCTAAATCGAGAAAGTTCATTTTTGCCGAGCTTGGGCAACAATAAGTTGCTTTTCCTGTATTTAAAAGACAGATGTTATTTGAGAGGATAAAATCTTCGATTGTTTGCCCCCTAGAGTCGCAGCGCTCGCTTCCCCGAAAAGGGGAGTGAGCGTTAAAATCCCCACCTACCAGATATGGCTCTGGAAGTTCATCTATCAATTCTTCTAGATCATGGACTATTAATGTAAAATGTGGATGAATGTATACGGAACAGATTGTTAGTGCATGTTTTATAGCTGACGATGCTGACTGCAACCGCCTCAAGTTTTGTATTGAGCTTGATTTCTCGAGCAGGGACGCCGCTTTGGACGACAATTGCGACGCCTCCTGAGAGTCGATTTGCCTGCTCGCGATCGCGTCTAAAAGTTTGATAATGTTTCAGGATATGTACATGTTGTGGACCAAGATTGGTCTCCTGAAGACATAAAACTATGGGTAACATTGACCCTAAAATATGTGTTATGTCACTATAATTTCGCATAAGTCCTCTGCAATTCCATTGAATTAAAAAAGCCATGCTTGTGTTTTTGAGAGAAAATGAAAGGGAATTTACTTATGTGGTGGGCCCGTTATGAGGGGCCTGTCTTTTTTTCGCTCACGAGAGCTGTTCCGCCGCTGTAATGGAGGCGGAGTGGGTGTTGTATCCATCACCTCAACAGAGGTGCTGGAGGACCGCGCAGTCGCGGTTGTGTTAGTTTCAGGTTTCTCCCGACGGGGGGAGGTCCTGCGGGATGCCGACCCATGGACCGGCGGTCCCTGCTTTGGCAGTGACAGGGCAGCTTTCGCTGACCCTGCCTGGGGCCTGGATGGCCCTGCCATAGGCTCGGTGGGAGCGGCCTTGGCAGATGCCGGAGTGCTGTGTGGTGCTACGCCCCTGCGCACCACATCAGCGAAGTTTTGTTTTGCTGTGAAGGAGAATGTGTTTGTTAGCGCAAAACGCCTTCTCGCTTCTTTGAAAGAGATGTTTTCTTTTGTCTTTATGGTGATTATCTCTTTTTCTTTTTTCCAGGACGGACACGCCCTGGAGTATGCAGCATGTTCTCCTTCACAGTTTGCACAGCACAGGGCTGCGTCACATACATCAGACTGGTGATCGTTCGAGGCACATTTTGCGCAAGTTTTACGACCGCGGCAGCTCTGTGAGCCGTGGCCGAACCTTTGGCAGTTGAAACACCTGCGAGGGTTTGGTATGTATGGTCTTACATTGATTTTCAAATATCCCACGTCGATTGTGTCGGGCAGGGTGCTGGTGTTGAACGTCAGGATCATGTGTTTTGTGTCTATTTCCTTGTTCTCCTTCCGGATTTTGATTCGGTGGACATCTATGACGTCTTGGTCGATGAGCCCTTCGAGCATTTCTTTTTCAGTTATGTGAAGAAAATCATTTTCCGATATTACGCCTCGGACATTGTTTAGTGAGCGATGAGGAGTCACGGAGACCGGGATTTCCCCTATGGACGTTAGGTTGGAGAGCTTAGAATGTTGGACATTGTCACACAGTTCGAGCAATAAGTCGCCGCTGGCCATTTTTGCCAGCTTATAGCCAATGCCTAGGGTTTCGGTCAAGCACTTTGACACAAGGAAGGGGGATATTATTCTTGCCTGTTTATCTTGTTGTTCACTGTGGATCACATGATATTTGGGGAAAGTTACTGTTCTTTTTTGAAAGAAGTTGTCTGCCTCGTTCCGCCCTCTTTTGAGAGAGCGATCAGGTTTTGAAGGTTGGGGAGCCATAAAAAAACTGTTTTTCGGTCATGGTGCCAGCCACCCACCACGGAGTCCAACAAGGGGACGGGACAGGAATTGATAGCAAGTCCTGCCCACGCCAGCTGTACACCTCAACTATAACCAAATATGACACAACTCAGGGTAGTTGGTCACTCAAGGTTAACCCTCGCCGCCAGGAAAAAAGGAAAAACCAAGAAGCGAGTAGGATATAGGAGAGTTGTGAGACAGAGATAGGAAAGTTAAAGATGAAGAGGAGGATAGGAAAAGGCGACTGCCGATTCCCCCCGGTCGGGTCAGGCCGGAGGTGCCGTTACAGGAAGCTGGGGCCAAAGTGGTGTGTTGCCTCCGCCGAGGGGCCTTAAGGTCCAAACGCTCGGCATCGGCTCAACCACCAGGATCCCCTTTTCCCCGGACACGGCAATGCCACGCACGGCGATGCCACGCACGGCGAAACGTGGGTGCTCGGGTCCGTGATGATGCACTGTTCACCATCATCCGCTTGCGGGGATGTCCCTGCGGATGCTTGGGAACCCGCGGTGTCGCCACACACCGTCGCTACGCCTGCAGGCTGCAGGCCCCCCCCCCCTCCCTGCGGGGAGCACATAACTGAAAAATGTGGCATTCTGGATAACTTGACACAAGGTGATGTCCTCGCAGATAGAGGTTTTGATATTGCCGACACTTTAGGGCTGTACTGTGCTAAACTGCACATTCCTGCCTTCACTAAAGGCAAAAAGTAGCTCACTGCTTTGGAAGTGGAGAAGACCAGATGGCTCACCAATGTTCGAATTCATGTAGAACGGGTGATCGGTCTGGTACGGAATAAGTACACTATCTTGAAGACTGTACCCCCAATTGACTACGTTGCATGCAGGCCTGGCGACAGGTACTCTCCAATAGACAAAATTGTGTTGGTGTGCTGTGCACTCACAAACATCTGCCCCAGCATAGTACCTGCATTTCGGCAAGCAGGTTCTTGACACTATGGACCGCCAGCCCTGCATAAATGTTGTTTCTTGCATTTATGTATTTTGTGAGAATCACAAGTGTTCATCTTGGCATCGAAGTGCTCCAGTCACCAGCCTTTACAAGTGAAGTGCTGGATTTCACGACTGTCACGCAGCATTAGTGTGTGCTTGTATGCGCACGTGAAAAACATCAGTTCCTGTTAAGTGTTCCTACATGAATCCTTAAGCTGCAGACAATTGTTATTGTTTTTCTGTGTGCTCAGTATGACAAATGCACTTACAGTGTACCAGCTAAGATTCCTCCTTTGTAGAAATAAGTGTGCTTTCATACAAAGCATCCAACTTGCTCAAATATTTCAGCTGCTCTCCCCTTTTCTATAACCACTAAATGCACATTTCCAGCACCACTGGGTTTGCTTTTCTTTGGAAACTGAGCTGTTTCCATGTCTGGCGCATTGCAGCTCATAATGAGCACAACTGTATGTTCGTATCTTTACATTTCCTGTCTATTATGGGCTGAAAATGGCCATCTTAATAGTGTTCTAATGAGACAAATGTCTGTTTTGTGACTGTTGCATATCTTGCTTTGTAGTCCCATCAATCATCTCTGTGGATGTGTAGCCATTTTGAATGGCTAAAATTTTGCTTGGTTCGTTCAGCCATTTTTTGGCCGTGTTACATGAGGTCATACTCAAAGTATATGCTACGTTGAAGTGTTTATTGACAATAAAGACACAATAGCAGACATACATTGCTGCAGATGGGAACATAACATGATGTGCTGCTTTCCATATGATAGAGGTTTGGGCGACATCTCACTGGTAGACCTGTCAGCAGTAAACTTGCCAACTGGCATACAAGCCTGCACTGATGTGCTGTTCCTCTTGTAGGAACAAGACAAACAGCTCACTGCGAGTCATTAGCCTTGCTTGCTGCACGGTCTTGGCAGAACCATTTCTTTCTCCTTGGGGCCCGCTTTATGCACAAGCAAAGGTAATAGAACCACCCATACTTTCACTGCGGGCCATCACATGCAAGCATCTTCCCTGCCTTCGGACCTTGGCAGTAACAAAACTTGGGGACGTCACTTGTTGGCTTCTTTATTACCCTTTTTGAAAAGTGCTACGAGAAAAGTTCTGGCAGAATTACTGGAGTAAAAAAAGCTAATGCTGTTGGTACAAGACTCTGAAAGAACTTATCATCTCTCTCCACTCTTTCAATGTACACTGACAATGGAGTCCATACAACAAAATCACAGTATAGAACGTCACACGTACACTGCCATCTGAGTCTGCACTTGAAAAAAGTAAGAGTGCTGTCGCTTCAAACGCAGGCAGCCATCATTGTCTTCTAAGCAGAAGTTGCAGTCTTTCACAGCTTCTGCTATTGTACTGTCAGAGTGTGAATAAGGGCACTTTACTTCCACGATGCCCATTCCGCAGCATGCGCAAGAAACAGAACTGCCGGGACTTGCTGCTATGTATGGATGCTTTGTACTTAAATAGACACCCGTCTTTTGATGGGAGAAGTCAATGTGGTTCTTCCTCATTTCTTCAGCATAGCTTGTGATTGCAACAGGCTCGTGCTGTAATCTCCACGCTGTGGCTGGAGTAGAGAAGGTGTGTTGCTCGGGGTAGCATATCTTCTTTAGCAGGCTTATGGACGGTTCGTTCATACTTGTTGAGCACACACTTTTCATGAGTGAAGCAGTGATCCTTCCTGCACGATATGCATACCATTTTTCACACTTTGACTGCTCCCGCATGAATTCCTCAGTTCTCTTCACCATATCATTGCTGATAAAAAGCTCTTTAACAGTTTTCTCGGCACGGCAAATCAGTTCAGGCAGGCCTTCCGACCGTGCTTCTGGGCACAACAAATCACGAAAGAGAAGCGGTTCTTTCTTGCATGGTGGCTGAAACATGGCACTGTACTTTGAGTACGACATGAAGAATGCCGGTGTGGCACCAGCATCTATGCGATGCAATGCTGTCAGTTCTTCTGTTGGAGGTGGCACAGACGGTAGCACTTGTGGGAGGACTTCAGGTGTGTACCCGCTACCTGGTTTCAGGCGAATACTGTCCATACGCTGCTTCTTTTTCTTTGATGACGAAAAGTCAATATCCCTAATTGCCTTGTTGCCAGCCCCCGAGCTATGCGCAGGAACCCACGCATTCTTTTTGTCTGTGCATTTTTGGGAGTCTAAGTCGTACTGCCGTTTCAACAGCGAACAACGTGGCAACAATGTGAGAGCAGGCTTCGCCTGCACCTGCCATGCAAGTGCAGTGTGCAGTCACGATGACTCCGTCAGGCTCGGCCAGAACCCACACCTTCAGTGGTGCCTCCCTTAGCCGTTGTGAATGGCTGACCTGAGAAAAAATGATCAGTAATTAGGTGCTGACAGAAATCCACATCCTTCACGAGAAGTCGCTGCTATCAGGATCACTAGTACGATTCCGGCCCAGGCGGCCGGATTTCGACAGGAGCTATGCAGAAACATTGCATCGGCCGCAAAAGTTCACGCGATACACTTTTCTTGGGAGAAAAAAAAGATATGTTAGCACTGCCTCACGATCTAGTTGTCTTCACCAGTTGAAGCATGCATGTTCATGCACGCTTTAGGACATTTCAGGCGATTGGCATGCGCGAGTCTGGGCACGCCTTGTAGCCGCCAGCCGCAGCAGCATCCGCAAACCCAACTACGAATTCCTTCCACAAGTTAAGGCTGCAGCGTATTCGAGCATTTAGTCTTGAGGCTGTAAACTTACGCCGATTGCTTCATTTCTCTGAATTTGCAAGCATTCTGCACTCATGTGCACGCTGCGTACACGAACTTCGATATGCTGTTTGAAACAAATCGACCAAGCAGTAGTGCGTGCTGAGGTCGACGGACTCGGCACATTAGCCACAAATAGTAGAACATGAATTAGAATCAGGCAAACGTGAACACACAAACGTGCGCCTACGTGAATAAGCGCCTAGAGGTTAAGCAAGCTCACCTCGCTCAAAACGACGACAAGCTTCGATGGCACCCGCATGACAGTCACGCTTTTCACCCATCCACTGGTGAAGTAATTATGCGCCTCAAGGGACTTGTATGCCTTCACTTGCTGAAGAGAAGCGTAGCTCGTTGACAGCACTAGATAATTAATGATATAAACGTGCGTCACGCCAGGCAGCAAGTCGACATCGGGAGACGAGTCCGTCCCGACGCATAGCTTGCACGGGTCCACGCTGCCACACATTTCTACCTTGGACTCGTACCGAGCCCGCGTAGGCCCCACAAGCTCGTCGGAATATGAGTGACAAAACTCTTGCCGGTCGGCATTTGCCATCGTGTAGCAAGCGTTACTCCGGTAAAGTAAAACAGCAGCAGCGAACGAACGGGCATGGGAGCGAGCCAAGGAGGCTTTGGCCCAGCCAGTTCAGCTATAGTACCTGCTAATGGCGGACATCCGGCGGAAGCGGCTAGTGTGGCGTCACAAAAAAACTATGTATATAGGAAGTTTGCACGAAAGCCGGCGGCGCTATGCATTCTGGGTAGTCCGCCATTTTGTCGTCCTTGTTAGCAGCCGACGCACCCAGGCCAGGCAGCAGTGTTTTTGCCCGAGTGCCGTATCGTCTTCTACAGTCATCAAAACTAACAAGGGGTTGCATATTCGCCGCCCCGGCGTGCTTTGAAGATGTCGGCAGTTTCGTCAGAGACATATACGTGTCGACTCTGTGCCCGAAAGACCGGGCGCGCTACGATGAGAAAACAAAACAGTGCGGCGTGGACCCATTCACGCTACGCGCGGATGACTGCACTGTCGATTTCAACTTGTGGCCGCCCGTCGACATCGCCGATATTCACGAATTTCTAGTTCTGAGAACTAGTTTTGTTACTAGGCAGCAGCTTAAGGCCAGAAAAGCTTTGGAAGGGCACAACTTCCTCACAAGTGGATGGGTACGCGAGCCATGCATGAAAACGGTCGTAGCCGACACAGTGATACTCAAAACGCAGGTAAGGACATAAAACCTTTTTTTTTCGTGAAGTACTAATTCCTTTCGTCGCCGTTGTCATTTGCGCCCAGGTGAACCACTCGCAAAGTTTGAATAAGCCACCCGTGGACGTGTGGGTTCTCGCAGAAAGCGACGGTCACATTGTGTCGGCTCACTGTACCTGCATGGCCGGCAACGGAGAGGCCTGCTCGCATGTTGCTGCCCTGCTATTTTATGTGGAGTGTGGTGTGCGCGCACGTCAAGAACAATCCTGCACAGACGGCCCCAACGCCTGGCTGCCGGCCACCGTCAAGACGATTGGTGTGCGCCCGGTGTCGGAAATGGACCTGTCGTCGTCGACCATGAAAAAACGCCGCCTTAACGACAAATCCGAAGGCGCAGACTGTGCGCCGAAACCATACCCACGACCAAAAGTGCCGGCGCCGACGGCCGCAGAATGGCAACAATTCTTTGCCTCAGTTCTTGCCGCATGTTTAGGAAAAACTACGAAGAGACGCGTCGCGAGGTGCCTGTTTTGCAAAGCGTAAAGCGCGGGTGCAGAAGTAAAAAACAAACGCGCAGTAAGCCAAGAAATCGTTGTACGCACCTGAAACGAAGTGGAGTGCACAGACTTTATACTTGTCTGGATTGGCGTCAGTCTCACTCCTGTTAATACGTGCCAGCCACTCGCGTCGGCATCGATATGAAAGCTGCTTTGCTTTCTCGCACTCGTGCAGGCGTATTTTTGGAATCTTGAAGAACCGGCAGTCGGCCTGTCCTGTCTTGTTTCTGCGCTTTGCTTTGGGTTCTGCTGGTGCAGCCCACAACAGCACAGTACACCATAACGCCAGCACTGTTGCACGCACGTACTACGCGAGCGTAAAAACCAACGTGCGCTTCCTGCGTCGGCTGCTACCAAGGACGACAAAATGGCGGACTAGCCAGCATGCATAGCGCCGCCGGCTTTCGTGCAAACTCTGTGACGTCACGTCCGGCGGCGCGCGCTGCGGCGGACATGTTGGTGCAGTCTGTGCGGAGTCGGTGGAGTGCGTATCGCACGCGTTTCCTCGCTAGTGGTAACACGTGCAATTTTGTTGCCTTTTGTGTGGCATGCCGCCGCTTCTCAGTAAGCAGCCTTTAGACGCTACCTACCGCTTAGATCTTACGGGGTCGGAGCGGGTTCGGTATGCGGAAAAAGTGCGTCTCTGCGATAATATCGACCCGTTCATGCTGCGGCCGGGAACAGACACAAGCGATGTCGACATATTTCCAGAGATTTGTTACGGTGACATCGTCAGTTACCTTGTTTTTTCTGCAAGCTTTCTGACCCTTGAAGAAATGAAGGCGTTTAAGTCCACCGAGGCGCATAATTATTTCACTGGCGGCTGGGTGAAGGGACTGTCGGCAAAACAGCTGCAAGGGGACAAGGTGCTTCTACTTGGAGAGGTAAGCCGCAGGGCATTGATCTTTGCAAGGATTAGAGTAAAGAAATAACGGTTATTAAATCCACAAGTGACTGAGTGTAAGCAATCACTCAGTAAAGTTTTAAAAAGAACTGTTTACAAACTGTCAGGCTCGTGATTCATTTCTTCATATGTACTGAACCTGGACGACTTCAGATTAAATCACGAGTTATTCTATTTTTATGGGCATATGAAAGGAACCGTTGCTGGTTTATCTTAGTTTGGAAACCCAACAAGTTATTGCGCAAAAAAGAAACGGTCATGCGTGGAGAGATTGTTATCGCTCGCTACAGATTTGTCGACCAACAATTTAGGTCTCGCCTGTCGCGTCGCGCACTATGGCCCGCATTAAGTGATCAAGCTCATCGCTGTTGCCGTTTTCGACGGTCCGGTAGCGCGACAAGATCGACAGTGACGTGTGCCTTCGCAGAGATGTGCCCAATGTTAATTTGGATTCGTAGCCTCCATTGTTCCCGACTCCTCAGCCTGACACTCCGCTTGAGCCACGCGTTTCTGGGTCCGTCGTCTTGCCGCGCGAGCGTGGCGACCGGGATCACCATGTTTTGCGCTGTAGCCGAGCAAAAGCGTAGGGGCCCAGTCCGGGTCCGTCTCCTCCCACAGTTTTGATGGTCTGCCTACAAAATGCAAGAAAAATTTGTTTAAAATGAGATTTTCCGCTATGCTTGTACGTCATGCACCTAAATAAACACTGTGCATATGCAACGGACTTACCTTTTACGAAGTGGGCGCCGCAAACACGTATGCCCGTCCTTTCGGTGTTGAGATCGGCACGTTTTATACGAGCCAGCCACACCTCCCGTCGCTTCGCGCATAAAGCTTTCGTACGGTCACCTTGATGCTCGATGACCTTTGGAAGACGAAAAAAGTTTGTGTTTGTTGATTTCGCCCAACAAGTGCGGTTGGAGCATCCAACAACAGCGCAGATAACCATCGCAACGCCGTCGAAGTACACCGTACGCGCGAATTGCATCAAGTGCACCACGGCCGCTGCGACTGCACCAACATGGCGGAACAGTATCCCAGGGTTCCCAGCTACGACGTCAGTGCAAGCCATGTATATGAGGTTCTTAACGCGTGTCGCAGAAAAGCCGGTGTCGTCGGCGGCGTTGGCCGTGAGCGAAAAATATGCATCTCGGTGGACGCCTGAACAGCACTTTAAGGGAAGGGATTTTCCTTCCCTTATGGCGCGGTACGGGTGTCCAGCGAGAATTTTCATTTTCCTTCCCTTACGGCCCGGTTCAGGTGACCACCGAGATATGTGAGACAGGCGTCCTTTCCTTAAATTGTCCAATGGGCCACGCGTCGCGCCGAACGGGCGATGGCGTTCCGTGCACTCTTTGGCAACGCTGCAACACGTAAAAGCGTCCTCGAAAATTTTGTAGTCGTTATGGAGAGCGCAGAAGAGACGCAACAACGACAGAATGAAGCGAGGAAGGGACAACGCGCTCAAGAGACGCCAGAAGAACGCGCCGCACGACTCGAGAAGCCTAGTAACGAAGATGCAGCTAGAAGTCGTGCCACGTCCCGGAGTGACTCTTCAACTGCGCAAGAGACCGGTATGAGTTCTAGAGAGCGTCGGAATGAGAGGCTACGTAGACGACGTGCCGAGGAAACAAAGCTTTCGCAATTCAACTAGGGTTAAGCAGAGCCAAACAGCCATTTTGTTTCTTTACAATTTACAAGTTTTAAGGCTGCACAAACACAAGCAATATAAAAGAGCGCTTACTTCAGAAGAACACAGATTTCCGGCAGATTTCGCAGTGACGCGCACGCAGTCGCAAAACTGTATCACAGAGCGCAGTTTCACACCGTGAAGAAACCGCGAAAACTGACAACGCTTCGACAGCAGCGCCAAACCGGTAAACTATGTAAACAACAAAATTGCTAAAGAAAATAGTATAGTAGCTTTAAGTGAAATACCGTTAAACAGCACGAACATTAAATTTTATTGGCAACTAATCATCTTGGAACTCTTTACACATCCCAGACAACCATTTTATATCCAAAAGACATGGACAGAATGCACCACTCAAATTTAATATACTAGCAAATTTAATGTCATTCGTTGCGAATGGCATTCGCACCTAATGCGATTAATCTGCTGCAACACAGGAACATTTAATGTCATTAGGTTCGAATGACATTCGCTATCGAATGAGTTCACGAAACTCATTCGCATTCGATGTCGAACTATATTGAACTAGAATACTGTAGTCACACCGATGTGTACTCTGGACACCATACGCGAAGCAGAAACGAGCGACGCGAAAAATCGTGTGCGCACTGAAGTTAGAAATTGTATTTATTTAGTTCTGCTAAAAATGTTAATTTTGGTGTTAACTTCTTCACACTTGTAGCTGTCGTGGATTGCTATTACTCTCGGTCCCAGCAGCAGCCAACGGCAGCAGCCGACCGTGAAGCAGGGCCTTTCCCGCGACCGCCGATCATTTTGGGTCGCGTGTTTCTTGCTGGTTGGCGTCACATGTTCGTTTAGCTCGGAAGTACTTAAAGATGTCACTGAGCACTTCACTTTTCAGAAGTCATTTCCACGCTCCACGCGTCGCCGCGCGCCGCCGTGTCAGCCAATTTGTTTGTTTACATTTTTCGGATTTGTAGTTGACTTTGTACTTGGCTTGGCTTTTGATAGCTGAAGTGCCGCAGAATGGCCAGAAATAACATTTTAAGCGTATAATATTGCACAGAAATGTTCTCACCCACTTTTAAAAAACTACAAACAATTTGTAACATATTTTATACGCGTTGACGTGTTTGAATTGTATTTTTTTTTCACTGAGCATCACTGCCATCATTTTCGAATGACATTTTTACCGTGTAGCATCGAAAGAGACCGAATGAAATTCGAGACATTGAATGACATTCGATTGGAATGACACTGATTTTGCTAGTGTGGCAGGGGTATTAATGACCACGATTTGTCCATTCTATGTCAAGATGTCCCTATTGCCCCGGAATGGACATATACAGAATATCGCCAAATATTTTTCGGATAGAAATTGTGATGGCAGTTGGGCAAAACACGCATGCGTGAAAAATATTTATGATCCTCGTTGCATATTCTTCAAAGGCAAAGCGAAAACTTTTTGAAATGCAATAAACTAATCGCAAGAAAAACGGTTCACTCAGACAGGTGTGATTTTTTGAACAGTTTAATGATTTAATTAGTATCAACACTACCGCGGCCATCCAGTCAAGCAGTCATACTCGAAACAATATTCCCAGAAACACTATGAAACAAATAGGTTGATGTTGTTTATCAACGAGCTGCACACACGCACACTTCGCTTCTTCTGTTGTCGCCAGGAAAAATGAAAAGGAAAGCGCACAGGCCTGCCCACTGGCCCAAGCTGGGCCACAATCGCTACCACGTGCAGAAAGTAGGAGAGTTTAAAGATAGGGTAGCAAAGACGCGTGCTATAATGCCCCAGGCCGATCCCGGAGGCAGTGCAATACCGGGCCAACCGGTGGCGGAAGTGAAGCAACCTTCAAGCACTCCGCCACATTTCCAAATATATGTTGGGTTCAAATGGGACCCGGATCAGAGATTCTATAACCGAAAACGGCCCACGAGGCTTCGAACCCCAATCAACCGATACCACCACCCACTCCTACTCACACTTTGCAGTGGCATTCAGTTGACTTATATATTCCCCACACATGGCCTTCCTGTTAGCGCCAGTGGCACTTGCCAGTCGAGCGAAGGTATTTCAGTCAATTATGAACTTGTGACGGCAGAAACGAGAAGTCCAAGTAAGCACATCATGTTGCTAATACCTTTCATTAAAAATACCATATTAGTCAGCTCTGCTGCCTTCGCGCAAACGTTATGCAGACGCATTAGGTGGAAACAAACGTGCATCTAAAGAAGGTGCCTTTCTGAGCCCCATTCATGGAGCTTCTTAGTGCATATATAGCAGCATAAACCTTTTGAAAAGCTTTCCGGGACACATGCAGTCGAGTTCCTTGTGATGGTCCAGCGCGCAAGCCTGCCTAATTTAATCGTGTCTAGTTGTGAACGCTTCACAGAAAGCCCACTGTTAGAGTCTCAGCGATGTGCACAAAGTAACATACTGACCATATCACAAAATGCAAGTCAAATGGATGTCCACTAACAGATGATCTCATGTAAATGCCCGCACGGATGTTTCATGCAGGGGTCTCTCAAAATGATGTATGATATTGGGACCATTTGTGGATATCTTCTAAATATTTCTGGTTCTCTGAGATACTCTGTGTCCTGACCTTACTGCGACAGTATTGCCGCGAATATTTGCAGTGTTTGTTCGTTTTTCAAATCTGCCGCCACACCACTTTATCGCTTTGTTTGCGACGCAAGACGCGACTAGATTTGTCTCGATTGATCGCAGCCAGGCAGAGCTGATTCTACGTTGTTCCGGAATGTTCTAGTAACTTTGCGCTCTTTATCTCGAAATTTCGCTATCAGCTTTAAATTGAGCACGACCGACAGCGACGGGCCTTCTGTTCGCCGCCGCCGAGTGATTCAGTCCATTTTAGGTGCAAGTCAGCCCAATAAACAGTTTTCTTTTAGAAGACCCTTTCGTCCGTCTTCATCGCTGCTTCGACTGCCGTCACCACTACGTAACATCTGGTGGAGGTGCGGGGTAGCCTTCCATGTTCCGAACTCCCCCTTCAAGTCGTGAACCCAGCCCTAAGCGCTTCACACCCGAGGACGAACCAGCAGCTCAGCGAGCCAGCCGACGTCTCCAGGGAGAGGAGCCTGAGTTCGGGAAACTGCCGGACCGCACCAGACAGCGAAAAGACGCTGCTACGAGCACCGCAACCTCGCCGAAGATGTCGACACCGATCATAGTGCAGCAGCCGTGGGTGCCGCCAACTTTCAATGGATCCCTAGGCGAAGACCCTGAAGAATGGTTGGACCAATTTGAGCGCGTGGCGTCATTCAACAAGTGGGATGATGCGGCAAAGATTGGACACGTGTTTTTCTCATTGGATGGCTCCGCACGCACGTGGTACGAAAACTGCGAGTCGTCCCTTACGACATGGGAGCTATTCAAGAGAGAACTATTGAAGGTATTCACCAGTGTCGTGAGGAAAGAAAGAGCCGAATGACTCCTCGAGTCCAGGATCCAGCTTCCGAATGAGCCCGTCCGCAGTTACGTCGAGGAGATGAAGCGCCTATTTCGCCGCGCCGATCCCGGGATGACCGAGGAAAAGAAAGTTCAGTTTTTAATGCGCGGCGTAAAAGAACAACTCTTTGCAAGCCTCGTCCGCCAGCCGCCAAAAAACAGTCGAGGAGTTCATGCAAGAAGCCTGCACGATTGAGAAGACCCTCGACGTCCGAGCTAGGCAGTACAATCGCCCTTCCTCTGCCTGTGCAATCCGTTCGGACATGCCGGCCACCACCAGCGAAGCTTGCGGGAAGTTATCCGCGAAATCGTCCGAGAGGAGCTACGCCGATTACTGCCATCTTCCCCACAGCCACAAGCAGCGACTCTGATGGATGTGGTACGGGAAGAAGTGCAACAGGCACTGGACACCCCGACGGCCACAGAACCCCAGGCCATGACCTACGCCGCAGCAGTAAGGACTGCTCAGCCCCAGCGACAACCCACACGTCCTCCCCGAGATGAGCCAATTGTTCCACAACGCCGCCTCCCAGCTCCCGCCCGCCCAGCCTATGACCGGCGCTCAAGCACCAGGAAATGCGACGCCTGGAGGACTTCCGACAACCGGCTGTTGTGCTTCCATTGCGGTGAGGCCGGCCATATTCTTCGTCACTGCCCGACACACGTATCGGTCTTCGAGGATTTGCCGTTAACGCCCCACGGCCACGCTTCGGACAACGTCCGCAGGAAATCGACGAGTACCTGCGTCGAGAGGAGTACACGCCGAACCGCTTTTCGCGCTCACCATCGCCGTCAACCTCGCGCTTTGCGTCGCCACGCCGCAGCTACGCAGCCGCGGTACGAGGAAGGTCTCCCAGCCCCCGTAGGGGAAACTAAAGGCAGCAACCTCTGGAGGTGAGGTTGCTCACGAGCTAAACGCCGAAGATCCTCCACCGACCACGCCCCATGAAGACGTTGCACCCACGACGCCGCAAGAAGAACCGACACTCGCTGCACCGACGCCGCACACAATGAGAACCTCGACCACGACGCAAACTTCCTTGAAAACGACGCCGCCACCCAGAAGAGCTTCGACCACACGCCCCACCCGCGACTCGCATACGCGACGAAGCCGTGACCCGACGCCGAGAGCGACATGCAATGCAAGAGCCAGGACCTCCGACTTAGAAGCGACTATCGACGGCCGGAAAGTTACCGCTCTAGTCGACACAGGAGCCGATTACTCGGTCATGAATGGAACATTCGCTGCGCAGCTGAGAAAAGTCACAACGGATTGCGACGGCCCACAAATTCGCACCGCAGGGGGCCACCTCATTACGCCATCAGGACGATGCACAGCGCGAGTGACTGTCAAAGGACATACCTATGCTGGCACCTTTGTTGTGCTGCCGCAATGCTCCCGCGAAGTGATCTTGGGTATTTATTTATTTATTTATTAATACTGCAATCCCAGGAAGGGATTTTCGCAGGGTGAGCATACAGAAAATAGGTAAGTACAAATATTAAGAAAAAAAAGTACAAAGGCCACAAATAATAATAAGCAACAAAACACAACAGCAAAAATGAAAGGCTCAATGACGTAACACAACAAAAAAAGTACACTAAGGTTTGGGGCATATAAATACACTACTATCAAGTCATCAGTGAACATGGTCAACAGGGAATTAATTAAATGAAGAAAGAGCACCAAAACGATCACAATATTAAATTCAGTTCAAAAATGGGAACCGGGAATGCATGACAGAGGACATTATTGTGCACTGAGGTTGCCGATGAATGATGTTACAGATAGCTGTAAGACTTCGTCGTTAGTAAGTTGATTCTACTCCGTTACTGTTCGCGGAAAAAAATGGATTTCCTTCATGGATTTCCTTCATGGTATGGTATGGATTTCCTTCATGAGCAAATGGCGATCATCGACCTTCGATCCAAGCAGATCACGCTTTCGACGGACAAAGCCATCGCTTCGATGAAAACTGGGGAAAATCACGTTGCCCTGAGTGTCCTGGAGGAAGAAGTGAGCCTCCCTCCCCGATCAAGCGTTATCGTGACCTTAGGCGCCACGAAAGCCATTAACGCTGAAGCCATCATCGAGGGGAACATGCAGTTACTTCTAGACCGAGGAATCAGCATCGCAAGGGGCATCGCACATTTCCGCAATGGCCAGGCCGAAGTACTGCTCACTAAATTCAGCGAAGAATACCGGCACATTAACAGAGGAACGACGATTGCTTTCTTCGACGAAATATCCGACGTACCAGACTCTTTCGCCCTCTCCGACCCCTCCGCAGAAGATTCGCCTGACCAAGAGAACTCGCCCCCTTTCGACATCAACCCAGCCCTGCACCGGAACAAACAAGACCAGATCCGCAATCTGCTTCTAAGCTACAGTGAGTGTTTTTCGACATTGCCGAAGGTGCGACAAACGCCAATTGCCAAGCATCGCATTATAACGGACCAACACGCCCGACCTCTCCGTCAAAGCCCCTACCGTGTGTCACCGCGAGAACGACAAGCTATCCGGGACCAAGTCGAATAAATGCTTCCCGACGACGTGATCCAGCCTTCAAACAACCCATGGGCGGCACCGGTTGTTCTAGTGAGAAAGACGGCGCACTTCGATTCTGCGTTGATTACCGCCGCTTGAACAACATAACAAAGAAGGACGTCTACCCCCTCCCCCGCATCGACGACACACTGGACCGTCTCTGCAACGCCAAATATTTCTCGTCGATGGACCTCAAGAGCGGCTATTGGCAAATTGAGGTCGATGAAAGAGATCGCGAGAAGACAGCATTAATCACTCCAGATGGGCTGTTTGAGTTCAAGGTGATGCCATTTGGTCTCTGTTCTGCACCGGCAACGTTTCAGCGAGTAATGGATACAGTGCTGGCAGGCCTGAAGTGGAAAATTTGTCTGGTATATTTAGATGACGTCGCTGTCTTCGCCTCGAACTTTGAAGAGCACCTCAAAAGACTTCGAACAGTACTAGACGCCATCAAGTCGTCTGGCCTAACCTTGAAGGCAGATAAGTGCCACTTTGCCTACGAAGAGCTACTGTTTCTAGGCCACATCGTTAGCAAGGCGGGAGTACGCCCGGACCCGCAGAAAACAGCTGCTATTGAACAGTTTCCACCGCCGGCCGATAAGAAAGCAGTGCGCAGATTTCTCGGACTGTGCGCGTATTACCGACGATTTGTGAAACACTTTCGCGCATCGCCGAGCCCCTGACCCAACTGACGAAAACAGACGTGCCATTTAAATGGGAAGCGCCGCAAGCAGAAGCCTTCAAGGAACTTCAACGTCGTTTACAGTCGCCACCGATACTCGCGCATTTTGATGAAAACGCCGATACTGAAGTTCATACCGACGCAAGCAACGTGGGCCTAGGTGCCGTTCTCGTTAAAAAAAGTGACGGGCTGGAGAAGGTCATCGCGTACGCTAGCCGTTCCCTTTCCAAGGCCGAGGCTAACTATTCGACAACTGAGAAGGAGTGCCATGCCATCATCTGGGCTACGTCGAAATTCCGCCCCTACCTCTACGGACGGCCGTTCAATGTGGTCAGCGACCACCACGCGCTCTGCTGGCTTGCCAATTTGAAGGATCCGTCTGGCCGACTCGCTCGATGGAGTCTGCGTCTCCAGGAGTTTGACGTTACCGTCGTTTACAAGTCCGGACGCAAGCACTCTGACGCCGATTGCCTCTCACGAGCCCATGTAGATGCACCGCCGCCGGACGACGATGAGGACGCCTTCCTGGGACCCATCAGCGCAAGCTCTTTTGCTCAGCAGCAACGCTCGGACCCCAACCTAAAAGGCCTCATCGAGTACCTGGAAGGCAAGGTTTCTTCACCCCCCGCTTCATTCAAGCGAGGACTGTCTTCCTTCTGTGTGCAGAATGAGGTCCTTGTGAAGAACTTTACAGCGAACAAAACAGCCTACCTCTTTGTTGTACCTGCTTGTCTCCGCGAAGAAGTTCTACAGGCTTCACACGACGAGCCGACAGCTGGACATCTCGGGTTTACTCGCACCCTCCGCCGCATTCAAGACAAGTATTACTGGCCCCGACTGTCTGCCGATGTCGCACACTATGTGAAATCCTGCCGAGATTGTCAGTGACGAAAGACCCCTCCCACACGACCAGCAGGATTTCTGAACCCCATTGAACCTCCCTCAAGGCCCTTTCAGCAGATCGGCATGGACATGCTTGGCCCTTTTCCAACGTCAACATCTGGAAATAAGTGGATCATCATAGCGACCGACTACCTGACCCGCTACGCCGAGGCGAAAGCCCTACCGAACGGAACAGAAGGCGAGGTCGCAAAATTTTTCGTGGAGTGCATTCTTCTTCGACACGGCGCCCCCAATGTGCTCATCACGGGCAGAGGAACAGCATTTACGGCGGAAATAACGCAAGCCATCCTGCGCTTCAGCCGAACCAGCCGCCGGAGGACAACTGCATACTATCCGCAGACCAACAGACTGACCGAGCGCCTGAACAGAACCATCGCCGATATGCTCGCTATGTATGTCGATGCCGAACATAAAACCTGGGATGTCATCCTGCCTTACGTCGTCTTCGCCTACAACACAGCAGTGCAGGAGACCACCCAGATGACGCCTTTTAGGCTCGTCCATGGCAGGGATGCCACGACCACGCTAGACGCCATGCTGCCCAACGTTACAGAAGAAGAGAACGTCGACGTTGCCGCCTACCTTCAACGCGCAGAAGCTCGAAGGCTTGCCCGATTACGGATCAAAGATCAGCAGCGGTCCTACGCCAGACGCTACAACCTACGAAGACGCAACGCGGAATACAAGCCAGGAGACCAAGTCTGGGTGTGGACGCCCATTCGCCGCCTTGGATTGAGTGAAAAGCTTTTGCGCCGCTAATTCGGCCCGTACAAGGTTCTTCGTCGGCTGGGTGAACTGGATTATGAAGTCATCCCTGACGCAATGACTGCATCCCAGCGACGCCGCGTTCGACCAGAAGTTGTCCATGTAGTCCGTCTGAAGCCGTATTATGCGCGCTAAAGACCGCTGCATTTCCGTGCTCTATTTTCGCAAGATCCGTTTTTTTCTCTTACTGGTCGCATTATTTGTTTTAATGCATCGGGTCGATGCTTCTTTGAGAGGGGAGTAATGCCGCGAATATTTGCAGTGTTTGTTCGTTTTTCAAATCTGTCGCCACACCACTTTATCGCTTTGTTTGCGACGCAAGACGCGACTAGATTTATCTCGATTGATCGCAGCCAGGCCGAGCTGATTCTACGTTGTTCCGGAATGTTCTAGTAACTTTGCACGCTTAATCTCGAAAGTTCGCTATCAGCTTTAAATTGAGCACGACCGACAGCGGCGGGCATTCTGTTCGACGACCGCCGAGCACGCTTGTCGCTTCGCCGCCGCCGAGTGATTCAGTCCATTTTGGGTGCAAGTCAGCCCAATAAAGTTTTCTTTTAGGAGACCCTTTCGTCCGTCTTCATCGCTGCTTCGACTGCCGTCACCACTATGTGACAGTATATACGGTATCTGCATGATTTCGTTTTCTCAAATGTTTTGTAGTTATTCCTAAGAATGGTCGCGTGCTATCATCCTCATTCTGTTGGCGTTGCGCGGTAATAATAATAATAATAACTATAATTGGTTTTTGGGGAAAGGAAATGGCGTTGTATCTGTCTCGTATATCGTTGGCCACGTGAACCGCGCCGTAATGAAAGATATAAAAGAGGGAGTGAAAGAAGGAAGGAAGAAAAAGGTGCCGTAGCAGAAGGCTCCGAAATAATTTCCACCACCTGGGGATCTTTAACCTTCACTGACATCGCGCAGCACACGGGCGCTTTAGCGTTTTGCCTTCATAAAAACGCAGCCGCCGCGATCGGCTTCGAACCAGGGAACTCCGGATCAGTAGCCGAGCGCCCTAAGCCACCGCGGCGGGGAATCGTTGTGCGGTCCATAACTCCGTTTCGTACATCCAGGGGGCCTGTTCTCGACACGCATGGCCGCCGTTCGTCGCAATATTGTCTCTCTGATTGGCTCAGAGGGCGATCACATGCAAGTCACGAGTTGCAAATATGTAGCTCGAAACCGTCAGGGCTCGAAATAGCTTTCTGCTGTGACGTCAAATTGACGTGACCTTGAAGACTGATGTTTAGCACAGTTATACTTGGTGCCGGATTGGTAAATTTAAGTGTGTGTGTGTGTGGGGGGGGGGGGACGAAGCTACAGCTGGCAGGGAAAAAAGCAGTTGCGGTCGATTTAGCAGTTTCCAGAAAATAGCTTTATGCTGAGAAGGACCACTTCTTGAAATCTGATTGGCTGTCAGCACTGTTACGTGATCACGTGATCCGCAAGCATTATGAAGTGATGTCAAAATGACGTTTAGTGACGCAAAGGAAATGCTGCCACTGCTGAAAAATGCCGTTGTGACATTCCGTGTGTGCTGCGGGGATCCACGTTCGACGGCGCGGCGTGGACGGAGACCCGTGACAGCGGCATCATCAATTACCCAGCCATGCTCTTTGAGTGACGACCAGAACAACCGGACCCGCCGCCGCCCCGGGGAAACAGGCTTTGTCCTCCCCAATTTCCGGGCACATTCCAGGACAAGGGAGCTGTCAGCGGGCCAGAGCGCCCGTACCACAGCCGACGCTATGCGATACCGCGAAGACGACATTCTTTCCCTCCCCCCCCTTTGTCGTGGGCTATCGCCGGGAAGGCACCCACAGCTTCCCAGAAGGGCCGCGACGGACACCTGTCATGGCGGACAGGCAGTACTCGCCAAGAATGTGGAAAGACAGGCGCTAGTGAATTAGCTCCGAAGAGAGAGCCTGTGTATACTCTCACTTGAGAGAGAGTGGTGGCGTTTTTGTTGTTTATTTAGTTTGTATTGTTAACAGACTCTGGGTTCGAGGCTAAGCCCCACCCAAGGGGTGGTCCCCATCTCGCATGTTATTTTGGATTGGAGAATTGATGCTTTGGGCGGGCCACTGGAAATGACCGCCCTTAGTCCTTTGTTAATCAAGTGCTTAAAAGCACATGTAAACGGATGCAGGCCAGTCTGAGCTGGGGCTCCATGCTTAGCATGTAATGTGATGCTACTTAGGCACTAACCTGCCCGGTCGATGAGTAAAGTAGTGCAAAGTTTGTTCTGTTGTAAAATTATGCTCTGCTGTCATCATCTACAAGCTCGCCTCCTGTTCATCTTCCAAGCCGAACGACACTAGAGGAAGGGTTTGTGAACCATCCTCGAAGAAACGGACGACTATTGAAATTCTACTGCAAGCACGCTCAGGACGACATCGTTCGCCAAGAGGGCCTTCAGCGCCGAAGCCCGTCGGCGTGCAGCTTCTGCCAGCAACCGCTCGAGCCCAACTCCGGAGCCACTCCATCGCCCCCATGAAGTCGTCGGCACGTAAGCTCGGACGCCCCAGCCTCTGATGTATAACCTTAACCATGTGTAATTATTGAATATACCTGTTTGTTTAAACTGAGCCATACGGTGTCTCTTTGCCTCTCCGTCCCGTGTGGACCTGCGCATTATGGGGGTCATCACACTGGTGCCAGAAGTGGGGTCTCAAAAGCAAATGTCCTCTGAATGCTGTGACATTCATGACTTCAAAATTGTAATCAAAAGGGAATCACGGGACTGATTGTGGGACTTTTACCCCCATTTGAGAGGCTTGAGGCACTGGAGGGCTTGAAAAAAAAATGACTGTATCTGAGGGAGCTCCCACTCCACAGCCGTCGCTCGGAGCAAGCATGCTGGCATTAGGAAGCGTCATTCCGACGTTTACGGGAGATAAGACAGGGGTTCCAATCTGCGATTTCTTTTCCATGCTAGAAGAGATTGGGAAAATGGGGGGATGGTCCGATGCTCAAATGCTGGGAATGGCGAGGTGTAAGATGGCAGGAGCTGCTCATGATTTTGCCTGGCGAGACGAAAAAGTAAAATCCACAAAATCATTTGCGGAATTTAAGAAGCTCGCGTTTGAGCATTTCGACACTGAACCACGTCACGTGCGGGTACAGAGGTTCCGTGACGCCGGACAGATGGTAGGGGAGGACGTGCGAACATTTGCGTCGCGGCTTCAGCGCCTAGCACGCGATACGTTAAGCAGGGAGGAGGAAGGAGACCAGTTAAGGAAGAAATACGCGGAGGATATACTTAAAGAGGAAATGACCGCTTTGTTCGTGGCTGGTCTGCAAGACCCCGTGCGCCGGTTCGTGCTCTCGCGCAAGCCGAGCAATTTCGACCAAGCCGTGGAGGCCGCATTGGATGAGGAACAAAATGAGGCGTTAACGACAGCCGCAGCGAGAGTACGCGTCATAGAGAGAGCGGTGCTCAACCCTGAGGTTGCTCTCTTGACAGAGCGGTTAGATCGCTTAGAACAGCTGCTATCTCAGCAGGTAGAATGCCAGGTTGAAGCGCGCGCTCAACAGCGCCCATTCGCTGGAAACCGGAGACCGCCACAAAGCTACAGGCGCGGTATGCGAGATTTTGAAGAAATCGTATGCTTCGCTTGCCAGGGTCGCGGACACATCGCCAGGTTCTGCCAAAACGTGCGCCGTGGGGAGCCACAAAGAGAAGCAGGCGAGACACGCCCTAAGCAAGCCTACAGCGGGGCTCCAGATACCGAGTCAAAAAACTAGTTAGTCCTCCCCAGCCTGAGGAGCGTGGGGAGGGAGCAGTAGATGATGAGGTGGTGGTAGTTTGTGTGGCTGACGAGGCATGCCCTGTTGTGCGTTGCAAGTTAAATGGTTGTTGTATGGAATTGTTGATAGATACGGGGTCAAAGGTGACATTGCTTAAGGAGAGCAGTTTTAACACGCTTCGAAGGAAGGGGGACCGCGAGGTGTTGGAAGCGTCTGGTGGTATGGCAACCAAATTTGTAGGCATAACGGGGGATCCTCTTGGAATAAGTGGACTCTACCGGTTACACTTCTCTCTCGGCGGAATTGCATTGGAGCACCCCTGCTACGTATGCCCGGACACGGTGTCTCTGCCAAACGGAGTGTCAGGTATATTAGGGCAGGATTTTTTGAGAAAAGGGAAGGTAGTAGTCTCATTCTCTGAGGAAGAGGTTAATGCGGGCGGCTCAAAAGTTCCGTTTTTAAACAGGAGAGGGCCTGAGATTCGCATTACCGATATTGACACCCGTCAAACAGTGGGATCATTGGAGAAGGTATATTCGCGGGTTGCCGTCCGGCTGGTCGAGGAGGCGGTCGTCCTTCCTTGGTCGGAGCACATTTTGTACGCGTTTGTGCCTTCAGATGTAGAGAGCGGCGCCGTGGGAGTGCTTGAGCCGGTCGACTCTCTCAGCAATGGCCTGAAGGCAGCCGCGTGCCTCGTGACAGTTAATGACGCCCACAGAGTGCCCCTACGGGTGGTTAACTGTAGCCAGCAGCCACTGAGCCTTCCCAAGAACAAAACATTGGCTTTCTTCACCTCTGCGATAGAGCAACGTGAGCCCACCGATACGGTACTCGCAACTGTAGAGCATGCTAGTCCTTCGGCTGCTCCAAAGGTGTCGTTCGATCTTTCTCACGTAAAATCCAGGGAGAGGGAGGCTCTGGCTGGTTTGCTGAACGACTACTCGGAGGTATTCGCCGCGTCCAACCTGGATTTGGGCTGCTGTGGCGTTATAAAGCACAGGATAGAAACCGGCACTTCATCGCCCGTTTACCAGCGTGCGTACAGGATTCCTTACTCCCAACGTGAGGAGATGGAGCGGCAGGTGCAGGACCTGATTGATCGCGGCATTGTCGAACACTCAAAGTCACCCTTGGGAGCACCAGCACTATTGGTGGAAAAGCCAGATGGCTCGTATCGATTGGTAGTGGACTACCGCAAACTAAATGCCGTAACTCGCATCGATCCATACCCCATCCCCAATATACAGGAGACGCTTTCTCAGCTGGGCTCTGCCAGGTACTTCACGGTAGTGGACATGGCGGCGGGATTCTGGCAGATAGCAATGAATCCGGCAGATGCCGAGAAAACGGCATTCAACACGCCCTCAGGGCACTATGAATGGAAAAGAATGCCGATGGGTCTGGCCAACAGCCCTGCTGTCTGGCAGAGAACCGCTGATGTTATCCTGGCAGGTCTTCTGGGGAGGCTGTGCTTCGTGTATATGGATGACATTATCATATACAGTGGCAGTTTTGATAACCATTTGCGCGATATTGAGCAGGTTTTGGTGCGACTAAGAGCAGCGGGTCTCAAACTGAAGCCCTCTAAGTGCCAATTCCTCAAAAGCGAGGTGAAATACCTCGGGCACGTTGTTTCAGCTGACGGCGTGCGACCGGACCCTGAGAAACTAAGGTGTGTCTCGGATTTTCCATCCCCGACTAGCGTCCGCCAGGTCCGGCAGTTTCTCGGCCTGATCGGTTACTACCGAAGGCACATAGAGGAGTTCGCCAAGCTCGCTAAGCCGCTCACCGCCTTAACAGCCAAAAATGTCGCCTTTCGTTGGGACGAAAACGCGGAGAATGCTTTTGGGGCCCTGAAAAGGAAGCTAATGAGTGCACCGCTGTTACGCCACCCGGATTTTAGTTTGCCCTTCGTTATGGCCACAGATGCGTCAAAGTTCGCAGTTGGTGCCGTGCTATCTCAGGTTATCGAGGGCAAAGAACATCCCGTTGCTTTTGCTAGCCGACAGTTGAGCCCCACAGAGCAAAAGTACGGAGCTACGGAAAGGGAGTGCCTCGCCGTTGTCTGGGCAGTAAAGCACTTCAGATGCTACCTTTACGGCCGCAAATTCAAGCTAGTCACAGACTGCCATCCTCTGAAATGGGTGATGAGTGTCAGGGACCCTAGCTCGCGACTCGCTAGATGGAATCTACACCTGCAGGAATACTGCTTTGAAGTTGAGCACAAGTCAGGAAAGACACATCTGAATGCTGATGCACTCAGCCGCACAGCTGCCGTGGCAGCTATAGAAGAGTTTGTCCCCGTAGTCGACCCCGCCGAATTACGCACAGAGCAGTGCAAAGATCCTGACCTGAAGCGAATAATCGAAAGCTTAGAGGGCGCACCGTCTCATCCCGAACAGCTAGGTTATTTCATTGACAAAGACGGCACCCTGTGTCGGCGCACGAGGCCAACCAGGAAAGGGAGACCAGAGAAAACCGCTTGGGAGAGAGTCGTCATACCTCGGTCGTGGACAGAAAGGGTTCTTCGCGCGTTTCACGATGCGCCATGCGCCGGTCATTTTGGCGTAGCGAAGACACGCAGGCGTGTGGAGCGTTTGTACTTTTGGAGTGGCATGCGACAGGATGTTAGAGACTACTGTGCGAAGTGTCATTCCTGTCTCGAAAGAAAAACACCCAAGGGACGAAGACCAGCTCCAATTCAGCCGTTCCCTGAGGTTTCGGCTCCCTTCGAGCGGACAGGTATGGACATAATGGGCCCATTGCCCACGACCACTTCCGGAAACAAGTACATTTTAGTATTTGTCGACCACCTTTCAAAATACGCGGAAGCGGTAGCACTCCCAGATCAGAAGGCAGACACGGTTGCAAGAGCATTTGTCGAACAGATCGTGCTCCGACATGGACCCCCGAGGCAACTCTTGACAGATCGGGGAACGAACTTCGTGTCGCAGCTAATGAGGAGAGTTTGCGAGCTGCTTAAGATCGCTAAGAAGCAGACAACACCGTACCATCCGGCTTGCAACGGCGCGGTGGAGCGACTGAACCAAACCGTGGCCGGGTTCCTGTCGCATTTTGTTTCGCGCGACCAGCGGGACTGGGACTTGTGGCTCCCGTATGCAATGTTTGCCTACAATTCCGCAGCACACGAGAGCACGGGCGAATCGCCATTCTTTCTTCTCTACGGCCGAGACCCGGACCAGCCTAGTGAAGTGCCAGAGGGCCCCCGTCGTGTCCCATACGCTTCACTGGACGACTATAAGGTTGAGCTAGAATCGCGCTTGCAAGTGGCGAGGGACATCGCAAAGGAGTCCTTAAAGAAAGCGGCGAAGCGCAGGAAGGAGGTGCACGATCGCAGTGCTAGAGACGCGCCGTTTGATGTGGGGGACAGCGTGTACATTGAAAACTGCCAAAGGCAGATTGGGCTAGCTCGTAAGTTCCAGACGAAGTGGAGAGGACCGTGCGAGGTTGTCGAGAAGCTTTCTCCGGTAAACTTCAGAGTCCGAGACGTGAACCGGCGTTTGATAAGGATACACGCAAATCGCCTCAAGTCGGCACCGGTTCAGTATTCACGAAATGAGGAAAGGGAAAGCGCGGATTTTGATGGGGACAGAAGTGAAGCGGAGCGCGCAGATAGTTCGCAAGAAACGCCCTCTCCTGCATTTGTTCGGCAGGCGCCCGAGGTGACGGCCGGAATGCCACCGGATTTACTTCATGCATTGCTAGAAGAAGAAGCGCGCGAGGTTGCCGCGCAGATAACGCCAGGAGAGGCTCCTGCCACGAGCCCTCGCGAGTCCCAAAGCAGACAAAGGGGCACAGACTTACTTAGTATGACTCATGAAGGCCGATATCCGCTGCGAAATCGGAAAGCTAAGTCGGACTAATGGCGTAAACAGTGCGGAGTTGTGAACTGGTTAGAATTGTGTAATGCCGCAGCTCATAACATTGCTATGTGCTTATGTGTTAAGTTATCGGAGTTGGTAGTTAAACCTTTCTGTCATTAAGTAACACCTGCACAGGAGAGCATGCGGAGCGCATGCAGAACCTGCCCTACTTCCTTTCGTTATCTATATTTTTGTCTGTGCCGTGATCGTGCTAGAAGTGGGAGCTCCTTTGTAACTGTGGTAAATTTATTTCGTCCAGTTTGGACTAGAAAGGAGAGGCTTGGGTGCTGAGTTTCATGTTTATCTGTAAAAGAAGATCAGTGCTGCCCCTGGAGACGCCAGTATTGACAGCGGAGGCATATGGTGTTGTGCAGTGGTGTTGAGTGCAGCGAAAAGTGTTTTGTCGGACGCACTGTGCGAGGCGATTCAGAAAGACAAGGGGAGCTGCGTGGACTCAAATGTTCGGAGAACATTCTTCTGGAGGGTGAGCGAGTGTGACATTCCGTGTGTGCTGCGGGGATCCACGTTCGACGGCGCGGCGTGGACGGAGACCCGTGACAGCGGCATCATCAATTACCCAGCCATGCTCTTTGAGTGACGACCAGAACAACCGGACCCGCCGCCGCCCCGGGGAAACAGGCTTTGTCCTCCCCAATTTCCGGGCACATTCCAGGACAAGGGAGCTGTCAGCGGGCCAGAGCGCCCGTACCACAGCCGACGCTATGCGATACCGCGAAGACGACATTCTTTCCCTCCCCCCCCCCCCCCCCCCCTTTGTCGTGGGCTATCGCCGGGAAGGCACCCACAGCTTCCCAGAAGGGCCGCGACGGACACCTGTCATGGCGGACAGGCAGTACTCGCCAAGAATGTGGAAAGACAGGCGCTAGTGAATTAGCTCCGAAGAGAGAGCCTGTGTATACTCTCACTTGAGAGAGAGTGGTGGCGTTTTTGTTGTTTATTTAGTTTGTATTGTTAACAGACTCTGGGTTCGAGGCTAAGCCCCACCCAAGGGGTGGTCCCCATCTCGCATGTTATTTTGGATTGGAGAATTGATGCTTTGGGCGGGCCACTGGAAATGACCGCCCTTAGTCCTTTGTTAATCAAGTGCTTAAAAGCACATGTAAACGGATGCAGGCCAGTCTGAGCTGGGGCTCCATGCTTAGCATGTAATGTGATGCTACTTAGGCACTAACCTGCCCGGTCGATGAGTAAAGTAGTGCAAAGTTTGTTCTGTTGTAAAATTATGCTCTGCTGTCATCATCTACAAGCTCGCCTCCTGTTCATCTTCCAAGCCGAACGACACTAGAGGAAGGGTTTGTGAACCATCCTCGAAGAAACGGACGACTATTGAAATTCTACTGCAAGCACGCTCAGGACGACATCGTTCGCCAAGAGGGCCTTCAGCGCCGAAGCCCGTCGGCGTGCAGCTTCTGCCAGCAACCGCTCGAGCCCAACTCCGGAGCCACTCCATCGCCCCCATGAAGTCGTCGGCACGTAAGCTCGGACGCCCCAGCCTCTGATGTATAACCTTAACCATGTGTAATTATTGAATATACCTGTTTGTTTAAACTGAGCCATACGGTGTCTCTTTGCCTCTCCGTCCCGTGTGGACCTGCGCATTATGGGGGTCATCACACCGTGTTTGGCCGCCATAATTTGGGACGGCCGCAAGATGGTCGAATTATGATAATGAGAAAATGGCGAATACAACGCTGATTTATACGGCTGTTAGCTCAATGTGGTTTGGTAGGCGCTTATTTGAAGTAATAAAATGTTCAGAAACATCTTCGTTTTGAATGCAGATGGCATTGAAACGGCGTCATAATGGTACCTCGTAAATAAGCATCCTTTTAGAGCATTACTTATGAGGGACGAGATGCCTTTTCGCCGAGAAAAATGCCTTATAACTGTGGCTGGCAAGCGAATGTGCGAAGCTGTCATCGATCCTTATTAGAAGCAATGCCACAAAGGCGTCATGCCGGCCAAAGCTTTCAGTTCCCGCTCCCATTCGGCACCTACGCCATTACGAATATCCTGGCACCGTTCCTGATGTTCGCCAGTTTCTCTGCGCAACAGTACGCACGCGTGTGACGTTGCTCGTGCCTCGCGGGTACGCCATCACTTCACCTCTACTGAAAAGTCGTCTAGGTTGCGCCTTCGCTCGCACCGCCGCATCGAACTCGATGAATCCTTTGACAACCGACGTGCGAGTCTTTCGCAATGAGTAACCCCACTCGGTCTGTCCATAGCTGCTGCCGGACGTCCGACATGATACACAAGAGGCGAACATATTTCACTCTCTCGCACAGCCGCTCTACGCGTATGCACTGAAGACTGCAACGCGCAAGCTCCCGTAGCGGCGTTCTGTTTCGTACTTGGCGCTTATAGTAGCAGACGACGGTATTTATTTCTATAATATAGATCAGTGTTTTTACTTTTTTTCCATTTCACGTAATTAGATTGTGTGGGTACGTAGCCTGGCACCGCCTTGATGGTCAAATCAAGCCTACGTCACAATTTGCACAAAATGGCGAAATGTCGAGAGTAGGCCCCCAGGTGCAACGCTGTGAAAGGTTAGGTTTGGTTTGGTTTTTGAGAAGGAAAGGAAATGGCGCAGTATCTGTCTCATATATCATTGGACACCTGAACCACGCCGTAATGGAAGGGATAAAGGAGGGAGTGAAAGAAGAAAGGAAGAGGTGCCGTAGTGGAGGGCTCCAGAATAATTTCGGCCACCTGGGGCTCTTTAAAGTGCACTGACATCGAATAGCACCCGGGTGCCTTAGCGTTTTGTCTCAATAAAAACGCAGCCGCCGCGGTCGGGTTCGAACCCGGGAACTCCGGATCAGTAGCCGAGCGCCCTAACCACTGAACCACCGCGGCGGGTATCGCGAGAGATTGATCACCGAATTAACGCTGCGGCCTAGCTATTGCTGCAGTGCCGCATGTCAGCCACAACGCTGTCAGCGCTAGTGCATTCAGGCCACATCTCTCTCTCACCACCGCCACATGTATCAAAGCACAAATGAGGAGTCCGCATACCCAGGGAGCCAGTTATGTTCCCTTTTTTTGCTCAAAGCCATCGCCGTCTAGAACGTATTCAATGCCAACGCGAATGAACACAGTGAACGCCGTCATCT